>NW_026294480.1:30013325-30455825 GCF_007827085.1 Peromyscus californicus insignis
TTCATGAATGTGACATTTTTATAGTGTATAAAAACATCCTTAAAAGACAAGGTAGTCTTTATGGACCTGTTCCTTCAATCTATTGTTAATAAATGATATTCCCTGTTTTCCTTGTAGGACTGTAAGGCTCTGGGAAGTTGAAAATCCAAAGAAGCAGAAAAATGTTTTTAAACCTCGGACAATGCAGGGTAAAAAGGTCATTCCCACGACATGTACGTACAGTAGAGATGGGAACCTTGTTGCAGCTGCCTGTCAGAACGGAAGCATACAGATCTGGGACCGGAACCTGACAGTGAGTCAAAGCTTGTTTGTTTTCTCTTGTTTTTTGAGAAGGGTTTTCTCTATGTAGCCCTGGATGTCCTGCTGTCCTTGAACTCACTAGACTTGGCTTGCTTTGAGTTCGCAGAGATGAGCCTGCCTCTGTCTCTGGAGTACTAAATGAAAGGCGTGTATCACCAAGCCCAGTTGAAGTCAATGACTTTTAAATCTTCTTTTTGCAAAGGACAGCCAAAGCATAATGACAAACATGTTAAAATACTATGAATTTCAATTTCCCAAATTTAAAATAATTTAAGCTGCAATATTAGTTTATCAATGCTGGGGCTTTTATAATAACAGTGTTTCAGCCAACATTCCAGCTCTGAATTTTTTAGAGTATAATATTAAAGTAAATTCACTCCTTTGATATAAAATTTAAGAAGCATATTACAGCTTATTCTATAAAATCTCAATTTGACTTTGAAAAGAAAGGTTTGGCAATAATACAGAACAATACTGACCAGAGAACTAGAAAACACTTTTTAAAAGGATGTAAGAAAGTCATGAAAAATCTAAAATTATTTCAGTTTTGTGATGATTTCTATAGTAATTTAAATGTTTTATTTTAATATTCTTTCCTATGTCAGACTATTTTAATGGATTAAAATTTTCTTTCTATAGTTTTTGGTATTAGAATAAATTTTTGAACTGAAATGAATCATACAATCTACAGAAATAGTGAAAGTGAAAGCCCTTGACTCATTCTATAGATTACCAGTGAGCTTTAAAAGGCCTTTGTATTAGTGTAGGTGGTAAAAGGAAATATTTGATAGGTAAATGAGTTGAGGCTACCAATGTTAAAACTGCATGCAAATGTTTTAAGATCTTTTTACATTTTATTTACTTATTTGTTTGTGTGATGTGTTGGGGGATTATGACTGTGCCATAGTGTGTGTATAGATGCCAGAGGACAACTTGCTGGAGTTTGTTTTCTTCTTTTATCATGGGTCCCAGCATCAAAATCAAGTCTTTTTAGGCTTGTGGGCAAGTGACCTTTACCCACTGTGCATCTGACTAGCCCCTTCAAATGTTATCAGTTTGGATTCTTTATTTGAACAAAAGGTTCTTGTCAAATTATTAATTAATATTTATTGAATATATACTATATGCCAGACAGTATTCTGAGTTTTAAGAGTATTGATCAAAAATTCATGCCCTCCTGGAACTTACCTTTTTTTTTTGTTTTTTGTTTTTTGTTTTTTGAGACAGGGTTTCTCTGTGTAGCTTTGCGCCTTTCTTAGAACTCACTCTGTAGCCCAGGCTGGCTTTGAACTCACAAAGATCCACCTGGCTCTGCCTCCCGAGTGCTGTGATTAAAGGCGTGTGCCACCACCGCCCGGCTGGAACTTACATTTGAATTTTTAAAAAAATGTATATTATAGGAGACTGGAGAGAGGGCTCAGCAGTAAAGAACACTGGCTGCTTTTCCAGAGGACCCAGGTTCAAATCTCAGTACCCATACGTGCCTCACAACTGCCTGTAACAACAATTTTAGGGAATCCAGTGCCCTGTTCTGGTTTTGGACGGCACCAGACACATGGTACAGAAGCATATACAGGCAAAACACCCATGTACATAAAATAAAAACAATCTATTCAGCTTTGTTCCTCAAACATTTGTGTTTTAAAACATTTACATTTTGAACAGGACCCTAGGGAGCATGCTTGTCTTTTCAGGGAGTTAGTTAAGTCAGTTGTGTTGAAATAAGGTAAAACGTAGTGGTGGGGGGAAATTCATACTGATAATGCTGGAAATATCTTTGGCATTTTCTGTTTGTCAGATCTTTTTATTTCTGTTTTCATCTCCACTGTAAACTCCATAAAGCTTCATAACAGCACAGAGATTTTAAAATGCCTTTGAATTGTAAACTGAATTTTAACCAAGCAGTAAATCTTTTAGTAACTGGCTTTCATCGTCTCTTGGTACTGCTAACTTAAACATAGAAATTGCTTTAAGAGTAGTGTTTTCAGAATGCTGTATATACATGTGCCTTTCTCTTAGGACCTGTATTTGTAAATATTATATTTTTAAATATAATATAAAATATATAGTAATATAAAATATAAAAATATAAAGAATGAAGTTGAGTGTAATTTTTGAAGATCAGTCTTGTGTATCTTGAACTAATGTCCGTCTATTGTTTCCAGTTTTATGGAAAACAAAACGAGGTGTGAGTGTCAGTTTTCTAAGCCAGCTACTAGGGATTATGACCCAAGACATCCTGCTGATCCTAGACTTTAATTCTGTTTTGTTGGAATTTAGTAACGTGTGAGCATATTGTTTACTCTACTGTATCCTATTTGTTATATTTTACTCATTTATGTGTTATTATATTAGTGTAAACTGGAAACATTGAAAAGAAAAAACTCACTGTCAGGAAATGCTCCTTGGTTTAAAACAGATTTTAAATAATCCTGAACTGTTATGTCAACTCTCTGTACTATATAAATCACAGAAACATGAGAGCCGAGGGAGAAAACCTCACAGCACCAGCTTTTACCCAGGGCCAAAGGTAGTGCGATGGCACGTTTGTGACGAGTAGGTGAAACTGTTGTAGTTGCCACATTCAGTCCTGGAGCTCTCATTTCATCCACTTCACACACATTGAGCAAAGCACTTCCTCACAAATGCAGTCTCTGTTAGTGACAGACCCCTGTGTCCCGAGGAACTCCCTTGCCTCTAGAGCAGTGGTCCTCAACCTTCCTGCAGTCTCTGTTAGTGACAGACCCTTGTGTCCTGAGGAACTCCTTTGACTCTAGAGCAGTGGTCCTCAACCTTCCTGATGCTTCGGTTCTTTAACACAGTTCCTCATGTTGTGGTGACCCCAACCTAAAATTATTTCCTTACTACTTCATAACTGTAATTTTGCTCCTGTTATGAATCGTAATGTAAATTTTTGATATGCAGGGTATCTGATGTATGACCTCTGCAAAAGGATTGTTCAGTTCCCAGAGGGGTCGTGCGTGACTTACAGGTTGAGAACCTCTGCTCTAGACCTATGCCAACCAGTTATGCTAACTATCAGCCACCCAGTTCAGCAAGAGTGGGAGACAAATGGGTAATGGGGTGAATGTGATAAGAAACACATTATATGCCTGCATGAAAGTCTCATGATAAAATCTGTTATTACTTACAACTAATATATGCTAATGTTGAAAAGAATTACATAATAGGACATGCATGAAGTTTATACTTCTCAAAGAGTTTGTTTTCTTTCTGTGTCTGCTCCCTCTCCTCTGCATTCTCCTTGTCCACTGTCCTGCTGTGCGTGGGTCACCTGTATGTGTTCTTTGCTGTCCTCTTTAGCTGTCTGCCTGTCAGTCTACTTGAGCAACATTTTAATTGATATTCTTGCAACCCTATTACCTCACTGAGAATAAGATGAAAGAAAAGTAAATGAGAATTATCTGTGAGATGATCTGCAGGTGCTGTCTTGCCTAAAACCCAGAATTGGCGAAGGTGGAGGCCAGAGTGGACAATCCTATGGCCTCTAGGGAGGTGTTTGTTTTGAATAAGATGGAGGATTGAGATTACGGAGTAAAAGTTCTGACATTACCAAAGCCACTATGCAAAAATCATACTGAAAGGCTCTCTCTCGAGTCTCAAAACAGTGTTGAATAACCTCTTTTAGAGTCCCCAGCAAAGTAATTGATCATAAGTTTACTACAGAGAAGAATAAACTAAAATAAACCAGATATTTTGAGATAATGTGGCACCACCAGGGCTCTGGGGGCTTTTGAGTTGCTTGAAGGCTCATGGGTACTGTCTGTTGCCTTATATTAAATAGTTCTCAAGATTTAAAATTTTGTTTTCAGTATTATTTTCTGTTAAATTTTCATAATGTACCCTTTAAAAGATACCAACACTTGAGTACATTCCTTGTAGAGATGTTGAGCTTCATCATGCAGTTTTCACACGTGTTTGCCATGTACACTGCTCATGTTCACTCCCGTCTCCATCTCTTGCCTTCTCTCTTTCCAAATAGACCCCTTCTTCTTTCATTTTTAAAGTTTTTTTAAAGTTTTTTTCACTTCTCATACCAATCCCAGTTCTCTTCCCTCCCTTTCACTCCCCGCCGCCACTCCACCTCCCCCCATCCCACCCTCCATCCACTCATCAGAAAGGGTAAGGCATCCCCCGGGGAGTCAACAAAGTCTGATGTACTAAGTTGAGGCAGGACCAAGCCCGAGCAAGGTATCCCACCCTAGGAAATATGCTCCAAAAAGCCTGTTCATGGACCAGGGATAAGTCCTGGTCCCTCTGCCAGAGGCTCCCCAGACAGATCTGGCCACATAACTGTCACCCACATTCAGAGGGCCTAGTTCTTCTTTCATTTTTGAAAATGATAAATCTAGATTCTGCAGGAGAGAAAACAGGCAGTATGTGTCTCTGTGAATCTAGCTATTTTGTTATCTTCAGTTTCATAACTCATCTTTTGTGATCCTTTTTCTCACCTCAAGTACCAAATTCAGCCAAATTCTCATATTTGCTAACTTCTTTCTGTACCTCTCCTGTGGTGTGTGTATCGGGTAGGGGAGTTTATGGGTGTGTGGAGGTCAGAAGCCAACCTTGGGTGTTGTTCCTCTGGGGCTACCAACTTTGTTTTAAGGCAGGTCTGTCTCTGGGACCTGGGGCTCTCCCTTTGGCTAGGCTTTCTGAGCAGAGAGTCCCTTGCATCCTCTTGGCTCTCTGCCTCTCCAGCATGTGAGTACAGACTCATGCGACCACTCCAGCTTTGTATGTGCAGAGCATGGAGTTCAGCTCTCATGTTTGTGTGGCACGCATATTAGCAGTTGAACTAATTCCTCTGCTCCATTTTACTTGTGTTTGGACATCTTCTGAAGCTATCATAGCTCCTGAAAATAAGAGCGTTACTTCATTTTGTAAGGGTTTATATAGTTTGTAAGTTTATGTACTATGATTGATTATGAAGAAGAAAAAAATATGAGAGTTCTTTTTTCTTCACCTTTTTTATTATACCCAATGCAGTAACCCAAATTTCCTTCAAATGCAATGTTAACAAGTTAAAAATAAAAGATTTTAGAAATTTGTGATATTTTGCCATATTATATAGCATGCTCTTTTCTAGGCTTGCTTTGTGATAAATCTGTCATGCATTATGCATTTTTCAACAGTCATATAACTTTGACTTGGAAAATATTTTTACATAGTTATTAATCATTTTCTACTATCTACAAATGTGAAGATGTGTAAGGAATTCATTAAAAATTTATCTTTGAGATTATTTCAACCAAAAATAATTGCTTTCAGGTTTGTTTTTAACATTTCTGTGACATACCACTTTGTGTCGACCTCAGACATAATGTATGGAGGACCTTTTGGTATCTAATTACTCCGTAGTCTATGAATGCAACTCCATCTTTCTGATAGTGGTAGTATCACAAAGGTCATTAAACAGGACTTCCAGAGGCTAAGGCTCTCTTACAGCCCTGTTTCCTGTCCCATGTCCTCTGCCAGGTATCTTAATAATTTTCACCGCTTTTACCCCATTATAGAGAGCCAAGTGAGAGCATTACAATGTTGACTCTAAGTGGAAGGACGGTAGTAACTTATGGAGGAAAGTAATATTTTCAACAACTTTTGAATACCAAGTAATTTGGAAAAGGTTTCTGGTATCTTACTTTGAGGAGGGGCAAAAATAACAAACAAACAAACAAACAAATAAATAAAAACAGCCTACCTCTGAAAAGTACCAAGAGCAGTGTTAGATATCCAAATATAGATGTTTGTCTCTTCTTAGGCTTGGTAGTGAGGATCTAGAAAAATATGAAGAGACACAGGAAAAGTAGAGTACAAATTTAAAAATGCCACCCAAGACATATAAGTAAAACAGGTATGATTTGCTACTAATCAGTACTGAGTTCCTAAGCTAAATAGTATCCTGGGATCAAACTCTACCATTCTTCAAAAACTCTTAAGTACTTTAACAACTGAAAGGGAAAACGGGGTAGGCCAGTAGTTACTAAGATGGTGCTCTGTGCAGGCCCTGTCTGGGTGCTTTGATACATTATCAGTTACAGAATTCATAACCTAACTGGGTAGGGATCGTGCCATAAATAAATTATTTCCATGAGTGCTTTTCATAAAAAGCATGTCTCTAATTCAGAGCGCAGGTAAGTAGGGCTGGGGTATCTCAGTAGGTGGCTCAGGGTAGGTAAGTGGAATACTGGGTCCAACCTCTCACACCACAAAACAAAAACAGCTGCATAAACTGTCCAAAATTACTTCAGTTCTAATTTTTCAAATATTAAATAAAAATGGTAAGGATTTGTGTAAGGTTTTAGAGAGATCCCGTAGTCTAGAAGAAGTGAAATAAGCTGCGGATCTTTCCATGAGCTCTCATTCCTTCCCTTCTGTGGTGGTTGATGTTATTATTATTGCTCTTATGGAGTACTATCACTGCCTAGGTGATATCTTAATTGCTTTATATGTAACATTTCTCATAGTCCTCATAGCTGCCCTAAGATACAAATGCTATTATTATGAGGAAATTTAGACACAAAAGGAATGGGGTGCCTTCCCAGTAGCATAACTGAAGCCATTCCTAGACCATCTGGTTCATGAGCATTGTGGTGGTTTGAATTAGAAATGTTCCCCATAGGCTCCTGTATTTGAATATTTGTCCTTGGCTGCTGGTGCTATTTTGTGGAACCTTTGGGAGGTGAGCCTGGCTGGAGGAAAGATGTTACCTGGGTCAGGCTTGAGTGTTTGTAGTCTCACCCCTTTTTGAAGCAGACCAGATGGAGTCATGGGGACAGGAGAGTGTGCAGGCAGCGTGACTCTAGAACCATTCTTAATCTATACTCCGTCATTACATTTTATTGGGGTTATTTGAAATGATATTTCTAGAAGTCAGGATGAACCAGCATATCACAGGCAATAACTGTGCCAAGTCCCTTGGAAGGGCAAGACTGATAGAGGCCAGCTAGCCTGGAGCTTGTTTAGCCCGAGGAAGACAGGCGGGAGGATAAGGTAGACACCAACCAGATCACTGCAGCGTTTCACTATTGGAATCGTTCCTTCCCTGTCCAACAGCTTGAGCCAATTTTACCTCATCAGTTAAGTAAGTTCACCATCACCAGGAGCCAAACTATAGCAAAGCACTTTACACTCATAAAAAGATGAGATTTTAAAATGGAAGTTGTTTGTTTTTAAATGTGAACCCAGTAGTTTACTGGACTGTTTTCAGGCCTCACACTCCTTTGTATTTAGTGTTGTAGCTCGGTAGGCAAAGGTTAGGGTGAGATAACAATCAAATGAGTGTGTTATAGATTAATTTAGCCTTTAGTGTATGGTGATGTTTATTTGTACTAACAGTATTTTCAGCCTGTTGTCTTCCAGAACATATGGTATTAATAATAGATAATATTTATTAAACATTTACTTTGTGTCAGGTAATGTTCCAAGTGTTTCATTTACTCTCATGCATGTTCTCACGCACACATGCACACACACATGCACGCGCACACATGCACGTATATGTGCATTCATTTGGTCCTTGTAGGACAATACTGTGAAGTAAGTGCTGTTGTTAGGTAACGTTTTAGATGAGAAAATTAAAGTACAGAAGAGAAAAATGTAATGACTTGCCCAGAATTGCACAGCTGATAAGTTGTATAGCCAGATATCTGACTCTAGGATATCACTTTATGGCTAAAAAGGAAAAATTCTGATGGAAATGTGCTGAAAATAATTGATTCAAAAGAATGATGAGATTGTTTTGTCATGGTTTACTGACTTGAATTCAGACAAAGAGACTTACTTATTCAGACAAGATGAAGCCCCCCCCCCCTTGATTTCTTGAGACAGGATCTTGCTGTGTAGCCTAAGCTAACCTTGAGCTAGCTTTGAACTCACAGAATTGAACTCACAGTACACCCCTGCTTCACATTCCTGAGTGCTAGAATTGTACGTACATGCCTCTATACTTGTTTCTAAACTGAATTATCTCACTCTTTAGCCCAGGCTGGCCTTGAATTCTCATCCGCATTATATGTAATCGTAATTAGAGACGGTGGTTTCATAGCCCTGTCTTCAGGTTCATCAAGACTGCATGTCCAAAGCCTAGCTCACGGCTCCCATCCTCCTCTGGCAGTCCACCCCAGCTTTGCTCTCTTCGATGGCTGTCAGAGGAAGCTGGTTTGGGCTCATTGTTTTCTAGTGTAAAAGTAGATAGCTCACATTTATTTGAATAAATAGTCATCAAAAATGGAAACGTTTATGAAGCAAATGAGTCAGCTCTAAACACACCACAAAGAGAGAGGAATTTTTAGATCATTCTGTATAGTCATACACAAGGTGGGTGTGCCTTGTGTATATGTGCTCTGGGGTTTTAAGGCTTCCTTGCTTAGGGACCAAACAGATTGGAAAATCAGACTCATTACTCAAGCATTATGAATGAAGGCCAGAATTTACCATTATTACAGATAGAGTAGAGGAAAAGCCAGAAATCCCTACAGACTAAATCCTGCAATGGGACAGGAGTCCACAAGGACCTTAGCCAGAGCTGCGGAAGGGAGACAGTGCAG
The DNA here is from genome assembly GCF_007827085.1 of Peromyscus californicus insignis. Classification (NCBI taxonomy): domain Eukaryota; kingdom Metazoa; phylum Chordata; class Mammalia; order Rodentia; family Cricetidae; genus Peromyscus; species Peromyscus californicus. The sequence goes on from NW_026294480.1 coordinate 30,022,193, forward strand.
GAACAGAAAATCACTCCCTTGGGGCAACTTGTGTCCAAGAAGAGAAAGGAAGGACTGCTAAGGCCTGTTCGTTATTCTTCCCACATTCACAAACTTTTATTTCTGTCTGTTAGGGTCAAACTGCTAAACTAGCTTCATTCTAAGGGAGGGGTGAGTAGGGAGGTGGGCAAAAGTTGGGGTGAGATATTCTTCCAAGGATTATAGGAAGTCATGGGTGGATTTGAAGAGAAGAATAACAGGATCCAGGTTACATTTTGAAAAGAATGATTCTGGCTATTCTGAACGGAGAGTAGCCATAAAGAGATGTTGGAGCAGGGAGACTGCCTAGGTATTTCAGATACCTAGGCAGTTTCCTGGATGAAAATGGAGTGCTAGATACTTAGATTTTAATGAATTTTTGAAGTTAAGGTTGACACACAAGTATTCAGCAAAAGGCACCTTTAAAAATATGCTGCTGTTATTGTTGCTTGAGATAGGGTTTTTATATATACTGGGCTAGCCTGGAACTAACTGTATAACCAGGCTAGCCTGGAACTAACTGTATAACCAGGCTAGTCTGGAATTAACTGTATAACCAGGCTAGTCAGGAACTAACTGTATAACCAGGCTAGTCAGGAACTAACTGTATAACCAGGCTAGTCAGGAACTAACTGTATAACCAGGCTAGTCTGGAACTAACTGTATAACCAGGCTAGTCTGGAATTAACTGTATAACCAGGCTAGTCTGGAACTAACTGTATAACCAGGCTGGTCTGGAACTAACTGTATAACCAGGCTAGTCTGGAACTAACTGTATAACCAGGCTGGTCTGGAATTAACTGTATAACCAGGCTGGTCTGGAACTAACTGTATAACCAGGCTGGTCTGGAACTAACTGTATAACCAGGCTGGTCTGGACCTAACTGTGTAACCAGGCTAGTCTGGAACTAACTGTATAACCAGGCTGGTCTGGAACTAACTGTATAACTAGGCTAGTCTGGAACTAATTGTATAACCAGGCTGGTCTGGAACTAACTGTATAACCAGGCTGGTCTGGAACTAACTGTGTAACCAGGCTGGCTGGACCTAACTGTGTAACCAGGCTGGCTGGAACTTTAATCCCTTGTTGTCTTTTCCTCCTAAGTGCTGCAATCACTTAGTACACACCACCATGCTCAGCCATAAATCATGCCTTAAAAAATTAAATAGAGGCCTTAATTTGGAAAATGATTATGTAAATCACATTTATTGTCCCCTGTCTTATTACTTAGTATTCTAACAGTAAATAGACTCTGGGAGTTGAGAATTTGGATTACAGTAAATGGAGGATGCTTACTTTGATTTTGTGTTATCTTAGCTAATTTTGAACAATTAATTTTATTTTGATTATTATTTGAACTGGTAATATGAGATAATGCTCACTAAAACTAAAAACTAACTAAATAAAAATCTTTTGGCATTTTTTTGAAGCACAAGTAAAGAACTTTGCAGATGTCTAGCTAGGGCTAGACGTGTTAATGTCCTCTAACATGGCCAGACTCTGCTGATGGGCATAGTCTCTAGAAGGCCTATATAAGGGATGCCTCTCTCTAGTAGAGATATTTCCCGAGCTATGTTTCTCAGCTTCAGGACATCTATGATTTATTTTGTAAGCTGACAAGGCCAAACATTACTGTTTTAAGCATTATAAACAAAATAGTAAATGTTAAATGTTCATTTAATAGAGCCACTAGTAGGGCTTTTATATACAGAAAGCAGAGCCTGAGCCAAAACTGGGAAGCAGTTCTCTGGTCTGCGTGCATTGGTTTAACCTACTCTTTGATTCATTGCAACTGGAGGAGGGGTGCAACACGTGAGAAGTGCCATGGGAGTCCTCTCTGGTCTGTTTCCTTTTCTTTCTACTAATTACTTAAGACTTAGTAATTGACCGAAATTCTTGCAACTTCTCAGAAACTTTTCGTCTGTTATAGTGAAATTAAAGGGCATAACAAGACTCTGTTAAACCTCAATACTTCAAAATGCTTTAAATATTTACCAGTTTGGTTCTTTATCTGAGTTTTTGTGGTTTTTTCCCCCCTTTCTACGTTATTAATTAGGGAGGACTAAATCCTTATTCAGATTTACTTTGAAGTTGCTCATCCAGGTTTCTGTATAGATAGCTGTCACTATGTCTACTATGCATGGAGAGGACTGAGGCTGCACTGATGTGCATGGAGCTAGTAAAGGCTCCAACATAGAATGATTCTCTGGTTCTGAAAGCAGTTCTTAGATGTGATCCATCTGAAGACATGATAAAGAGAAAGCAATGCTGTGTAAAGCTGTATGTTTTTAACTACCCCAAATTACACTTTATATTATGACCAAATACAGACATGTCTTTGCACAAATACAGATATATCAAATTGAAAAAAATGAAGCTGGCAATGTAGCTAGAGTATAAACTGCCACATGGTCCTGGGTTAAGTCCCCACCGCCAAGAAAACAAATACAAACATTCTTTGAAAAAGGAATTTACCATATCCTTTTCTAATTTTGCAATATGTAGTATATTATGGCTCTATTATCTATCTATCCATCCATCCATCCATCCATCCATCCATCCATCCACCTACCTATCTATCTATTTATGAGACAGGGTTTCTCTGTATATTCCTGGCTCTCCTGGAACTAGCTCTGTAGACTAGTCTGGCCTTGAACTCACAGAGATCTGCCTGCCTCTGCCTCTCAAGTATTGGGATTAAAAGCATGCACCACCACTGCCTAGCATATTACAGTTTTTTTATTCCACACTATTCTATTTCTTAAAATGCTGATTATGACCTCTTATATTGATTTTTATGACCCATTGAATTAGAAACAGTTTATAAAACATAGCATGCCCAAATATATGATTTTTCTAGCAGCCTTTAAGGTAGGAAAGGCTTATATTAATTCTTTCAAAATGCTGCTGAATGCACTTGGAAAATAGGAAGTTAGACAGAATAATCAGACATAAGGAAGAGTCTATGCATGGGAGGAAATAGAGCAGCATGAATATAACAAGACACTTGACCATGGCAAGAGAGAAAGAGGACTACAAGTATGTAGACTACGAGGTAGGTAAATGCAAAAGATAAGTTATCTGCCCTGGAATATTTGTCTAAGCCTAGGAAGACTTCTGCTGTGACATTAGGAATCACCTGTAGTTAGAATGTGCTAGGTGATGGTGTCCTGAAAAGCTCCTCCTTTAACTTAGAGAATTCTTACCCATCAGCTTCACACAGTGTCAGAAATCTCTGTACATTTCAGCTCAGTGTCCTTAAGGAAGTCTGTGCCCTGAAGCTCTCGGTGTGCGGCAGCTTTCATAACTATTGGGTTATCTATGCGCCATTTTTGTTTACTGTTAAAATTAATTTCTTAAAAAATGCTAAGTACTTAAAAAATCAAAGTCACATTTACTTAATATAAAATTAGCCACATACAGTGCACAAGTCGGTGGTATTTAGGCTGTTAGCAGTGTTGTGCAGCTATCAGCTTCCTCCAGCTCCAAAAAGGTTTATCAAGCCATAGAGCATCCCATCGCTATCAGGTAATCCTTTCCTGTCCACTTACTCTTAAAGAAAGCATAGTAATAAACCACAGATAGAAAAGAGAACGTCCCTGTCTTTAAAGTGTCCTAAAAATCAAGTAATTGCAAATACCAAGTGCTTACTGTTGACTACCAAGGTCTGAATCAGAGATTTTTCTGGTAAAGGATGCTTAACACATTATATACGTAAATATGAAAATATCAGCAGTTCCCAGTATTTTTTACAATTAATATATGCTAACAAAAGAGGGGATGCTAGTGCGTATCATGGAGTATTAAAGAGAACAGCAGGGGGACATGCTGGTGTACACCTAGGGAAACAGGAAAATCAGCAGTTCAAGGCCAGCCTCAGCTACACAGTGAGTTTGTAGCCAGCCTGGATTACATGAGACTCTTGTCTTAACATCCCTCCACCCAAATGAAAACACAAATTACCACTAAATCAAGACTTTCTGGTTATTCAGATTAATTAAAGAGATTTTACAAACAAGTTTCTCATCATGAGATTCATTTATATTTAATGGCATTTTTTCCCATCTAAATATATCTTGGCATAGCTCTATTCCTCTGTTCTTTTACTTGATTATTAAAGGGAATCTTGTATAACTGAATCTTTGAAGTCAGAGTGTGTTTTACATAGTACAATGATTGCCGCTTTCCCTGTTATCCTTGATCCTAGTAACAGTAAGCTAGATGCTTTCAGAGTTTTGAAGAAACTATATACAGGTACTACTTACTCTCAAATGATATAAAGCTTTGTGGTAAAGATCAAATTTTCATGATTTAAAACTTAAAATTAGCCAGGTTGCCGTGATGTATGCCTTTAATACCAGCACCCGGGAGGCAGGGCTGGGCAGATCTCTGTGAGTTCGAGGCTAGCCTGGTCTACAGAACGAGATCCAGGACAGGAACCAAAACTACACAGAGAAACCCTATCTCAAAAAACAAACAAACAAGAAACTTAAAGTCAAACTAATAATAATTGATAGACAAGTGGATTGTATTTATAACTTTTACTGGCTTAAATTGTCTGTAATCTGTAGACTTTTTAGCTATTATTATAAATACTCCGGACTAACTCAATTTAACACATGTTTTTGTATTGTTTTGTCCTCCTAAAGTAGCTTTGACTTGATAAAAACCTCAGTTTATCATGTAAAAACAGCGATCTTCATGTGTACATAGTAATAAGGATCAAATAAGATAAACTTTGTGAAAGAGCATAGGACAATGCCTAGTACTTAGTTGAAGGTCACTAAGTTTCCATTCATTTATTCAACACACATTCATAATCTTGTAGTATGTTATTGAACTGCAGCAAGACAGATTGTCCCCAAAATTGGTTGGGGGTGGGTGGGCTGGAGCGATGCCTCAGCAGTTCAGAGCACTTGCTGTGCCTGCAGAGGACCTGGGTGGTTCCCAGCATCCATGTGGTGACTTACAACAGGTTTACAAATGCAGTTCTAGAGGATCGAGCTCCCCCTTCTGGCAATACATATGCATGCATACAGACAAAACAGTCTTACACATAAAAATTAAAAATAAATAAATCCTTTTTTTTAAGTAGTTGACTGGAGAACTCTCCCTTTCCTAACACTACTCACCTCAACATTAATAATAATGATACCAACAAAAACAATACTAGAAATAGTAGTGATAATTATAGCAGTTAGCATTGTCATCCACTATGTCGCAGAATTATTCGAAATGTTTTCAGTATACTCGGTCATCATACAGCCCCACGAGCCTAGGATTCTAGTGTCTAAAGAAGATTGAGTAGGTCCTGATTGCTCCCCGGAAGTCTGATCCTATGCTTTCAGTTGCAAGCTCTAGGGGCTCAGGAGTGGACTCCCACTCTTCTGTTTAACTATGAGGTTGGCAACCAGGAAAGACTCGAGGATTCTCTACGAGATGTTGTTAAAAGGTGAAGCATGTTATCAAGGATTTATTTGCCTGATAGAAGATCTGGGTAACATAGAAAACTCCCGTTTGGTATCTATTGGCCCACAGAGAATGAGCAAAGCTGAGTGGAAGGAACTAGAACCAGGAAAGACAGTAGGAATGAGTACAGTAAGGAAGGAGTTGCTGAGACATGGAGTAGAGGTTGAAGAAGAGAAAAGATCAGTCTAGACTCAAGCACTAAGATGAGGAGCCACTACCAGAGGCCTTTCCCCACCAGCTGTATTTTTAAGTGATACCACTTAATGAAAGTACTTCTAAATTTTATATGTTTTTCCCTTAAGGAAAATATAGTGACAAGTCCATACACATTGAAGGCACTAATTCATCCCGTACTATATTTATGTATTATATTTTATTACTGAGATAGTGAATCAAGATTATAAAAATGGCATACAGTTAAAATATTTTGCTAAGTTTAAGTGACCATAAGTTAAATTGAATTGTCATTGACTGGATCTAGTAGCTAGACGACATTTTGCTATTTTTATTTTTAAAACTAGGAAGGTTTGCCTATAAACCATTTAGTAGCAGAACAAAGCTTTCCAAATGCTGAGTTAAAACATATGGAGATACTAAAGATACTTGGATGGGGCATGAATGCTTTCCCACACATAAATTGTGTTCAACGAGGGAAGGATATCTTAGACAGTTCACTGAACTTCTAGTTTGAAATTCTAGCAAAAAAAAGCTACAACAAAATATGTAATATTTATTTTGTTACAAATTAGAAATTTTTATTATAAAAGTATGGCTGCTTTGCTTGCATGTATTGTTAAATTAAGAATAATTTTACACCAGGCAGTGGTGGCACACACCTTTAATCCCAGCACCCGAGAGGCAAAGGCAGGTGGATCTCTGTGAGTTCAAGTCCAGCCTGGTCTACAATTTAAGTCCAGGTATACAGAGAAATCCTGTTTAAAAACAAAAAACCAAAAGAAATAAACCCCAAAATAAAAAAAAAAAAACAAAGAAAGAATAATTTTACCTCACAAAATAGAAGCCAAAGTGGTCTGTTGTATTCCTATATTCACCTTCTTAGAAAGTGCACTTCTTATACCAGGCCGGTAGTCCCTGACTTAGATCGTTTAAATAAAAATTCTTCTGATTGTCCCAGCGTGTGAGTACAGTCCACACTAGGTAGAAGCTGTGCTTCTAGGCTGTGGGGAGGGGAGCGCTCTTCCTGGATTGGCAAGTAGGTGTTATGCAGCCTGATACTCTCCCGATCACTGTTGGTCACGGGAGAAGCAACCTGTGCTCTGTGCTGCAGTGTACTGTTAAGCTGTCATTTTGGGTAGGCTAGGTATGTGGACTGCAGTTTTGGCTTAAGAGTGTGTTACAATCAGATTTGATGCTGGTTGTTAGTTACTGTGGAGTTTTCCCATTAGCAAAGACCAAGGGCTTCTGTTTTACCCAATAGGAAAATATTTTCTAATATTTTAAAAACTCTGTGTGTCACAGAACAATGAACAGATTACATGTGCTTCTCAGACTAATCTCTATTTTTACCACACACTGTTATCCTCAACCCCCTCTGGTGACATCTGGGCAAGGTGAGTGTTGACAGGGAAGTATTAAGCAAGAGAGAATGATCAACCTTAAGTTTATTTGCTTTCCTTTATTTTTCCTTTATATGTATAGGTGTTTTGCCTGCATACATGCATGTCTGTGTGCCACATGTATGCAGTTTTGGTGGAAGCCCTGGGACTGGAGTTACAGATGGTTTGAGCTGTCATGTGGGTTTGGGGAATTGACCCAGTTCCTCTGTAAGAAGAGCTAGTGCTCTTAAGTGCTGAGCCATCTCTGCAACTCATATTTTGTTTATTTTTTGTAGTCATTAGGAAGTTAGTTTAGAAGTCAGGAATGGTGGTACTCAACTTTAATCCCACCACTGAGTGGGAGAGGCAGGCTGATCTCTGTGAGTTCTAGGCCAGCCAGCCAAGACAACAAACACAAGCAGACTCTGTCTTTTTTGAGGAAATTGAGGTAAGAGGCAGAGGCAGATATTGGATAACAGCTTTTGGGTAAGTCCAGTCCAAAGTAAGAGATGGTAAGAGACTAACCAAGTATGTGGAGTGAAAATGAAGACTAGAGTGGATTTAAAGACATAGGAAGGCTTTGGAGACATGAGACACACCTGACTGGAGCGGTAGGGCACCTGTTAACATGAGATTCGTCTGTGTGAGGTAAGGGAAAAAAGGAAGGAATGCCTCATGTATTGTACAGTCCTCAGCTCCATGTCCAACTTGGCTTAGTAAGTGAATTAATCACTAATTGATGGGGTTTTGTGTTCATGCTTGTTACCCTTTTCCTTAGACTCTACTGCAGAATACTCAGGATTTTTGGCTTCAGGCTAGGTTTCTCTTTCCAAACTGACACCGTTGGTTTTCCACTGTGGTTCTTTCTTCCTCAGCTTTACCCTCTCCCCTCTTTGCATGTGTATGTGTGCATGTGAGTGTGAGTGTAGTGTGTGTGCACCCCTCCTTAAGTATAGGCTTCAGAAACAAAAGAGTCATTAGCAAGTGCAAATGTCCTCAGGGACTCAACCAAAACCATGACAGACAGACAGATTGCTTGCAGCCAGTCCCTTTTAAGGCAAATAGATCTGGGTTTCTTTAGTATAAAATCTTTCTTGTTCTATGACAGTAAGCAAGTATTTAACAGCTTTGTAATTGTTGTTTTATTGAAGCAGGGTCTTGTGTAGCCCTGGCTAACCTCAAACTCACGATGTAGCTGAGGTGACTTCCTTCCACATCTGCTGGGAGGAAGGTGTTTGCCACTACACCAGGCTTGACTCCTTTTGAAGACTTAGTTTTTCACATCTGTAAAATGAGAATAACAATAGTCATCGTAGGAATAGACAAAATAATAATGTGAAATGCCCATGCACACTTCTGTATCCAGAGAATATTCTTTTACATTTGCAATGAAATGCTCTACTACCTGAGTTATATCACCTCCCTTTTTTATATCGATACAGGGAAGTTAAAGTAGTTGTTTGAGAAACAATGGCCTGATTATTAATCCTTAGGACATGCTGATCAGAAATTAAGGGTACACCTTGTACCTAAAACACAACAATTTCGTCACCATCGGTAAACTGGTGAACCTCTCACAAAAGAGTCAGTGCCTTTGGAGTTCATATTCTACAACAGAGGACACTGGCATCAGAAGTCAAGTAAAGGTTAGAGCTGTTGACAGACTTATGCAGCAGACTTACACCAGAGTGGACACAAGAACCAAGAAAATGAAGGAGTGAGACTCAAAATGTGCACAGGTAAGCAACACCACAGAGCAGAGGCCCTGGTCCACAAACGAGACAGGAAAGCATCCAAGAGTAATTCTTAAGCTTTTTACCAGCAGTCCCAGTGAGAACTCTGCTTTCCTTTAATGGACTGCTAACTTACCACAGTAAAACTCCGAGGAAAGTTTAGATGAGTCTTCAGAGATGGATAACAGTTCATATCCACCAGGAGTCTTGTTTGTAATATAACGATAACGATTAAACCTGCCTCACTGAGTCTTAATACATGATCAGAATTTTGAAACTGAGGGGCTGTTTCTCTGGGTTTCTATCACATTATGAGTCTGTTTCCAATGGTCAGTCAGGGATAGGATCTCAAAGCCTCAGCACAGTGATTGCTGCTGCTTCTCTTTATGTAAAGATTTACTCCATTTGGGTTTGTTTTAGTCTACTGTTTGTATTGTACTGAATATTTTAATTTACTCACTCTGGAGAAGCTAATGAATAGTCTTGCTGTGTTCTTCAGCTTTAAAGAATACATATGTATTTCCTTTAAGTACCACGTATAAGAAATTGTTCTAGAAAAAGGTGAAGATAAATAGAGAGAATTACCGTGATCATAAAAACATAATCATGAAAAAAAAAAAGTATTTGACTGATTTCTGACTTGGAACTCACTGTATAGGACAGGCTGTCCTTGAACTCAGAACCATCATCCTAGCTATATTCATTTTATTGGGTAAGGAGAATCTAAAAACTGTTATAGAATATTAGTTAAAGATGTGTTACATTCATTTATGCTGCGGAATATTTGTTTAATGATGCAAAGATGTGTTGCATTCTTTTATGTTGCATTTGTTTAGTTCTGTGAAGTTGTGTTACTTTGCCTGCCTAAAACAACTGATGGTCTAATAAAGAACTGGATGGTCAATAGTGGGCAGGAGAGAGAAATAGGCGGGGCTGCCAGGCAGAGAGAATAAATAGGAGGAAGAAGGGAGAAGAAAGGAGTGAGAAAAGGAGGAGAGGAGGAAGACTCCATGGCCCAGCCACACAGCCACACAGCCAGACATGGAATAAGAAGGAAAGAAAATACATACAGAAATAGAAAAAGGTAAAAGCCCAGAGCTAAAAGATAGACTGGATAAAATAAATTAGAAAGAGCTGGCCAGAAATAAGCCAAGCTAAGGCATTTATAAGTAATAGTAAGTCTCCCCGTGATCCCCCTCCCCCCAAGTATCAGAGCTTTATTAGGAGGAAGGGGGAGAGCAGAAGAGAGTGTGGCCAGGCCTGGGGCAGAGACACGTTGGGGGGGGGGGGAGGAGAGAGCAGAAGGAGAGCTCTGTGTGATTATTTGGGAGCTGAGTGGTGGGCCCGCAAAGAGTAAAAACTACCAACAACAAAAAAACTTTTTAAAATACCTATTCTGTTTATTTCTTTTTAATATATTATTTTAGTCTTTGAAAGGTTCATGCATTTACACAATGTATTTTGAACACATCTAGCCACCACCACCTCCCTCCAATTCTCCCTAGTGCTTCCCACTCCATCTCCCTTCCAGATTAATATCCTCTTTTTCACCTTTATTTTTTTAAATTATTTCTTGTAGCTAGTTTTCCTGCCTGGTCCATGGTCAGGACAAATCTCTCTCACCCACCAGTCCCCCAGCCGCTCAGACCCAACCAAGTAAATACATAGAGACTTATATTGCTTACAAACTGTATGGCCGTGGCAGGCTTCTTGTTATCTAGTTCTTATAACTTAAATTAACCCATATCTATTAGTCTATATGTTGCCACGTTGCTCATGGCTTACTGGTATTTTAACATTTTCTCATGGTGGCAGCTGGCAGTGTCTGTCTGCCTCAGCCTTCCACTTCCCAGAATTCTCTCTCCTTGTCCCTCCTATATTTCCTGCCTGGCTACCGGCTAATCAGTGTTTTATTTATTAACCAATCAGAGCAACACATTTAACATACAGAACATCCCACAGCAATTTCTTTTATTTTTGAGATTATAATATAATTATATCATTCCCCCCTCCTTCCCTCCAAACTTTCCCATATACCCGTCCTCAATCTCTTTGAAATTCTCAGCCTCTTTTTTTCACTAATTGTTGTTACATGCATCTTTATCTATATCTATATGTGCACATTCCTGTATATAGCCTGCTCAGTCTGTATCATATTACTTTTATGTTTGGTTTCAGGGCTGACCCTTCGGTATTTGATAACCAATCAGTGTGCTCTTCTTGGGGAAGACTATTTCTCCCACTCTCAGTGTTCCTTCGTTGCCTGTAGTTCTTTGTGTAGAGTTGAGGCCTCATGGGCTTTCTCCCATCAAGGTTAGCATGTATGTTGTCCTTGTTTAGGTCATGTTAGACACTCATGTTGGTAAGATTTAATGTGTGTAGCTTTTGACAATCCTGGGAGACATAATCTCACAGTAACATCCTTGATCTTCTGGCCTTTACTGTCTTTCTGCCTCTCTTCCTCAGTAATCCCTGAGCCTTAGGTGTAGATGTTATATTGTAGATGTATCCATTGGAATTGGGTGCCACAACTCTGTGTTTTGATTGATTGTGGGTTTTTGTAATGTTTTGCATTTGTTGCAAGGAGAAGTTCCTTGATGCAGGTGAAAACTATACTCATCTGTGGGTATAAGGACAAATATTTAGGATGTATACAAATGAGTAGTCTTCCTATATACTAATCTCCCTCCTTCCCTCCTTCCCTCCTTCCCTCCCTCCCTCTTAGGAATAAATGTAACCAAGGAAATGAAGGGCCTCCACAATGAAAACTTCTTTTTATTGCCAATGCCTTTGGAACCTAGAGTGAACATTCCTGACAGTTGTTGTCACTGTATTTTCTCAGTAATTCTGTCGATATATCTTACTCTTTCTGATGTGGTATCTAGCAGCCCTGGTCAATAGACCATATTGTATGTTTTTTTTTAATTGAGCGAGTAATGGAGTTAAAAATAATCACAGTAATAATTTTAAAAGGACATGCTGACATTTAGATCTAAAGACTTTCCCTTTAGGCTAAAAAGTTCTGAAAGTAGGTCACACTTTGGTTTAAACTCTGAACAGATACTTGCCTTCTGTGCTAACTTACCTTTTGATCTTAAAGCAATGCTTATTCTTGACTTCAGTAAGCTGGAAATTGTCCCTTCAAATTTAGAAGTAGTCTATGCAATGACAAAATGACCAGCCATTTAAAAGAGAAAGTTAAAGAAGCCAATTTGGCACTTTTCTCTCTATTGCCTTAAAAACAACTGGACCTTTTTCTTCAATGACCTGGCCAGAAATGTAAGATAGTCACAAGGTGCAGAAGTTGATGTTGACTGGAAGAAAATTGAGTATGGGTAATAGCCTTAAATTTTCTGTAGGATTGCTTCTTCTGCACCAGAGGACGGTGGAGTCTAAAGATCCAGGCTGCATACTTAACATGGCCTGTCCTACTGAGCAGCATAGCTGTCCATCATCTGCTTCTAGAAGTCCATTCATGACAAGCACACTGCTGTGTATCTCTAGACTTACTTTTGCTCTCAGGACTTCTACTGTTAGCACTACTACTGACCTTTGGAAAAATGTGGCCTTCACTCTTGCTCTTTTACTCCTTTGGTGCATTGTGTACTTTCTTGTACTTAGAATTTCTCTTTCATGTCCTTCTACTCCATTCAGTCTGGTCCTAGTAAGTGTGTATAAGCATTCTCCGCTAGTAGTTTTGATGGCTAAACACGTGTTCTACATATTGGTCATGAGTATCTTATGGTAGCACCTGTTTATTTCAGGAGCAACTGAGTGACTGGAGGTGGCTCGTTTCAGGTTGCTTCTTACCTCTGTTAGCACTGGCCAGCCCCAGTACCCTGACGTTCTTCTTCCCTATAGTTCTCTATTTTCCTCCTGGTGGTTAGCAGAGTTGATTGTTTTCTTCCTTACTCCATCTTTTATGTTTTCAATTACTGAAAACAATTCATCAAGTTTATTTTTTCTATTTTTTATTGCAAAAGTATTTTTTCATATATTCTGATTACAGTTTTCCCTCCCCCAACTTCTCTAAGATTCTCTCTATCTACCCTCCCATCCAAACCCACACCTTTTCTTTCTCTTGTTAGGAAACAAACAGGCCTCTAAAGAATAATAATGAAATAAGTAAAACAAAAACAAACACAAGCAAATCAGAGTAGAACAAAATGAACAAGCAAATGGAAGAAAAGGCCAAATAAGAAGCATAAGAAACACACAGAGGTGCAGAGACACACATGTTCACAGACACAGAAATCCTATAGTGGCACAAAACCAGAAGCCATAATAGACACACAAAGAACCTATAAGATTTAAAAAGGGGGGAGGATGGGAAGGGGGAGCCCCGACAAAGCATTTTGAGACAGACCGCAAGGATGCCATTAAGTTTATTTTGTATTTGCCGTCTACTGCTGGACATGGGGCCTTCCCTTAAGAGTAATTTAAATCCCCAGTGAGACTGTTGGAGAAAACTAATCTTTTCATTTACAAGTGGCTAACAATTGGAGATAGCTTCTGAGCTCTGTGCGCTGGGACCCTAGCTAGTGCAGACCTGACCAGGACCTGTGCATGCTGCCACAGTCTCTGTAAATTTATAGGTGCATTGGTTTTGCTGTGTTTAGAAGGCATTTCTTTAGTGTCCTCCATCCAAAGTCCCCCACTTACCGCACATCGTTTGGCTGTGGGTCTCTCTATTTGTTCCATCTACTGCAGGAAGAAGCTTCTCTGATGATAGCTGAGCAAGACACTGATTGTGAGTATAGCAGAATGTTGTTTGGAGTCATTTGATTGTTGTGTTCATTTAACAGAGCAGTAGCATTTGGTTTTCCCCTAGGTCCCAGACATATCTAGTCTCAGTTTCTTGGCCACCCAAGCAGTGTCAAGGATGGGTTCCATCTCATAGAGTGGGTCTTAAGTCCAATCACGAAAACCACATGATCATCTCATTAGATACAGAAAAGTCTTTGACAAAATCCAGCCTCCTTCTGAATAAAAGTCCTGTAGAGACTAGGGATACAAATGACATATCAGGTGATTTACAGCAAACCCACAGCCAACATCAACCTAAATAGACAGAAACTCAAAGGAGGAGTAAGACAAGGTTGTCCACTCTCTCCATATTTATTCAATATAGTACTTGAAGTCTTAGCTAGAGGAATAAGACAATTGAAAGAGATAAAGGGGATACAAATAGGAAGAGAAGAAGTCAAACTATCTTTATTTGCAAATGATATGATTGTATACATAACTGACCCTAAAAATTCCACCAGGAAACTCCTATAGCTGGTAAACACTTTCAGCAAAGTAGGAGGATACAAAATTAATATACAAAAATCAGCAGCTTTCCTATATACAAATGACAAATTTACTGAGAAAATAATTAGGGAAACAATACTCTTTACAATAGCCTAATATGATAGAGATCTCTATCATCTGTCTGTCTTTCTGTCTGTCTGTCTGTCTCTACTAATCTCTTTCTATGTCTGTCTATCTATCTATCTATCTATCTATCTATCTATCTATCTATCTATCTATCTATCTATCTATCAGTCATCTCTCTTGGGGTAACTTTAACCAAGCATGTGAAAGCCTTGTATGAAAAACTTAAGAACATTGAAGAAAGAAATTGAAGAATATACCAAGAGATGGAAAGATCCATCATGCTCACGGATCAGAAGGAGTAACATAATAAAAGCTACCCTGTCAAAAGCAATCAACAGATTCAGTGCAGTTCCCATCAAAATTTCAACACAGTTCTTTACAGATCTTGGCAATTTTCAGCTTCATATGGCAACACAAAACGCCCAGGATGTCTAGAACAATCCCAAATAATAAAAGAACTGCTGGAGGTATCACCATCCCTGTCTCAAATTGTACTACAGAGCTACAGTAATAAAAACAGCATGATATCGGTACAAAAACAGACATGTTCATCAATGGACTGAATTGAAGACCCAGAAATGAGGCCTCATACCTATAGGCACCTTATTTTTGATAAATACACCAAATTTAGTAAGTATGAATTTTTGTTATGTGTATTTGACATTATAACCATGATCTCTACTAAGAAAACTTAAAGTATTGGGACAGTTGAAGATGAGCACCCAGAGTGTAGTCCTACACCCAAATATTCAAGGGGTCGTACTTAAAAGTGACTCAAAAAGAACATTTCCAGTATTACATTGTTCAGATGAAAGATGTACTAGCTATAGAGGACAACCAGGAGCTTGGGAAGTATAATTAGAATCAGAATAAGAACCCTATTGGAGGCACAGCACCCAGGAGTACACAGTGAGCATGTGCTTTATATTGATTGACAAAGTGCCAAAGTGAGAAAGTTGTCTTTGTCCTGCTTATAAGAAACAGAAAGGAGCCGGGCGGTGGTGGCTCACGCCTTTAATCCCAGCACTCGGGAGGCAGAGGCAGGTGGATCTCTGTGAGTTCGAGGCCAGCCTGGACTACCAAGTGAGTTCCAGGAAAGGCGCAAAGCTACACAGAGAAACCCTGTCTTGAAAAACCAAAAAAAAAAAAAAAAAAAGAAACAGAAAGGAAGTCATAGGAAGTGTGATATTGGGAAAAGAATTTCAGTAAACAGAGAGTGGAAAGCAATCATTCTGAAGATGTTTTCATTTACTTTTTAAACTGATCATTTCCTGATTACTAGCTTAATTTCATCAAATGTTCATTAATAGATAAAGTGAGTCAACATTCTTAATTACACTAATATTTACTAGACAATACTATTGTTATGTCCAGTGACTTCTTAAGCTTATGATCCAGGTAAAACTGAAAGTAATTTAAAACTGACTAAAATATTATTTTCACTGGGAATAGTTGTTTTTGGTGAGCATAAAATAAGTAGAGTATACAGCATACAGATACTTACCTATCCATGTTTATAGTTGAACTGTTAACTCTAGCCAGGGACTAGAGCCAGCCTAGTGTCCGTCAACAGATGAACAGATAAAACACTGTGGTGCACATGCACAGTGCAAATTGTTCAGCAGTTAGAAAAATGAAATCTTGCCTGGATCTAGAGATCATTGTATTAAGTAAAGCAGGCTCAGAAAGACAAATGCTGTATATTTTCTCTCTTGTGTGGTAGTAGATTTAAAGTTGTGTGTGTTCAAATATATGTTTGTAGGTCATAAAAGTATAGAAGGCATCTTGAGAGGAATAGATGTTAAGGGGTGTGGGAACTAGAATAATGGAATACATGTAACAGGAAAACATGAGGAGACTAGCTAGGGGAAGAAAGGGAAGAGTGGGGAGGAGAGGGAATGGAGAGTGGAGGAGGGAGCAGGTGAGAACAAAGGATAATGGCACAGATATATGAAAAGGCCACGATGAAGCGTCTTACTTTGGATACTAGCCTAAAAATTAATAATTGTCATGCTTCAATTTTTATGACTTCCTTTGGTGTTTGGGGGAAATAGTTGTGTTTGGTTTTATCCTTGCTAAAGTGAAAAGAACCAATTCCCTTCTCAACATTTTTAACAGGAAGGTGAAGCTTCATTTCAGCAGGTGTTGCCTTTAAGTTGTTTCAGAGAAAGTAGTGCAAGAGGTGAGGCCTTTCCAGCTGTGTTTTGGATAGTGTGACCATTGTGACACTGTGCAGACTGTAACCAGGCACACCCACTGAAAGGCTGTCTGCCCAAACTGTAATTCTCATGGGGTCTAAAAACAGGGTCAATGCTTGCTTTTTTAGGTGGCTTATAACTCATAAAAGAAAAACAACAGCCCTTTTTTTGATAATCTGCTGGTATTTGCAACTTCACTAAGCTTTGCCTCGTAGTAAAGCAATCTAGCCACAACTGATGTCTATTTACAAGAAACACTGCCAATGAGCGAGAGTAAGGTTAATGCTGCTACTCTGTTAGGCTGCTCTAGCTGCTTAGGTCACTTTTAGTCCTCACTGTCCTGCATCAGCTATGGCACTCATGTGCAGATAGCGACTGTGTGACAGACAGGAAATCCTAAACCTCAGTTATTTTTTTCATGAAAGGAAGTTATGTTTTAGCTCTGAGTGCCCTCCTGAAAGTTCAGAATCACGGCCAATCTTGAAACTTGGTTCTACTTGGTGTGTTTCTCTTAGCGGAGTCCTGCAGCTTCAGTTTTTCTTATGTGTCCCTGCAGTTTTTAAGGAGGGGCCCTTCAAGTTTTATTCTATATACCTTAGCCAGAGTGTGCTTGATTGTTACCTTTACAAAAATTTAGTAAATGGAATTTGGCTTTTTGGTAATAGTACTAATAATACCTTCCTGGAGATTCTGGTATGGGTAATTTATAGATAGAAATCTTAAAATGTCTTAACTGGAAACAGTAATTTTTTGTTTTGTTTTTATTTTTTTTTTGAGACAGGTTTTCTCTGTGTAGCACTGACTGTCCTGGAACTCACTTTGTAGACCAGACAGACCTCAAACTCACAGAGATCTGTCTGCCTCTGCCTCCAAGTGCAGAGATTAAAGGTATGCGCCACCATGCCCAGCCATTAAACACACACACACACACACACACACACACACACACACACACACACACACACACTACATTAACTGGCTTCATCTTGTACTGGTCTTGTGTAGGTAACCACAGCTTCTGTGAGTTCATTGGAGGGCTCCCATGAACTGACTCCTGGTTGAAGAGCTATTGGCAGTTGGCTGCAGGGGGAGGAGAGCCATCTTTCCTTTAGGTGTGTGGCCACTGGTGACTTCCCCATGCCCCAGTGGACAATCGCACCTCCATGTTCATATGGTTAGCACCATTTGTATTCAGTGGGTTAAAATAAATGAATAAATAAATGGAGGACATGAAATCAGGAGGGCGTGGGTAAATTTAATATTTAACTGTATATTAAATTCAGGCTGTCATGTTTTTGTGGCATGTGATTTTTCTTACCTACTGAGCCACCTTGCCACTTTCTACTTTACTTCTTTTAATTTTTACTTTGTCTATTTGTATGCATCATGTTTAAAGATATGCTATAATTTATTATTGTATTAGGTAGTGTTGGGATATGATTTAACTCTCTCCGAACATTTCAGAAAGATATCATTTTTACCAGTTTACACATTCTAAAACATCATATGGGGTATGTATATGTGAGAGGGAGGAGTTGACTGTATACTTTATTTATGGTAGGAGTCTTAGGGGTGGGGCTCAACTGTTGAATATGTTAAGTCTAATGTTAAAGTAATATAAATAGGCATTGGAAGTATTTTACTTTCAAATTAGAGGGCAGATGACTTCAGCATGTGCCATGAATATCATAAGAGTGAAGAACCTGCCTGTCTAGTCAGTGCTGTAGCTGCACCTCCAAGCCCCTCCATTCTTCTCCTGAAAGTCATCATACATTGATTTCAGGCATGTCCAGGGCCCTCCTGGTTTCAGGCCTGATTTCCTTCTGCCTTTAGGAAGCCATTGCACTATAAAGAATGATGCCATCATTTAAAAACCCACTGTGATTAATTCCTATATATTTGCTTTTTAGAATAAGATTTTCCAGGGGAGGGGACATTCTGTGGTGGCAGTCTGTTGGCAGCTCAACTGTGAGAAGTGTCTATAAAATAAAATATCAATATAACCGTTTTGTGTCATCTGGAGTTTGGGGATTTTCTTTGGCTTTGAATAAAGCATCCCTATGGGCTGGAATGTGGCTTGGGGCTAGAGAGGTTCCCTAGCATGCTCACAGCCCTAGGTTCAATCC
Source organism: Peromyscus californicus insignis (assembly GCF_007827085.1). Lineage (NCBI taxonomy): Eukaryota > Metazoa > Chordata > Mammalia > Rodentia > Cricetidae > Peromyscus > Peromyscus californicus. Next base: position 30,040,673 of record NW_026294480.1, read on the forward strand.
TCAACACTGTCTGTGGAGCACCCCAACCCTGCATGCCAAAATAACCAAATACTGAAAAAAAGTACAACCGAGTTCCTCCTACTCTGTCATAGCTTGTTATTCATGGCATTTTGAATCATAACTACATCTTTTTTTAATGAAAGGAAAAGTAATTTGAGATCTTATTTTATATATAAAAATAATCATTTGAAGCAATAATTTACTACTACTATTATTGTTAACTGTTTTTAATGAAATGGTGCTTGGGAGTCAAACTCAGGAATTCTTTTCTATGCTAGGCAAGCTCAATTTTTAAAGTTTTACTGCTTTTAAATGTTATTGATCCTATTAAACTTTTGCTATAGGACATTAGGGCCAGCAAGATGGCTCAGCTGTGGGGTCTGGCAACCTGAGTTGTGTCCTTGGGGCCCACATGGTGGAGGGAAAGAATCTACCTCTGCAGAGCATTTTCTGACCTCAACATGTGTGCCCTCACATGTGCCCTGCCCTTTCCCAAATGGATTTTTCTCAATTTTAAAAAGACATTAATTTACTTTTTATTGGTAGTATTGTGAGTTGACTCTACATGATGTTTGAAATGACACTTAGAAAGGACATGAAGCTTAACATTGTGAATTTTCATTAGTAAGTTCTCTAAAATCATAGTTTTTTTTTGTCTAACTTTATAAAAATCAAATAAAAAGGAAAAACATGTTAAGAAGCATTCTACATGCACACTAGAAGAGATCCATATAGGAAAAGTTGTCTGGACTACCATTGTACAGGATAGAGGAAAGAGTCAAGCTCTCAAACAGTATCTTAAACAAAGGCACAGAGTGGAAGATTGATTATTCTAATGGAAAAGGGGCATTCAGGTGTAGTGGGTAGCCATTCCAACCTTGATCTGGAAGTTCCAACCCCCTTTGAGGCTTCGGTAACTGTCACGCCTACAAGGCGGGGCCAAGAGAGGACCCTGAAGACCCGAGATCCGGTTGCGTGGGTTCTCTTGGTGCCTGGACCCTGGACACTGGAGGTAGACCGAGCAGAGTTCTCTGCGGCACACCTTCCCGAGACCCTGCAACTCACCTATCCCTTCACTTGTAAGTTACGCTACTAAATAAACCTCCCTTTTAACTACATGGAGTGGCCTTAATAATTTCACCAGTATTCAGGGTTATCTAGAATTAAGGATTTTCAGTGAGCGAACAGGAACTAAGCTTAGGATTTTAAATTGGGACCAGACAAATTTGTTTTAGACATTTATTTACTTACTTATTTTGCAATGTCAGTTCCTGACCATTTGTGCATGTAGAATTAATGTGATCAACAGCTTCAGGAAGATTGATGTGAAGACACACAAGATGGATGGAGCGAGAGCAAGGAAAAACTTCTGCTTATTTGGGTTTATAAAAATTGATGTGAAGGAGGGGAGCATCATGAGAAGTAGGATTTGTGATCCTAAGTGGGTCAGTTAACATTTCTGATCCATTGTGGCTTTTGTGTATGAATAATAAGATTTGACATCTTTCTTTTGTAATCATTTCAATGTATATTTGAGAATATACAATGTTATATGCATATGCATGTGCTTTGTAAACTGTAAAGCTTGTGCATATTCAGACTGTAAACTGTAAAGCTTGTACATATTACAGTTGTTATTGACTTTGACTGGAAACTCAGGGGCATGGATGTTGTAATAATTGCTAGAAGGAGGTATGTCAGATATTGTCAGTGAACACTCAGTAAAAGTCAAAGATAATGCTTAATATTGGGTGTGCTGGGGCACGCCTCTAAGCCCAACACTTGGGAGGTAGACAAAGGATGGTGAGTCAAGGCTATCCTCTGTTACAATGTGAATTTGGCACTAGTCTGGCCCATATAACTTCAAAAAACTAAAAAAATAAAGAGATGATACCTAGTGACCGATAAAAATATTGTAGATTAATTGGGGATATGGGCTGGAGAGAGAGTTCACTTGTTTAGAGCACTTACTTTTCTTCCAGAGGACCTGAGTTTGGTTCCTAGCAATCATGTCAGGCAACTCATAGCTCTCTATAATTCCAGCTCTCAGGATTCCAATGCCTCTGGCTTCCTTGGGGGCCTGCACTTGTTTGCACATTCCTATATGCAGGCACCCACACTTATGTATAACTAAAAATAATGGAAATAAATTTTATAAAATCATTTATAAAAGTATAGTAGATTAATTTTTGGAAAGAAGACTAGGACCAGGCTTACATCTTTGGAGACAAAAAATTATGAATTAAGTTCTAGGACTATCAATTGGAGGAGGTAGTAATATGCATTAAGTGGAAATGTCCATTATCATTAGCAATAATTTTTTTTTTCCTTGAGAGCAAGGCATGGGCTAGAATGAGATTGAAGTTTCGGGTTTTTTTTTTTTTTTTTTGCATCGTGGATAATTGAAAGACTCTTTGTCTGTCTGTCTCTGTGGTGTGTGTGTGTGTGTGTGTGTGTGTGTGTGTGTGTGTGTGTGTGTGTGTGTGTATGCCTCACTGTATAGCTGTGTGTTTGTGTGTGCACATGCCTCACTGTATAGCTCTGGCTGCCCTTGAACTTGGTGCAGTCTTCCTGTCTCTGCCTTCTGAGTTTTGAAATTACAGTTGTGCACCACTGTACCCAGTTTCCTTTGTATTCTTGAGCTCTCGGGGAAGTTGTCGTAGAGGAAAAGGCAAGCGTTTCAGGACAAACTGGACATGTGTTTGTTTTTCATAAACTTGCATGTGCTTTCTCTACTCCCACTTAAGGAGGAAAAGAAACTGGCCTTTCTAACTCCTCGTACACCATGCACCCATTCTTCCCTGTCCCTTAAATCCTTTCTTGAAACAGCAACACTTCTTTCAACAGACATTCCTTTGAGAACATCAGTCAATCAAATGTGCTTTATTTTTATAGGGACAAAGTAGAGGAGTTAATTGGCTGTCTGCCACTAGATTTGGAAGGGGAAGGGTGGGTCCTTTATCCCTGGATAGCTTCCTCTCCCACTGATTTAGAAAGCCTGCTGCTAAACATTGCTTGAGAGTGAGCGGCTAAGAATAGCTCACCTGATTAGACCCCAGGTCAAGAGAGTTATTGGAGTCCAAGTCCCCCTGTCAGTCACTGCGGCAGTCCTAACTGCCCTGCAAAGCCTTGTAATCTGACTCTGCTAATCTTCCTGCTTTACATTCTGCATTCTGTGTTCTACCCAAGTCAGCCTCTAATATTTCCAAACATGCCGTGTACTTCCCACCTCAGTACCTTTGACTTAGTACTTTCCTCAGGCTCAACAGCTCCTCCCACACTTGTGGGCAGCTACTTTCCACCAGGTGGAATGGTATCTGTCTCCTGGGAAAGAAGTGACTGCTCTTTCTTTAATTACCCTAAACATTTTCCATCAGTTCTAGGTAGAGATCAGACATCAGAATGAAACTGGATAGTTTTTTTGTTTGTTTGTTTTTGAGACAGGGTTTCTCTGTGTAGTTTGGGTGCCTGTCCTGGATCTCGCTCTGTATACCAGACTGGCCTCAAACTCACAGAGATCTGCCTGGCTCTGCCTCCTGAGTGCTGGGATTAAAGACATGTGCCACCACCATCCGACTGGATAGATTTAATTTAAGTTATTGAAGTTATTAAATTTAAGTTACATATAGGTATATAGCCTATTTTCTCACATGTGAAAATTGGGGTTTGTGAATAGAAAAAAAAAATAATGTAAGGGTTTAGCCTGGGAATGCACATTATAAGAATAAATACTTAAATATATAAATAAATAAACACTCTCTTATGTTTACTATTATATCTTGTGATTTTATTCTTTGGCCTTCACACTTGTATGCATTTTGTTGTCTTTGTAGGGTTGAGGGATCTGGGATCAGGAATGCTCCATAGTCCTCTTGGACCCTACAGGTCCTGGCACAGTGCCTCACATGTAGGAGAATTCACTGCTTGTGTGGAAGTGTAACTGAGCAGCCAGTTAGATATTACAGGGGAGCGGCAGCCACTGTCTGATCTGTCACCACTGGATCCCAAGTTTAAAGTGATTAACATTTGATTGTATTTCCTTTAAGATTATTGCCTGATTTCACCAGGACACCCTTTCATGACAGTTGTTATGGCATACACAGTTTAATCGTGTTACATGGAGTTCTCACTACAGTTACATAAATAATGTGTTTATCCAAGAAACGAGTTTCAAACAGGAGTCAGACTAGAAGTTACAGGAAAACCATACTTGTTAATTTGTTTTTGTTTAAATGAGTCATTTTTTAAAAATGTTAATATGGATAAGTTTTAAAATTGCTCAAATAGGTTAATGTGGTCCGGTATTCCTACACCATTTTATGTTGAAGATGAAAACTGTTTAGTTTTGTGTGCTTTTATTACTCCACAAGTGTTACAATCACTTATTTAAAAAAAGACACATTCATAGTAGGTATCTTGTCAGTGAAAATATTTAGGCCTAATTTTCTAGGCCTAGATAATGGTGAAAAGAGCTCTACTAGTAGGCTAGTAAATAATTACCTGTTGTTTCTAAATGTACTGTTCTTTCTATTCCTGTCACTGAAAATAGTGTTCCTGAGCAGGTTATATTTAGAAATATATAAACATGCATTTAATAACAGACAATGAAAAAGGAAGCCATGAATTTGATGGAGAGTGGGGAGGGGCACATGGGAGGATTTGGAGGGAGGAAAGGGAAGGGAGAAATGTTGTGATTATGTCATAATCTCAGAAGTTAGAGTAAAAAAAGAAAGAAAGCTAGTATTGCCTTTGCTGAGAATACATTTTACTCCTTTTTGTAGGTAGTGACTTACTAATTGTGGTGGTTTGAATAAGAACGCCTCTCCCCCATCCCCACCCCACAGGCTCATATATTTGAATGCTTGGTCACCAGGGATTGGAACTGTTTAAAAGGATTAGAAGGATTAGAAGGTGTGGGCTTGTTGGAGGAAGTGTTTCACTGGGGGTAGAGGTTTCAAAAGCCCATGTCAGGGCCAGTGTCTGTCTCTCTCTGCCTATGGATCATGGAGCATGATGTAGCTCTCAGCTACTGCTCCAGCACCACTCCTGCCTGCACACTGCCATGCTTCCTGGCATGATGATAATGGACTCAACCTCCACAACTGTAAGGAAGCTCCCAATTAAGTGATTCCTTTGATAAGAGCTGCCTTGGGCATTGTGTCTCTTCATAGCAGTGAACAGTGGCTAAGACACTAACTACTCTTCATATCCCCCTCTGAGAAGACACTCTTGCCCCTCAGACAGAATCAGACCACTTCTTCTTCTCCGTCTGTTGTGTGGGAAACCCTAGAGTGCCCTCTTGTACTCCCTTGTGGGTTCTGCCCTCTCTAGTCCCAGCTTCAGAAGTGCTTATATACTTCACATATTTGGAGAATGGATGAATTAACGTTTGATTTATGAATAATCTGGGAATTCACAAATGCTCAAAAGTTATAGTTATTGATTTAGGAGAATTTGACTGGTCATTACCTATCTCCCTAACCACTTTCAATCCTGAGTTTATGTTTTGTTTTATTTTAATAGAAAGTTAAATGTTTCAGTTTTAGTATTCCCATGTTCTTCCAGAGACCATTTCAAGGACGGCCTGAAGAAGGGGCCTAGGTAGTTTGCCTTCGTGATGACTGCTACCTGATCTCTTTACTGGAAGGTTCTTGTTATAGTCATCTTGTTTTCTACTAGTAGGAGGAACCTTCAGCGATCTGTACACAATTCATTTATTAGGTTGCCTTCAGCTAGTTCTTAGACAGCAATCTAAAAGCCCATTATCTTTTCAGTTTATTGAGGAAAAAGTGTGTTCTGAATTTTTCTTGGTTAGCGTGTATGCAAAAATTAAAATACCCACCTTTGTAGTCCAAAAACAAATTGTTTATACTTCTTAGGTGTTTGTGAAACAATATACTGCAATCAAGTAATAGCACTGATGTGTTTGTCTTGATTGATCTACTATTAATCATGATAGTTTTATGTGGATTTCTGTTATAATTGCATGTTTTTAAAAATATCCTTTAGTTGGGTTTTTGTCTGTTTCAGTGCCCAGCCATTTATTGAGGTCTTAGTTGTTGTTGCTTTTTGTTTTCTCAAGCTGAAGGTGCCGGCCGATTTGGTTCCTGGTCATGGCCCTCTCCTTGACTTGTGGGTCTCCTCTCAGATCTGACTTGACTCAGTAGGGGTATGACAATGCTGGTCTCTCCTCTTCCTCCTCCTCCTCTTCCTCCTCCTCCTCCTCTTCCTCCTCCTCCTCCTCCTCCTCCTCCTCCTCCTCCTCCTCCTCCTCCTCCTCCTCATGGGAATCCTTCCCAATCAATTCATTTATCCTGAAGAAACCCCGCAGGGATCTCACATACAAATACCAGAACCATTCTAACATGAACTTAGGCGAAGAAATGTTTGGTCCATAAAAATCCCCCCTTTATGTTTTAACAAACACAAAATATATCATAATTTTCTGTTGTGATTCCCTTTTGAATTATGGAATATTTATGATTATGTGGTATAATTTCCAAATACTTTGGTTTTCTGTTTTACTATTTGTTTAATATTAATTCCTTTCAGTTCTGATAGTATACTTGGTAATATACTTTGAATATGTAAGATTTTGAGGGGAAGTTATACAGAAGGTAGTCTATCTTAGTAAGTGCTCCATTTATACTTAGATTGAGTGTTTATTCTCTTCTGTTAGGTGAACCTGTTTGATGGTTTTAGCATGTCAGCTGTTTCTCTACTGGTTTTATGTCTATTATTTTATCAATTCCTGAGAGAAGTGTCAAAATCTAAAATATAATTGTGAATATGTCTGTTTCCCTTTCCCTTTCTTTCTGTAGCTCAAGGCAGCCCTTCCTCAAGTGTGTAGAGGCAGCAGAAAGTAACTGTCTTCTAAGATAAAGATGAACTGAAGAGGTAGATGTTGAAGAGGTTTTTGTTCAGATATTGACTGACTCTCTAATCAAGATGGATTTGTAGCCATCCTCAAAGCATAGTGCTGGGTGCTGGCGTTAGGGCATGCATCGCTGTGCCTGGGTGCTGGGTTAGGGCATGCATCGCTCTGCCTGGGTGCTGGGGTTAGGGCATGCATCGCTCTGCCTGGCTCAGATGAAGACGGTTGGGTTTGGCTGCAGCCTCTTTCTCTGCTGTCATCACTCCTGTTTTCTGTGTGTGAATAAGAGAAATCTTCCTCTTAGTTTTTGAAAGACCCTGGAAACCACCGATTTCTTGATGCCCACCGGTTCTTACAGATTCCCATACATTTCTTCCGTCTCTTCTCTTCTTCAAACAAAAAGTACATGGGACTACAATTTTATTTTTACTTTTCAGGTGTTATTTTGTGGTTTAGGCATAAGGATATTATAAGGATTGTTTTGAATTAAGAAGTCCCCGCCACCTTTTCTTCTCTCTTTTTTACTTTTTATTTTTGAGATTCTAATATAATTAACAGCATTTCTCACTTTCCTTTCCTCCCTCCAAACTTTCCCATCTACTTCTCCCCAGTCTCCTTCATATTCGTGGCCACTTCTTTCATTATTACTGCGTGCATATATTTCTATCTATGTACCTATGTATTTCTAAATATGTCCAGCTCAGTCCATATGTTACTTCTGTTTTCAGGCTGAGCATTTGGCACTGGACAACAATTAGTATACTCTTCCCTGGGGAAGTGCTCCCAGATTTTCTCAGTTACCTTTAGTTCTTTGTAAGGTTGAAGTGTTTTGTAGATGTGTCCATTGGGGTGGGGCTTCACAACTCAGCATTTTGATTGGCTGTGGTTTCCTGTAAGAAGTTTTTAACAGTGAAAAGATATTATTAAAACACTTAGAAAATAATTTAGGGTTCATTTTTCTTTAAAAGCAGATGTTAGATTTTTGTCTTCTTTCTCATGATGCCAGGGACCTAGAGGGCAAGGAACTGACAGTTTGCTTTCAAATCAGTTTCTCTTCTTTTTTAAATTTCTTTTTTATTTTACTTTGTGTGTATGGGTATTTTGCTTATGTATATGTATGTGCCACATGTTTGCCTGATGTTCACAGAAGCTAGAAGAGGGAGTTGGATCTCCTGGAACTGGAGTTAGCTGCCATGTGGGTACTGAGAAATGAACCTGGGTTTTCTGCAAGAGCAGCTAGTGCTCTTAACTGCTGAGCTACCTCTCCAGATTCTCAAATCAGTTTCTTAAGTCAGTGAAATTAGAACTGCTTTTTATCAAGTAAATTAATGCAATGCTTAGAATAAAGAAAATACTGGTATTCTAATTTTTAGTACTTACAGGAGCATTTTCTCTAGCAAACTGTACATGTAAAAGGGGGGCAGTTTCAACTTTTTCATAGAGCTACTAAATTGAAATTGTATTACACTGACCACAACTTCGACTTTCGGGGCAGAAGTGCTCATTTATCCCCTTTAACTCTGGAACACTCTAGAGACAAGGCAAAGATGATTTGACTTTCACCTTATTCTTTTTAAGCAGGGTTTCTTTTCTGTGTTTTCCCCTGCGACACTATACTGTGGTTTATTTGCTCCTGTGCTCCGACTAGAAGCCCAACTTGAGAAACCCCAGTTTTATAGGTTAGTGCCGTTCCAGACTTCTCAATGTATGTTTCTTCTCATCCTCCTCATCTTGGCAGTCCCTCTCTTTTTCCTTATTCAGAGAACTCTGTCATGATGAATCTCAATTTCCCCCGGAGCTTTGCTGGACTCTTGCCCACTTCACCACCTCTCTGCTCCCTATCAGTTACTGTCTATAAGGAAAGGGAGGGGAAGAGACCGTGACTAAGCATCCTTATCAGACTTGACCTGGCTGCTCTTTCCTGCCTTCCCAAGCCATCACCGTTATACTGCAGTGGTAAAGGTGTCCGTTAAGCATAGATTTTACTATAGTTTGTGGATACTGACATTATTTATTATAAGTATTTGTTTAGAGTTCCTAGCCAGTAAGCAACCATTTTGTCAACCTTGCTACCTGTTATACCTGGCATACCTTACATAATTGTTTGTACAATAGCTAACTTTCAGCAAATGTTATTTGGTGCTCCATTTATGGACTGAGCATTACATTTTAAAATTTAGGTAATAAGTTTTGGATTGTGTGTCTTTAATGACAAACAGAAAACTGGTTGCTTGGTCATAGTTTTCAGCAGGGAAGAAGATTTCGTAGCTGGTAACTTAATTAGCTAATCTAGCTGAATATTTAGGTCTTTTGTTCATTTTGTCATAGTGTACAGTTGCAGCTCATCCATGTATTTCTTTTCTACTCAGATTGAATTAAAATAGAGAAAATCTTTCATAGACTTTATGATCAGCTTTCCCCCTAACTTTTTTTTTTTTTTTTTTTTTTTTTTTTTTGGTTTTTCGAGACAGGGTTTCTCTGTGTAGCTTTGCACCTTTCCTGGAACTCACTTGGTAGCCCAGGCTGGCCTCGAACTCACAGAGATCCGCCTGGCTCTGCCTCCCGAGTGCTGGGATTAAAGGCGTGCGCCACCACCGCCCGGCTCCCCCCTAACTTTTAAGTCCTCTTTATTTGTCTCCAGTTTGCAGAGAACTCTAAAATGCAAATCTTATTCTGTAATCTTAGCTCATGGCCTCCAGTTCTTCCTCCCCATTCATCTCTCTTTGAGTCATTTTGATGGTCTCCTACTTTACCACATTCAGATTTTTGTTCTTGGTTAGACTTCTTTAGAAAGTTTATGTTTTTCCTGTATTCATTTTGCACCTGTCACTGATAACAGTCTTCTCCATGTCTAAAATGTAGTACACAAGGATAGAATCATCAACACTGGTGGTGTTTATGTCAAAGGAGCCAGTCTTCCCCAGGCATCTGCTGCACAGGCGCAAAGAGTTGTTCCAGCTATTGGCTGCCAGGGGAACAGAAGGTTGTCACAACAGGGTTGACAAATAGCCCCCAAAGTCCTCAAGAAATAGTGACTTCATACTACTGGAAACTCAGGATCAGGAAAGGACCGTACATTTTTGATGATTGACTTCTGGCTCGATTCTGCACATCCCCATGTTGAGAGTGGACTGGTTTTTGCGGGAACCAGACCGTCTTTAGAAGGGCACACTTAAGCTTTACTTAGTGTTGGTAAGAGTGCAGATTTGAAATCTCTCTGGTCCCTGGCAGGTTGTTGGTAGAGGATCTGGAGTGTGCTCCCTTTGGTAGCTTGGTCTTTTGACTAACTTTGATAAGGCTGACTCCCAGGAAACCCCAGCATCCTCCTTTGCCTGGCGCCACTGGGCCGGCCACCCGCCCTCCCTCTTCCTTCTCCCTCCCCTACTTCCCCACCACCTCACTATTCCTCACTTGAACTGACTGCCAGAGTTCACAGACAGCTGGGCAGAGAGTGGCTAAGTCGCCCAGCTGCCCGGGAAGCTTGGCGGCCAGGCTGAGGGAAGGAAGCATCGGCTCTCTTTGAAGGTCGGCTGCCAGTGAATCTCAGGCAGCTGGACTTCAAAGGGGGCACCGACGGGCTTTCCCTCCTGTCTAGGCAGGTCATTCCATGGCACTGTGCTTCCGGCATTGGCATGGTGGTTTTCAAGTTCCCTTCAGTTAAAGAGCTGACTGGGAGCCACACTTATGTTCACATTTGTATTTATGAAAAGTAGACAATCTGATTCCCACCCTATGGTACCCCGAAACTGAAGAGCTAGAGGAGAAAGATAATAAATATCCCACACGGTGGGATTTCCTTATTGCTAGCCCCTCTTTTCTGTTATTTAGCAAATTTTAAGTTACTTCAGAGACTCTTGATATGATCTTGAATAAACGCTCATCACCACTTGCTCTCAGAACAAATTTAGATAGAGCTGTGAGTGGTCCTTTCATGGGTTTCTAGAAAGGGGTGCCGTGCTCAGCTCCTGGGTGGCACTCTACGCTTGCTGCACTTCCCTACTCTTCACCTACCGCTTGCCTTGTTGGAGAGAGAAGCAGACTAGGAAGGGGGCAGTGGGATGCTGCATGAGCAGTCTAGGTCCACTTTAGTTACAACTGAGAGCCAGGACGAACCTGGATGCCTCCTGACTCTGGACAGCTAGCCCTACCTCATCATGCAGCCAGTTCTCTTCTTGGAAATTGGTGATGATAGCTCTTACAGCACTGATGAGAAAATGCAAAAGGTTAATAGGTTTAAAGGATGCCAATGTGTAGCTCACAGTAGACCTCAGTAGTAAATGCTAGCTACTGCTATTATTGTGTCTAGCTCCCATTAACTGGGAAAAGAGGGAACATGTGGCTGCTTCTGTTGTTCCTGTTTGTTTTATTGTCCACGTTTGGACAAGAGACAGCTAGTTTCTGCCTTAGACTGATAAGTCTACAGTAGTGTAAAGTGACATAGTTTGAAGGAGGAACAGTTAGTTCATGTTATCAATCTCTTATTACACTTCTTGCCCTGGGGCTGTAAAGCCACTGGCTTCACTGAGGGCTCTTACCATTGTACTATCCCGTACATACTCCAAGAAAGAAACACGACAGCTTTTCAGAAAGTAGATGTTTGAGCAGGAATGGTGTATTTTCTGGAGGGTCAGTGTTTGACTTTTTGCTCTGACAGTCTCTTGTTATTTGTGAATGGGTAAGTTGTCTTGTAGGTGAAATGAAATAATTATGTGCAATCCAGAGAGGATGAAGGATGAAATTAGAAAATGCAGTGTTGCTGTCCTAAGCAGCAACATGTTCAATAAATGAAGCTGCTGTTATTATTATCATTATAATTTTGTTTTTATTGCCACCACCAGTAAAATAAATTAAGACTATTTCTAAATTATAAGGAAGCCTTCATTTGGCCTAACAATGATTTAGTAAGCAGAGGGCTTTTCCTTAAGGATTATGTTTCTTCTAGTCAACAAATCAGTGAGTCCGGGCCATCTCCTTTTGTGAATGCTGTTTTGTAGGTTTTTTGTTTTTTGACACACATCTGTGTCCATTTGTCCATGTATTTTAAGTGTCTGTCCATGCTATTCAGGAGAAGCATATGGTTGTGACAAGAATCTGTAAAGTCTTTAAAGTCTAAAATTGTTACTAGTTGGTCCTTTGCAGAAAAAAATTGCTAATCCTTGTTTAAGATGGTTTTCTCACTTCAGGACCAGAGAATATCAATTCGATCCATGCTGGTATATGTTATCTGAAAAAATAGTTCCAGAGTCAAGTAAACTTTGGAGAATGTTAAAGAGGTTGATTTATTCCAGGACGATTACTTAAAAGACTCTGGATTTTAATATACTGATGTGTATTGTGAATCTTCAAGACAAGGCCATGGTATGCAAATAAACTCCAGTTTCCCAGGCTTACTTGGCTGTGGCCCTCCAATATGATGATATTACACAAAACATTGTCTGGGAAACCCTGTTCTTGGGCTGTGTCTGGAAGGACTTTCCTAAATCATTCCTCTTGGTGATTTAGGTGATGTCCTCATTTGGAGACCTATAGAAGATTGTGAAATTCTATAGTGGTTACCCCATTTTTTCTAATCAAAATTGTATTTGCTTAAAACCAAAACAGTAAAACATGCCAGATATTTAAATAATCTAATCAGACATTATCCCCAACTTTAAATGTCTCTATACGATATCTCAAGATTATAAAACAGAGTCTCAAAGTCCAAGAAAAGACAATCTGTTTCACTTCATGCCTTCTTGAACATTTAAAAGCACAAATCCTTTGTTGGGCTTTTTTTTTTCTTCTCCCCCAACCACATTTCTGAAACATAAATCTAGAGTACCTAACTGGTATACCAACTGATCTCAGCTAGGGTTTATAAGAGGAGAGATTAATGTGAAGGTAACTTTTGCCCTAGCCATAAGGGGTTTGTTTTATAGACTAAAGTAAACACCTTGAATTTCAAGTTGCAAGCACACAGGGAGCCAGAAGATTCCAGAGCACTGGCGTCATATTCTGCCTGTGACTCACATATCTCAGTGGCTGAGCTTTCTCCCACAGCTGCAGCTTCCAGCTGGCCACCACATAGAGCCCTAGGTAGTCATACACTGCAGTCACCTGGTCTGAGATGACCAAACAGGATAATTGCAACATAGTCTGGTTGTGAATGAAGGCTGGACTGTCCCTTTGCCAAGCACAGATGAAAAATAAATGCTAAATCATAGTTGTTTTCTTTCTAACCATAGTCACAGTGGTTATAGTAGTGAACCTGGACGAAGAGGGAGAACCCTCCTGGGAGATGCAGTCCTGTGCATAATTGCCTTCTTTGTTCTCTGGCATGGATGAGCTCCTCCTCACTGGCTGAGTGTCAGTACTTAAGCCTTTAGTTGCACACCATACCTGAGGCAGTGATGGACTTGTAACTGAAGTAAATGCTTCATGAAAGAGTCGTGGTCATACATGTTTTCCCCTTTCCCAACTGGTTCATCATTTTAAGAAAATCTCATGTCTTATCTTTATTTCTTCTTTGCTGTGTGTACAAAGGGTTCTCAGTAAATGTCGCATTGTAAATGTGGATCCTGAATTTTTCATTGTTTTATTTTACGTTATGGGGAATGGTAAATAGACTGTTAGGTCTTGTGTGTGTGTGTGTGTGTGTGTGTGTGTGTGTGTGTGTGTTTTGTGTATACAAATGTGTACACTTGTGCAGGACTAGCAGCCAGAGGAGGGCATCCAGTAAGCTCCAGGGCTCCTCCTGTCCTGCCTCCTCCATTATTGGGTTACAGTCATTCAAAGGACAGTACCCGGCACTTATGTGGGTGCTGGAACCCAAAGTTCCCTCCTTATGTTTTAACCCTCGCGTCATCTCTGTAGTCTTTTATCTTTAAATCATTTCTTTAAAGGAAGCAAAGGAAAAGGGAGTGATGAATGGGATGAGGGAAGGTTTGATCTCATTCTCAATTTGACTGGATTAGGGAACATTAGTGAGGCACATTTTGGGGTATGTCTCAGAGGGAGGGACTTTCCAGATAGGATTAACAGAGGAACAGAGACTGAATGTGAGCATAAGCCTGAATGAAAAGGCTAAAAAGGACGAAGCCTCTGAGTACTGGCATTGCCCTTTCTCCTATCCTAATCCTCCCAGGTGTGAGCACGCTCCTAGAGCCACATCTGTGAGCTGCTTCTGCTGCCGTGGGTGTCCTTGCCACGATAGCCTGTAGTCTCAAACTATGAGGTAAGATAAATCCTCCCTTGCCCAATTTGCTTCTTATTAGATGTATGGTCACAGCAGTAAGTAAAGCAGAAGGGAAAACAGACAGGGAAAAAAAGCATCATGGTTTTGAACATACCCTTATTTGAAGAACTCAGAAACTTGGACAACTGTTAAGTTACTATGGAGCATATTGTTTCCATGCGCAAAAGTTTATGTGCTCAAAAATTTGTTTGCTCTATGAATGTAAGCAATGTGATATGCAATAACATACTGTGTTCTGAGTCTCAGAGGTTCTCAGAGTTCACATGTATGCCTGGGAAAGAAACAATCGGCCCCTGACCCACTTGAAAGAAAAGGTCGTAAATACGGGGAAGGGTTTCTCTAGTACCATAAAGAAAAGCACTGTAAGGCCAGTCCTTCCATGTCTTCCAAGGATGAGCTATCTCTAAACAGTATCTTTTCTCCTTTTTTAATCATCCACGAATTGTGTTACTCATATCAGAGAATGAATGAAAGAAATGGCTATAATTCATTGGACACAAACTGTAACTTCCTAGAGACAATGGATATATGAACGTAACCATGGCCAGAATTAACAGACATTGCTAGAGTGAATTCTTACTCCCGTAGGTAGACACAAAACAGACAAGAGAAGGGTGCCATAGTTATTTAAAGTGGGAGACACGGTGAACTGAAGGGAGATAGGACTATTTAAGGATGAATATTGTTGGGCAAAATGTTAAGTAGAGAAGAATTCTGAGAAAATTGTGTGGCACCACACAGTACTTCTTGTCTGGGCCGGCATGGCTGATTTCTGCTGGGCTGTGTATTGCACCTGCAGTTAACTAGAGATTAAATCAGTGCTAGATGGTTTAAGATGGCTCACTCATTTGGACCCCTTACCTACATGCCTATTGATGTTAAGGCAGTGGTTCTCCACCTTCCTAATGCTGTGACCCTTTAATACAGTTCCTCATGTTGTGGTGACCCCCAACCATAAAATTATTTTCACTGCTACTTTGTACCTGTAATTTTCTTCTGTTATGAATCATGATGAAAGTATTCAGGGTGTGTCTGATATGGAACCCATGTGAAAGGGTCTGTCAACCCCCCAAGGGGACACAACCCACAGGTTGAGAACTACTGTGTTGAGGAGATAACTGAGCACATGTCTCTGATCATCTAGGAAACTAATGCATGTTTTCCCCACCATTGACTGGGCTCCAAAAGCAGCAAGGCAGCACATGCACGTCTTTACTGAGCTTTGCTTATCTTGCTTCCTAATGTCTGTGTGTAGCAGGGTTCTCTGGGAAGCAGAAGCCAAGGCAGTGCTAGACATTTAAGAAATCGATTGCCAAAATGCCAATGGGGGGAAAATGAGAAGGGAACTGAAAAAGACTGACAGTCTTCAAGTACTTAGGAAAAAAGCCAAGAAGGCAGGGAGAGAAGAATAAAGAGTAGGAAAAACCTGAAACTCCATCGCAACTCTAGGAAAGCTTGGCCAGGCTAGTGGGAAGTCCTTGAGTCACCCTGAGCATTCATGAATGTGTTCCCACTATAGTTCTGATCAGTATTTGATTACATCTAGAGTGATCAGCAGTCCCTTGGTGGAAGAATTAGAAAAGTGAATACAGAATGCACCTATCCCAGTGAGTAGCAGTGTCGCTTCTTAAGGATCAGACTGTTTATGATGTCGGCAAGCAGCTGATCTGAAAATTGGCTCCAATATGGAAACAGAGCAAGAGATCATTACTTTTTATTGGGGTAACTGTTCTCATCCTCCTACTCCTCTGTTCATTTCTCTTCTTAATTGTAAATAGTAAGCAGTATCACTGCCTGCTGCTCATTATTGGTCCCTAGGAATGACGTGTTCCCTTTGCCATCTTTGCAGCTCCCTGTGCATCCAAGCCCCTTGGACGGCTCTGTTTTTCTCAGCCATTATGATTGTGGCTTCTTGGCACAAGTAATTAAACACTGAAAGCTGGCTTTTATTAATTTAGGCCCTGTGATTCCCATGGACATTATTAACTTATCTCTGACTAGTCCTGGTCTGTAGAGAAGAGCTGCCACAAAATGTTTTGGTGATTTAGGCACCCCTCCACCTGCGTATTTCTTGATAGTTTTGGTAAATGATGTTCTTCTGGGCACATATACAACTTTGGGCCAGTGACGGTTTCCATCATGACCTATGGTTGCCCTATCCAAAGCCAGTGCTTAAGCAGACTTAGGGGATTATAGTTCAACATATAGGAAGAAAACAAAAGTTTCTAGGCACAGTTGATCAGCATTTGATATTGGAATGGGAACCCCAATTTAGGAACATAAGGGCAACATTTTGGACTTCAGTGAGTCTAAGTTTATCACTTTTGTGCTTCATTGATTTCTGGATCATGCTGTCTGCCCATCCCACTGGGGCATCCTTCCCAAATGTGGTAGCACAGACCTTGGTGGAGGGGATAGACAGCCTCATGAGCAAGAATCATAAAGAGTGTTAGTGTCAAGGAGCAATGTATATGGATCAGAACAAGACACACAGGCCTGAGAATATAGCTCAGTGACAAAGCTGTTGCTTACTTACCATGCTCTAAGCCAAGGGTTCCATTCCCAACACTTACAAGAAAGAAAAGAAATGAAAAAAAAAAGAGAGAGAGAGAGAAGAAAGAAAATCAAGACCAGAAATGTCTTGGGGAGGGTGAAGTAGAGGATATGGAAGGGCCCTTGATTAAAATGAGGGGCCGGAGGGATGGTTCAGCAGTTAAGAGAGCTTGCTGCTCTTCCAGAAGATCCAAGCTAGGTTCCCCGCACCCATATTAGGCAACTCCCAATTGCCTGTCACTCCAGCTCCAAGGAAGCTGATACCCTCTTCTGACTTCAGTGGGCACTGATTCATGTGCATAGACCCACACACGTGCACACAATAAAAATAGTCTGGTCTACAGAGTAAATTCCAGGACAGCTAAGGCCATACAGAGAAACCCTGTCTCAAAAACAAAACAGAACAAAAATAAAGTGAGAAAGGTACAGTGTTGATAGAAATTGAGGGAGGTGACGAGAGAAATCGTCTCTGGGTCAGTATGGAGGTCCAACCCGAACCTAGCAAAAAGAACTGTTCATTTAGTCTTGTGTCCCAGCTCCTTTGACTAAGCATCTTCCAAATCCCAAGTCAAGATATGCTATGACTCCTACCAGTAGCTGCTAGCTAATTATTGCTCTCTTTTAGTGCATAGTTCTTCTCCATTATCAGACCCAACACTGCTCCAGCTTAGTAATACTGAGATTTAACCCCACCCACTGATATAGCAGCCAGGTAGGGGCAGCTCCTAATCAGAAATACTTGTTGTCTTTTGGGGGTGGGGTGATATTTGCCAGATTTTCTGGACAGAGGAAGTTCTTGATCTTCCTAAACATGGGTCTTTAAGCAGAGGGTTCCTGGAGCTTGGGGGGCAGATTACCTATGATCCATCTTTCTATGAGACATCCATTCAAATATTCTGTTATGTTCATTCCGATCTAGAACCATGACCAGAGGACAACAGAGCTGCCATGCCTGAACAACTGGTTATCTCTAGCGTTCTACAAATGTGAATGCTGCTCAGTGTGTTAGCTCTGCTGCTGCAGGAGTTACCCCCTTTGGAAGTTGCTGAAGTAGTCCTGTGGTTTTCTCTCTCACTTTCCCTGCCTTTGCAGAGGGTCAATGAAGCAGTAACCAACCAACAGTGTCATCTCTGTGGACAGTGTTTCTTCCCATCACTTTGCACATAGGAGGGCATTGTTCTACTTAGTTCACTTGCAGTGACATCTGTAGCAGCTGGAGCACTACCGAGTGCCTAGCTTCTTTCTGTACCCAGATTGTACTAGGACAGCTCAAACATGTGATTGGAATATCATATTGCTTGCTTACAATTATGAAAAAAGATTCCTAATGAGAAGGGATTTGCTACTCATTAAGGGTCTTAGGGTTAGGGGATCAGTCACATGTTAGTAAGCCCATTTTGTGGGGTAACCGAGTACTTGCCTCCTCTTACTCTCAGAATCTACACTTAGGCAGCATAATTGCATTTGATCATCTTTCTGAGAAACAGCATCCACTTCAGGCTGCTTAAGCTTGTGGTTCAGTGTAACTTGATCTCTTTATGAGTTGGTGTGAATGATGTGGAAAGGTATGTGTGTGTATTTTAAAGATCAGTAAACTGGTAAGCAGAATAAGCATCCTAACCAATTCATACTTAAGGTTAGTAAGCCTTAAATTTTAGGCAAACCAGGCTGGCTCTAGAACCAGTAATTTTTTTCTATTTTCATTTCTATAATTTATTTAGATTTCTCCCCTTAAAATATTTGATTTCATGCCTCGAGCTTTTTGTTCTTTGTTTAAATTTTGTTTTTGTTTTGTTTTTCAAACATGATCTCACTGTACTAGCCTAGACTGCCCTATTCAGGCTGGCTTTGAGATCACAGTGGTTCTCTTACCTCAGCCTCCCAAATACTGGGGGTATAGACATGAGTCATCTCTAGAAACTACCACATGAAAACTCACTCATCCTTGATACCAAAATGAAATGCTTCCATGATTGAGAAGTTCAGAAATTGATACATTTAAGACTCTGGAAGACATTGTTTTCTTACCAGGAAGGCTGTGACAGTCTGCCCTTGCCTACTTGGTAGTATTTGCTAGCAATCACTGACTTTTGGGGTAGAAGCATCACCTTCATCTTTGCCTTCTCAGAATGGCCTTATTTGCAGATAGGGTTATTGAAGGTGTAATTAGGGAATGTGAGGTTCAAATAGGTGAGTAAGTAAAAGACATAGTGCCTAGGATATGTAAGAGCTGCTGCCATCATCATCGATACCATCACCACCATACGCAGTAAACAGGCATATTAGCTAGCCCAAGGACCACAGCTGTGTGCACTGTATCTGGAATATACTAGAAATAAAACGAGCATTTTTATATTTTTTATTTATTTATTTATTTATTTATTTATTTATTTATTTATTTATTTATTTATTTATTTTCGAGGCAGGGTTTCTCTGTGTAGCTTTGCGCCTTTCCTGGAACTCACTCTGTAGCCCAGGCTGGCCTCGAACTCACAGAGATCCGCCTGGCTCTGCCTCCTGAGTGCTGGGATTAAAGGCGTGTGCCACCATCGCCCGGCTGCATTTTTATATTAAGTAAATAATATGCTCATTTGATATCTTATTTAATTTTATCTCTTAGATAAAGTGGGGGCATGAGCCCCATAGCTTCAGAAGCATAATATAAAATTGGTTGTTATTTTATATTACTCAGGCCTTGCTAAAAAATGTCTCCTGCTAGGACTTATCTCTTCTTTGTTAAAGCAAGTAAAATTTGTTAAAATCTTTCAATTTTTTTTTAAAGGAACAAGCCTACAATCAGATGGAATTAGTACTTCACCTAAGATGTATATAATTTTCTGAATGATGAAATCAACTGTTCTTTGCACAGACTATGTTTCATCTGAATATAAGAGTGGATAACACCTTACTTGTGTTTGCTCACAGGTTCATCCCAAATTCCACTATAAACAGGCTCATGACCCTGGCACAGACACTTCTTGTGTGGCTTTTTCCTATGATGGTAATGTCCTTGCCTCTCGTGGAGGTAGGTAAACAGCTTTTTGATGTGTTTCTATAAATAAGAAGATAGATAATCTTTAGCTCTAACAAATGTCAGACTAATGTCTTAGTGCTTGCTAAAGTTAGTTGTGCTGTAATGTATCTTTGCCAGTCATTTTTTTTATTAAAATGTGTTT
The DNA here is from genome assembly GCF_007827085.1 of Peromyscus californicus insignis. Lineage (NCBI taxonomy): Eukaryota > Metazoa > Chordata > Mammalia > Rodentia > Cricetidae > Peromyscus > Peromyscus californicus. The sequence continues at coordinate 30,060,510 of NW_026294480.1, forward strand.
TCAACTTGGCAACATTTGTCTGTGTCAAAATTTACAAATTGGACTTGCAAGATGGCTGAGCAATTAAAGTGCTTACTCCCAAGCCTAGTGACCTAAGGATCATTCAGTTCCTAGAACTCACATGGTGGAGGGAGAAAACAACTCCACAGAGTTGTCCTTCGGCTTCTACATGCAAGCTTTAGCATGCTCTTGTATATACATGCAATAGACTTTATATATATTTATAATCAACTAAAATTTAGAAATTAGGTTTCTTCCCCCCTTTGGATTTTTATTTTATCTTCAGATTTCACAGGAGTTTGGTCTTCATGGATGGCTTTTGCCTCTGCCTTTGGAATTTTGTAAATGGTCACCTACATTCTTTGATTCTCTGTGTATACACGCGAGGCAAGCGTTCTACCACGAGCCACATCCATAGACCACGGTTTCCTTGAGCCAGGGTCTTTACAGTCGCTCAGGTGTGACTTCAGTAGGCTCGCTTCAAACTTGATTCCTCTGGCTCCTCCAGATACTGGTTGTTAGACAGATGTATATCAACATGCCCAGCCATCCTCCTTTATTTCTTCTCTCCTACTTTATCATTCCGTGCCCAGCATTTCGAATCCTCTGTTTGTTGATCATTGGTGTGTAGTACTCTCCCCCTCTCTGAGTTTAATCACTAACACAATTTAGTTTGGGAGCAGAGATTCTATATCTAGCTGCTATCTGCTGTATCTTATTCTAAGCTTAGATATACTCATGGTTGTGTGTTGGTTGTTCCCGATTTGTTTGCTATATCCATCTCACATGGGTAAGACTATGTTTAATGGAGGGGCTAGATAACAGCCATGGGGCATGGCTGATGATCTTTCTGTAAACTCACTTGTGACAATACAGTAACATTCCAAAGGGGAATTTTATGAAGTTCTCAGAGTACAAAGCTGTTAAGTTCAACCAGGTGTGGATTAGTCCCTGGTTGAACTTACAGTCAGATTTTAGAGGAAGAGTGCCTGTGGACAGAATGGGTTTTATTAACTCTCCAGTCTCTCTTACAACTGATCTTGATTCCTTATTGGACCCAAAGGACAGGCTGGTCTTAGGCTATGGGCACTAAGGAGAAAGGACAGCAGAGACATTACTTACATGAGCTTGGCTCTTGTTCTAGTCAGGAGTTGGTGAGTAATCCTATAGAAATATAAAAACACTATTCTTAAAAGAATGTTCATTACTCTTTAAGCAGCTTGGAAAAGTAGTACTTTCCCAGCAAAATGAAGAATAATAGCCACAAGTAGAATTACTCTGGGGGGCAAGGAATAACATGGCCTACATCATTAATGTTGATGGATTATTCTACCCACATACTAATGGGAAAAATAATCTGTTGTGAACTGAACTATTTTCAGTCCTGATGGCTCTGAAATTAAGGCCTTCCCAAGAAAGCAGGCTGCACTCAGCATACCACAGGGAGCTACCATCTGCTCTAATGTAGAGCTTTGGTGCAGGTTCTGTAGGGCTGCCGACTGATGCTAATCAATCTGGAAAGGAATTGCTAGGAGGATATGATACTTAGTATCATATAATTTTATACTATTCTTGCGACTACTACTTGCCTTTTCAAACCCCCAAACAATTAAAAAAGGGAAATGTGCTTAGGTGCACTTGGGTCCCCCGTCCCTCCCCTTGATCCATCTTTCTTTCTTTCTTTCTTTCTTTCTTTCTTTCTTTCTTTCTTTCTTTCTTTCTTTCTTTCTTTCTTTCTTTCTTTTTCTTTCTTTCTTTCTTTCTTCCCATCCTCCCCTTTTTATAGTTATATACTGTTTAGCAAACGTTAAGCTGGCATGAGTCCTTTTGTACAAAATTCACTTGTTTTTCCCTCCCTTCATTCCTCAATTAGGTGATGATACATTAAAATTATGGGACGTCCGACAATTTAATAAGCCATTATTTTCAGCCTCAGACCTTCCCACCTTGTTCCCAATGTAAGTTGTATTATCTTTTCTAAGTTAAAACAATTTTTCTCATGTGTGTGAATGTTTTGCTATATGCATGCCTGTATACCACATGTGTGCCTGGTAACTGAGAAGACCAGAAGAGGGCATTAGATCCCCTGTGACTGGAGTTATAGATGGTTGTGGGCCACCATATGGATACTGAGAATTGAATCTGGGTCCTCTAGAAGAGCAGCCAGTGCTTTTAAACATTGAGCCATCCTCCAGGCCCACAAGTAGCATATTTTGTTATTTGATTAGCATAGGAGAACAGAAAAGAAATTCCTTTAATGTTAATTTGCATCAAGTATTTTAAATCTTCTAGGAAAGGGATTTGAGAAGTTTTTTTTTTAATTTTGCACATTTATTTTGAAGATAAATTATGTCTATTTGCCCATAATTTTGTATGTATATTTGTCATATACACACAGAGGTCATTTTGTTATTCACACTGTCTTGTCCGGAATGACCAAACATAGTTATCTCCAGTCAATTAAGTCTGGCAACTGAAGCTTTCAAAGATTATTCTGAGGCAGCTGAGGTGGGATTTAACCTCTAAGTCCTATAATTGGTACCTAGGAAACGGTTTCTATTTTGGAAGAAGTGAAACTTTACATCTGTGTTAAATAATGACCAGCAGGGAGGATATGAAGGTAACAGAAGCACCAAAGGAGAGAAACTATGTGGTAGCAGAGCACCCACTCTAGCACAGCCCACTGCCTGTGCGTTATCTGCTAAAAAGAAAAACAGCCTATCAGCAATTTAGAATAGATCAGAATGTTGTGAGCCATTACACCTGCTAAAACAATGCCGACTACATAACTTCTTTGGGAAATGTGTAGAATATTGATGATTAAGTGGCCATGACTCTGATAATAAAACTGTGGAGGAGTTAAAGGCACCAGCTGGTTTCTAGAAGTGCAGCTTCCCTCTCTCGTAGAGCTTGACTTGATGTGGCAGACACCATTAGGAGGTGATAGCGGTGATGAGGGCAGTACAAGTAGTTTTGGAAAATGGCCAAAGCTAATATGACTTTATCGGATGTTTGTTTGTCTGTAGATACTCCAAATTGAATGTTTCTCACACTCTTTTTACATTAAAGCATGTCATGGCGTGGAAATTAAGAGCAGACTACAAAGTCAGACTGCCTGCATTTGAGTCCCAGATGTATTACATCCTTGTGTGATACTGAGCAAGGCTTAGCTAACTTCTCTGTGTTAGCTTCCTCATTGGTACAGTGAGGAGAACATCTGTCCTATAACATTCTTGTGAAGATTAAGCAAATTATTGAAAATGCCTGATGTGTAAGCCAGTGTGTAGGCATTAGCTCTTTTATGGGGATGTCTGTGTTTTTAGTTCACTCATTACTGCTGCACTGTTGTCAGAGCCATGAGTTTATACTTACCGACTCTTCTCTGTGTAGGACCGACTGCTGTTTCAGTCCTGATGATAAACTCATAGTCACTGGTACCTCTGTTCAAAGGGGATGTGGCAACGGCAAACTTGTCTTCTTTGAGCGCAGGACTTTCCAAAGGGTGTATGAAATTGACATCACAGATGCGGTATGTATCTTCTTTGTCTATCTAGTCCTGAGAATGAAGTGAAATTAGCATCTGTTGTTTTGAATAGAACACCAACTCTGACCTCTATAGTATAGTGGTAGTTTCTTGTTTTTGCTAACAGAGACTTTTGTTTTTGTTTTTCGAGACAGGGTTTCTCTGTGTAACAGCCTCAGCTGTCCTGGAACTCACTTTGTAGACCAGACTAGCCTTGAACTCACAGAGATCTGCCTGCCTCTGCCTCCCAAGGGCTGGAATTAAAGGCATGTGCCACCATATCCAGCCAACATTAGACTTTTTACAACATTGCAGGTTGGCTGGTCTACATTGTCCCTTTTCCCTCAACATGATACTTTTTATAGGCTCAGACTTTAGCCAAAAGTTCAGCTGAGCCTGAGTTGTCTTTCTCCTTGAACCAGACTGAGGAAGGATGAGATTGGTGGTCATGGAGTACATAAAGAGGAGTGGCCTACAACATGTGTGCTTCTGTGCAATTGTGAAAGGTTATGCTTTCAGACAGAAGGAAGTTTATCATTGCTTCCTACATCTTTAAAGACTTTGAAAAGACTCTGCATGCGAAGATCATAGCAATAAGAGAGGGCTTACCATCCACTGAACTTAGAAACGTTTAGTATTTGGAAGTTTAAAACATTTATACTTAGCTCTGACATATTTTTAAAAAGACCCAGGACCTTTAGTGTTCTATGCATATTTATATAAACACTAAGATATTAGCATTCATTCATTTGTTCATTCATTCACTCGTGTGTCCTGAGACTGGAGCTATGTGGAATGTAATAATGATGAAGGTTCCAAGAAGACAGTTTGAGTTCTTTAAAGGTGTATTTTATTATTTAGATGGTAAAGCAAATCATTGTAATTTTCTGAGTGTGAAATAGGGCAGTTAATGTCTGTGTCACTTTTCTCTGGCTCAAATCCTTACTAATACCGCAGCTCACACAGTGTTCTTCTGTCGCTTTCTCCAGTTGTTTCAGCTCTTTGTAAACAGTTGAGACATAGTATACACTTAAGTGATTCAGACAGTTGAACAACTGTGTTTAAGTCACCAGCACAAAGCTCATGTCTCTAACGTCTAGTATTACTATGGAGTCTTAATGTGTAGGTCCCAAATTTGAAGCCGTGCTAGCCTTTGAATGTTACAAATGTGAAGTAGCAGGGACTCAGACTCCAGTTTTATGGAGTCTAACATCATGACTTAATTTGAAACTTGCTAGTTCTTGAAATACTGTTTTAGGGCTACATCTGGGAGCCAACAAAAACACGAGAATCAAAGAGAAATAATTGACTATATCAATTTTAATCTCAAAAAGTAAAATTTCAGTATTCTTGTATGAAATTCCCCCAAAATGTTTAAAAAGTAAAATTATTATACTTGGTTATTTCTGAAGTAAGCTCTAAATGACTGTACATTTCCAGTACTATTCTTGGTGTGGTGTTTTTAAATTATAATTTAACTTGAACTATAAATAAATTAAGGAAAATATAGGTAGGCTTGCATGTTAGACATGTTGGACTTCATTTGCTTGTTGGAAGAACATACTGTTTGCTAGAAAAATCTGTGTCTCATAATGTGATCATGTTTTCTCTCTGCTGCTTTTCCTCTCCATGGTACTTTCATCACCTCATGTTATATACTTATTTGTTCTTCGTGTCTTCAACCAGGTTCTAAATCACATGCGGGTAGAAACATTGTTTTCTTCTCTGTGGAATCCTTGGGGTCTGCTGCACAGATAACGTTTAGAAAGTACAATAATGCGTAGTGCAAAATAAAGTTGTGTCCTCGAAAGATGAGACAGGACAAAGGCTTTTTGAGTTATGGAGATGGAATTGAAGATGAAACAGGACAAAGACTTTTTGAGTTATGGAGATGGAATTGAACTGGATACCAGAATACTAAGTGATTTTATTTGGTGGCCATTTTTTAAAAACAAGGAATGACACATTCAGACCAAGTTTTAGAGATGTTGAAATGAAAGGGTTAGATTTACAAGGTTGGTGAGCATTTGTATATGAAATGAGGTTTCTATCAGTAAATGTTCTCTGAGATAATTTATCTTAACACTGGGGATATAGCTCAGTTAATAGTATGACTGTGTAGATGCATAAATCTTGAGTTCAGTATCTAGAACTGAATGGTATAAACTGGATGTGATAGTGTATGCCTGTGATCCCAGCACTCAGTTTTGAGGTAAAGGCAGGAAGATCAAAAATTCAAGAACATTCTCAAACATGGAGTTTGAGGCCTGTATACTGCCAAAACAAATTTATGTATCTACCAGTATCTGTAGCTTTAGGAAACACACTGTTGTTGACGGGAAAATTTAAGTTTTTATTATATTTTGGGTATAGATTTTTACTATAGATGAGCAAATGAGTTTAGTGCATAAGAAAAAGTACATACAGTTTTGGGAGAATCGTTATAATTCATAGCTGACATGGTTGCTGATGAGTTTGATAGGAAAGGGTATAGAAGATTGAAAAGATTCCCTTAAGTAATAGCATACAAGAGGAGTGAGCAAACCAAGAGATATTAACAAAGGAAAAAGTTCATCAAGTAAAGTATATGTTAGGAGTCATTTTGGAGAAGCAAAGAAGCAGATTTTCAGATCCAGTTGAATAGACAGTTGGCGAGAGACGTTGAGACAAGGACAGAACCCCACAGCGTGGAAAGCCCTCTTTAAATCATTGATTGAGTGGTGGTGATGAGGGTGTGTTAGCATCAGACAGCCTAGTTGTCTGTTTATATAGTAGAATGCTAGGCTAAAGTGGCTTTAAACTGCCCTTTTGACCTGTTGCTTCAAGTTTTGCCTTCTTGGAATGCAAGAAAATAAACACATCCCTTGGAATAGATAGAGTGGACACTTTGCTAGAAGAGTCAAAAGGAGTGAGGTACCACTTCTTTTATTGTATGGTGTTTTTGTCACTAAAGCTCAGCAGTCACTATTCCTTTAGGAATTCCATGATTCAGTAGAGTGAGGAGCTTCTAGTTGAGTTTTGCTTTACATAAAAGGCAGCATCTGATAGTCTTAGTACTAACAGTTGGTACTGTTAGTGAATGCACAGGCAGTGGCATTTAATGTACCCTAGATGTGTCCATTTACCTTAGCAAAGCATAATTGGCTTTATTCTTCCAATACCCTCTCCTGAAACAGAATAAACTCTTAAGTAGTTATAATCTAGGACAGGAAGCTCAACATACAGTGTGGACCCAAATATTAATAACCAAGAGATGATGATCTGTGCAATTAAAATCTTATTGACTAAATGTGGTCTATAATCTTTGTCCAAAAATAGCCTTTTAAAATATAGCAGGAGAGCCAGGTGGTCGTGATGCACGCCTTTAATCCCAGCACTTGGGAGGCAGAGCCAGGTGGATTCTCTGTGAGTTCAAGGTTAGCCTGGTCTACAGAGCAAGATCCAGGACAGGCTCCAAAACTACGCAGAGAAACCCTGACTCGAGAAACCAATAAACAAACAAACAAACAAATAAAATAAAATACAGCAGGTGCAGGCCAGCTAGACGGGTCAGGGGATAAGAGCACTTGTTGCACAAGTCTGATGACCTGAGTTCAATTCCTAGAGCTCACATAAAGGTGGAAAGAGGGAGTGGAATCTACAAGTCATTTTTTGATCTCCACATGCACTCCATGGTATACCCCAAGTGAATTTCTATCCCAACAATAGTAATAAAATGTAGCGAGTGTATTCATCATGTTTTGTTTAAAATTGTTTTTAAACATCCTATTGTAACTCTGCTTTGTGCATTGTGGCAGTCTGACTCTTTTCTTTTTGTATTTAGTGTAGACTCACCGTGGAGACGCTTAGCTCCTTCAGTAGGAGATGGCAGATGTTTAAATTGTATTGTATTTAGTATAGACTCACCGTGGAGACTCTTAGCTCCTTCAGTAGGAGATGGCAGATGTTTACATTGTATTATTTTTATTGCATTCAACAATGTTTGCACACATTTTACAATGAAGGTGCAGTTATTTTTTGGATGCTTCCTTTTGTCCAGTTGTACCCCTCCATACACATACAGATTACACGCACATGCACACGCACACACTTCTCGTTTAATTCTTTATGACTTAACTAGTAGGCTTGGCCTATTTCTAAGATGTGGTCCATAATATAACTTATAGTTTGAAGCTATTGTTGTTTGTTTTTGTACAGGTTCTCACTGTGTTAGCCCAGTCTGGCTTGGAACTGTGCCGTCTAGAGGAAGTCCTTGACCTCTGTTTGAATCCTTCTGCCTCAGCTTCCTGAGGGGAGATCCTAGGTCTTGCATAACTTGAATTTTGAATTTACAAGCTCACTTTTGTTTTTGTATACATTGGACCTTAATGCTTTTTAGATGTTATATAAAATGCTTCCCATTATTTTTTTATGCACAAGGCAAAAAAGAATGGATAAAACAAAATTTTGAGGTGACAGAAGAAATCATAATAGTTAAACCGTTTAATATGGAATTATTTACAGACATTCTTTGAAAAAAATAAAAGTTAACTTCATAATTTTTCATCAAGTTATAATTTATTGTAAAGTGACTAGTAGAATTGTCTTTTAAAGTAGAAAATGTAAAAGTGAACATGTTAGTATTAGGACATGGTTTATTCAGTTGTACTGTGCTAACGCTTTTACAAATTTAATCTAAGAATGGTTAGTAACATGACTTTTCTTCATCTAGGAATTTACTGGATATTTTATATATATTTATTTCTACATGTGTAGATATAATCTGGTCAGTCAATATAATGTTACTTATTTCTATATGAAATCTATATTTCAGGGCTGACCACCTGGCATTAGATAACAAATTGGAAGGCTCTTCCCTGGAGAAGGGTATTTTACCTGTTATGAGCATTTCTTAGTTGCCAGTAGTTTTTTTTGTCTAAGGTTAGGGTACCATGAGATTTCCCCTTTCATAATAGTGTGTCCATTGGCTCCTCCTTGTTCAGGTCTCATTTAGGCAGGTGTGTTGTTGAAATTTTGTAGATTCTCTGATATTTCTAGGAAATGTAATTTCACTGCAGACATCTTTTTCCTGTGACTCTTACAATCTTTTCTAGCCTCTTCCACCATGTTCCCTGAACCTTAGGTGCAAGGAGTTGTGTTGTAGGTGGATTAGTTGGGATTCAGTACCACGTGATTACGTGTTCTCAGCATTTTGATCAGGTGTAGTTTTCTATAATGGTCTCTGTCTGTTACAAGGAGAAGTTTCCTGGATGAGGGATGAGAACTACACTTATTTATGGGTATAAGGACAAAGATCTAGAATGTGGTTATTGGACGTGCTAGTTTAGTTAAGTGGTGGTTGTGGGTTCTCCACCAGGATCCATGACTTCACAGGCCCTGGGTAGTTGCCCAGGTTTCCAGAATTCCCTCTTTTGGAGTATGTCTTAAGTTCAATTAGAGAGTTGTTGGTCACCACCAAGATACGTATGCCACTTTTCACCCCTAGGTTATCGTGCCATGCTAGTCATTGTTGTGGTTCATAGACATCATAGCTAAATAGGGCTGTTGGTAGTTTTCCTCTCTTGGATACTTGCACAGCACCTTCTGGTACCATGAGAGCTGTCCTCAGGGAGGAGGCTTTCAGTCAGTTCTAGCTCGGGGGCCTCTGGTTTATCACAGATGTGACATTAAAATTAATGACATTGATGTTCAGTAAAATTGCTATATGTATTACCTTAAGCATGTAAAATGGCGATATCCCATAAAGGTATTACACACAATATATTTAACATCTTATTATATATAACACTATATATATCTCATATTCTTTTTATTTTTTTAAAAAATTATTTATTTACATATTTTTATGTATGAGTGCTCTATCTTCATGTATGCCTGCATGCCAGAAGAGGGCATCAGACCCCATTATAGATGATTGTGAGCTGGTATATAGTTGTTGGGAATTGAACTCAGAATCTCTGGACAAGCAGCTGGTGCTCTTAACTGCTGAGTTATCTCTCCTGCCCCTCAGGTGTGTTCTTAATAGGGGAGAATACTGATATTTTAAGTGTTAAGAGATTGAAGAGTAAGAATAGATGAATATAAAAGGGCCATAAAATAAAGGACCCTTCATGAAACTAGCTATTTACCTTAATTTATAAGAGATGACCATTCAGACTATAGCCATCCTGTTTTATTTATGCCTGTGGAGGAGAGCAGAAAGGTAATTCAAATAAATGGATATTCCAGAAGTGCTCAGAGTTGGCTTTGGAATGTGTCTTTGTTCTTACATTTGAATATAGATATATGTGATCTGGGAATTCACTTCAAACAAATTACTGAAGCCCTGCATGTGAGAGCTTGTCTCAGAAGGAGCAGAGGACTCCATCTGTTCTTCCTTTGCTACTGGGAATAGACTAATCATGTCTTAGTGATATAAAGTTCCAATTCGGGCAGAAATGCCTCTCCCTGAAAGCTTCTAGAAGTACAGGAGTTGACTAGCATCTTTGTCAGGTCAGGCTTATACTAGTAGTGATGCACAGAACTACCAACAGTGTAAATGCCAATAGAAATGAAACTCTAAAGACTGCATTTGGCATTTATCTGCCTTCTTAAATATAGTGAAACTTCTTAATGCAAAACACAAGGAGATGGAAAATATGGACTTTGAATTAACTAGCTTTTCCATTATCTGATTTTTATTGTAGAGCAATCAGGCTCCTGGTTACCTAGACAATAGCAGTTGCTTTGAATTATGTATCATTTTGAATAAAGTGATATCAGCTTAATGACATTTCACTTTAATTCACTTCTTGAAGTATTAAACAATGCAGATCCTAGAAGGAACCTGATCAACGTATTTGTATATAATAAAGTCTGTAATATTTACCCATAGCCAAGTGATAGGGCAGTTTACCTAACAGAAAGGCAGGCTTTCAGAGGTTAGGTTGTTTCCTGATCTTCCAAGATGTGTGAATATGATAAAGAACCCAGGCATAAGTAGAAAATGTTAGTATTTAATGTAAATCGACCAATGTAGCACTGCCATGCTTTTTTCTCTAGTTACTTTTTCTGGGTCAACCGATAATATCTAGCATGGCTTTTAGTATAGTTTTTCACTGTCTATTGGACACAGTCGTCAGTCAGTACTACTTTATCTAGGGGTACGTTTTAATCGCCAGGGCAAAAAGATACTATTGAATATAGTGAAAGGCAGCTTTCTGTTTTCGCTGCCTTTATGACATAGAAGATGTGGCACCAGGAAGGCACTGCACTCTTTCCTGGGGTTTCCTGAAGGAACCTGCTTATACATACAGTTTGCATGTAACTAGAACTTAGCTTGAATGGCCTGCTAAGTTAGCCTCCTAGTGTCCTAGAAGGACTTGGTGAAATGACCATCTTGTTTTCAGAGCACCTGAAGGTACCATGCTGTGAATGTTCCATAACAGCAATACTCAGGATCTGAAGAATGTCTGTCTGCAGGCACATAAGTGTGTTGAAAGAAAAGGAGCCATCAATTTCCTTGTAGTCTATTAGTACCTGCCTTATCAAGTCTTGAAATATTTTAAGAAAGGAAGATGATAGTACAAGTGTACTGCTGATTCCATTGTATTATTTAAAAAAAATATTATGCAATGAACTTCACCTTTTTCTACAGAGTGTGTATAGTGGAGTGATTTTTAAGACATATAATATATAACCATAATAACCATCATCTTCATCATACCGTCTTTGACTACTTGCAAGAGAACCCTGAGAATGGACTTATTTGAAGTTCCCTTATAAACTATAGGCCATTGATAGGAAGGGAAGACTCCCATTTATGTAGCTATGGAAAAGTCATCATCCACGCTGGGGTGAGACTTCGGTGGTATGGCTGCTTTAGGGTCACTCATACTTCTGTAAATAACTCATTGGTTTGTGAAGTTGGACTTTGGTGGAATCATATTTTGGTTTGTCATTGGTGCCTAGTAAGGAGGGGACTAGGTTTATTTACATCTCCCCTGGGAGAAATTCTTGCAACATTTATGGATTTCCGTAACCACCACCAACACAATCAAGACAGAGAACAGTTCTATCAATAAAATCTCATTTTCCCAATCCTCTATATAACCCTGTCTGTAACCCACTTCTGCCCCTCTCACTCTTAACCCTTGGCATTCACTATTTTTTTAATCTATCAATATTGTGTTATCTTTTCAAGAATTTCATTAAGTGTGGGACTTTTTGAGACTGGCATTTTTTTCAACAGAATGCTTTTTACAATTAGTCCAGATTATGTGTACCAATAGTTTGTTTCATATTGTAGCATAATTAAATGATATTTATCACTTTGATCTTTTTGAAACTGTGGATAAGTTTCTATAGGCATTTCACATGCAGTTCTTTGGGTAAACAAAAAATTTCATTTCCCTGAGATTGGTTTTTATATTCTAGATACCAGATTTTTTTGTGCAGTATGTGATTTATAGATATTTTCTCCTAGTCTTTGTGTGTGTGTGTGTGTGTGTGAGAGAGAGAGAGAGAGAGAGAGAGAGAAAGGGAGAGGGAGAGAGAGAGAGAGAGAGAGAGAGAGAGAGAGAGAGAGAGAGAGAGGCCATAACATGCATGTGTGGGTCCAGGGACAACTAGACTCCTTGGTCAAGTTGGTTCCCTTCCTCTCAGAGGTTCCAGGCATCAAACTCAGCTCTTAAGACTTGCGTTGTTGGATGTCAAGGACATTTACCTGCCAAGTCATAACAACGTCCCTAAAAAAGCAAAAGTTTAAAATTGTGATGAAATCAAGTCAAATGTATCAGTTGTTTTCTTTTATAGATTATACTTTTGGTGATACTTCCAAGAACTTCTTGACTAACTTCAGATCTCCCTGATTTTCTCTTAAAAGGTGTATAGTTCTCTATTTTACATTTAGGCCTACATCCCATTGTAAGTTAAATTTTGCATAATAGAGTAAGGTATAGTTAAGGCAGAACCAAGGCCTGCAGGGTAAAGCAAAGAATTTCCTAAATGGTTAGTAGTATGTTTTGTTTTCTTTTTTTGGTGTGTGTTTTGCTTTGTTGGCAATCACACCCACAGCCTCTTGTGTGCTAAGTTCAGCTCCAAAATATAAATAAGATAAATCACCTTCATGCAAAATTAACATCATCACCATATTATTATTATTATTATTATTATTATAATTATTATTATTATTTAGGTTCGGGGCTTGGGATGTAGCTCGGTTGGTAAAGTGTTTGCACAAAGCCCGGGTCAACCCTTAGCACCCTATACCCACTGGGTGTGCACTTCTGCAGTCCTAGCACTCAGGAAGCAGAAGCAGGAGGATCAGGGGTTCAGGGTCTTTCTTAGGTGCATAGTGAGTTTGAGGTCAGCCCAGGCCATGTGAAAATTCTGTCTCAAAATAAAAAGAAAACTAAAGTCCAATTTAGTATAAGAAATCCACAATGTGTAAAATACAAAACATTTTAAGTAAAAATAGAATCAGTAATGCTGTGCTAAACTGTATTAGAGCCTGAGGAGAGAAGAAAACTCAGTTGGACTGACTCTGTCTTCATTGAAAATTTGGATATTTGCTGGTCATGGGCATTATTTTATTTATTATTCACTTACTGCCTTCTTGGTGGAGTACCGTAGCTAGCTCACTTTTGCATTAGTAAAAACTTTGAACTTTGTCCCTGATCTGCCTACTGATTTTCATTCCCTGAGTCCTCCTGTCCTGGTTTTAACCACGTTCAGAGGGACGGGCCAAGCAGTCTGTGTTTCCTCTATCTTACCCAAAACCAAACAGGAGCCTTTCTACATTCAAAAAGTCACAGTGGTAATGAAAAGCACACTATGAAGCAGCAGATCTCAGAAGATGTGCTTGCGGGGACACACACACACACACACACACACACACACACACACACACACACCCCAGAGTGGCTTACCTCTGTTACTCTGCTGGTGTGCTCCCCGACAGCAATGGCACTCCAGAGCGACCTCCTTTTGCTTCCTTGGCTGCCGTCTGGAGCCGGGCATACTTCCTGCAGGCTCTCCACATTATTCTAGAGGCTATCTATATCTTTGCCTGAGAACTATGATTTACCTGCCCTGTATAAAAAACTAGAGTTGCTTTTCACAGAAGAATTTTACGACCTCCCCAAAGAGTTCCTTTCCCTCTGTCTTTAGCCTCACATTCTCATGTTTAGAGCCCACATCCTTTACTCTAGTCCTCGTGGACTTGGAGAACAGCTGGTCAATATCCTCTGTTTCCTTGACGATTATAAAGTTGCTGTTCTGTCTTTTCTTGTCTGGGTGAACCAAACTTAATCTTAAAAAAAAGCAAAACACAAAACTTTTCCTTGAGGATCGGATTTTCTCAGCACTTCCATTATCTTTGATAATGTTTCTCAGACATTCTAAATTTTCCAGTGACCACATTGGAATGGGAGGGCCCTTGGGGGGCTGCAGGTGCTATGTGTGTGGTAAGTGCATGACATTCCTAATGCTTAGCACAGCACTTGGTATGTGGTAGGTATTTGCTAAAAATGTTTTTATTGATCTTGCTTTACTTTTTATTGCATTAGATTATGGAATGTTCTTACTAAGATTTACAGTAACAGTCTAATCCCTCTCACTTTTGCCTTTATTATCTATCTATCTATCTATCTATCTATCTATCTATCTATCTATCTATCTATCTAATCTATCAATCATCTACCTATCTACCTGTCTGTCTGTCTTTATCTATCTATCTATTTATTATTGGTTTACGAGGCAGGATTTCTTTGTGTAACATTGCTGACTGTCCTGGAACTTGCTTTGTAGACCAGACTGGCCTCAAACTAACTGAGATCCGCCTGCCTCTGCCTCCCAAGTACTGGGATAAAAGATGTACACCACAACCACCTGGCTTTGTTTTTATTTTTTAATGATTTCAAAAAATAATTTGGAATGTCACAGCATAAGTATAATTTCCTTTTAATTTGATGAAAGAAATACACATTTTGTTTTGTCTGCATGTTTAAAACTTGAGATTGATTATCTTTTTCACACTTACTAAAAATAGCTGTGTTTGAGTTCAGTGGAAGAAACCCAGGTTTGCTACAGATTCTAAAAATATTGGCAATCTAAACTCTGTTTAATATAATTTGCTCTGGTTGTTATACTATTAATGAATGTGGTCTATTGTAAAATACACAGTGGTTTGAAGTAAAAAGAAAAATAATTCACATGTAGTCCATTCTGGGCTCAAACTCCTGATTCTCCTGCCTCAGCCTCCTGAGTGCTGAGATTGCAGGTGTGCACAACCATGCTGAGCTTGAAGTGAATATTACTTGTTAACATTTGACACTTTGTAGTGTCTAGCCAAGGAGCTGGGAAGATGGTTTGGTGGTTAAGAGCTCTAGCTGCTCCTCCTCAGCTGCCCACAACAGTATGTAATTCCTCTCCCGGGGGATTCAATGCCCTCTTCTGGAACTGCACACATGGTGCATAGACACACATGCAGGCAAAAGACCCATTAAAGTAGAATTTTTTAAATTAAAATTTCTAATCAATACCTTTTTTAGACTAGGAGACAAATATATGATTATGATCTCATTTTTTCAGTCTCTTTTAAAAGGACAATTCTTAGTTTCTTTTAACAAGTGGATTCTTAATTCAGGTACACTTAGTAGAGTCTTGACATTCACTTTTGAAATAGTGCTTTCAGTAGCGTTAAGATTTAATCCTATAGCTGAGTGACTTTCCCTAGGATGGTCTGATGGACTGTGATCTCACTTCGGAAGTCACAATGTGAGATGGGATGAAGGGCTATCACCATTGTCCCTGGCTTCCTGAGAGGAATGAGAACTGGAAAGAGGACACATGCCATCGGTCAGTTTTCTGGGGGCATTTGCCTCTAGCAGCATATATTAGAACTACTCCTTAGTGTTTCACCTCAGTGTTCATTCGTGCCAGCTTTCACAAAGAATGCTTTCTGTTTCCATTTCTAGTCCTTCAAAATCTTTAAGCAGTATCTCTGCTTTCATTAAGTAGAAACTTGTATTCTGTTCTCTCCACAAAAGCTATGTTTTATTTAACAGGTGTTTAAATGTGAGTACATTTCTTGTGTAGACATACTGACCATGAATGGCAAAGCCAGATAAATAATCAGACACTAGATAATATAACCTTAGAGACAAACATACTTAACTAGTCTATAAAATCAGACAAAGAGCCTGGAGAGATGGCTTAACAGTTAAGAGCCCTAGCTTCTCTTCCAGAGGACCCGGGTTTGATTCCCAGCACCAATGTGGTGGATCACAGCTGCTGATAACTCCAGTTCTAGTTGATCCAGTGCTCTCTTCTGGCCTCTGTGGGTACCAGGCACATAAATGGTACACAGGCATACAGGCAGGCAGGCAGGCAAAAAAAAAAAAAATACACATAAAATAATAAAAATAATTTTTTAAAAAAATCAGAGAGAAGAGAGAGCACATGTTTGAGTGCGAGTGAGTGAGCATGAGTACATCTTGGTTTATAGATGCTTGAAAATAAACAGAAAAATACATTAGTCTTTAAATAATTTATAAACATATATTACAATGATGCCTAGTGCTCAGTCATCCCATGCAGCACCATCCTGTGGTCACTGATGGGCCAGTGAAGGACTTGGTGTCCCGTAGGATTTCCTGAGGTCTTCTTCTCCAACCTGATGAAGAGTCTGTGCTATCAGAGCTCTGGCGAAATTTTCACAATTTCATGTAGTATGGAAGACATGAGTAGTCTATAATTAATATATATCTCAGAATAGTGTTTTCCTCTTCTGGAATCATAGATAATAGTCTTGTGGGAGGGTTTTTCAAGATCCCAAAGGGCTAAATAAAACAATATGATATTTAAGACATATTTACTTGTACTATTAGGTAATTACTGTTATTTTAATGCTCTGTATAACTCATCTATACCAAGAGAGTCTACTCTTTTTCATTTTTCAAAAATTTTTCTTGCTTAATTATTTCCATTCTTTGATCACATATATTGTTTGTTTAGTAGTTAGAGGCTTAATATGTTTTATACATTTGTGTTTTGTTCAGATAAACAAAGGACTAGTTGTTGTTGTTATTATTATTATTATTATTATTATTATTATTATTTCCATCTCTAAGTATTGACAAGGAAAGATAAAGGGCCTAGGTCTGTGGAAATTAGGTTGTAAGAATTTTGATCAGGTTGGAAAAATTTGGCCATTGGAAATTTTTGACTGTATGAGAAAACATTCCTGAAGATAATAGAAGCCTGCAAAGACACAAGACCAGTTCTTATTGTACATAAGTTAATTAAGTTGTATAATCTTTGGCTCTGGTTAATTTTGGAGAATGATGTTTTTATTCATTTCCAATTTTTATAATAAAGTAAAAATATATTTTAAAAAACAATTCACAAGGAAAGGTTAAAAAGATAAAAGAATAAATTTAGTTCACTTAGATCAGAAAAATATGACCATTAACTTTATAGCCTTCAAGGAAACAGAGGGAATCGACCATCCCTTTTACAACTTGGTCCTTATAAATGGTAGCATGTGATATCCAAAGATATGACCGTTCTTTGCCAGAAGTGATTAGCCTGAGGTTCCAGTACCTCAAATGCCATTCAGGTCTGAGAGGCCTCCTTGTCCTGAAACTCCAGTAACCTGTGCTGTGCCCACTAATGGGAAGTTGTGTTGTGTGAAACGGATTCTCCTTGTCAGGCCCTCTGGTCCCTGGGCCATGCAGGAAGACCACCCGCCAGTGTCACTGTGGATTCCAGCCTCAGTGTCCTCTCTCCTCTCGCTTCCTGCTCCCATACTCTCATCAGTAAGAGCAATAACCAGACTTTCTCCAGTCATTATTTGTGCTTCCTTTCTCATCATAATTTCTTCTCAAGTTCTGGGACTAGAGCAAACTAGCATTTGTTGTTTTGAATTAGATGAGGGAAGTTGTGTTTAATTTCTTTTACCCAACAGACATTCTATTTTCTCTGAGAAATTTTTCTTGTGATGAAATTCTTCAAGTTCATTATCAAATACAGATGTGGTTCATTTAGTATCAAGGACAACTACCAGTTTCCAGATTTTTGCTGCTTTAGTGGTTATCTCAATTTTAGAGTATAGCCTAAAGTAAGTTGATCTTAATAGATATATTTTCCATGAATTGGTTGGGAATTAATGTGATAATTAGATGGAAATTTTAAAAGCATAGTGTCTCTATTTGCAGTGGTTCTCAACCTGTGGCTCACGACCCCTTGAGGGCTTGGAATGACCCTTTCACAGGGGTCGCCTAAGACCATTGGAAAACACAGATATTTACCATGTGATTCATAGCAGTAGCAAAGTCACAGTTATGAAGTAGCAATGAAGTGATTGTATGGTTGGGGGTCAGCACAACATGAGGAACTGTACTAAAGGGTCACACAGCCCTAGGAAGGCTGAGAAGGATTGCTCTGTCAGGTATGGCAGGTGCAGCGTTGCATACATGAGAGTGTTCCATCGTTTTCCCTATCACCATCAGGCTTCTGTCTGGTTCATCAAAGAAAGAATTATTTGAGACAGAGAAGGGAAAAGATTTCCAAGAAAAATGACAAATCTGGCCTATGGTAGGGCTGTCTTGAAATTGGGGTGTGCATGAATAAAAGGGTAGATAGTGGAGAGAAGCCAGCCATGGCTGCACAGTGAGAACTTATCTCAAAAGACGAAAAGGAGAAGAGAAGTATAGAGAAAGGTCTGGCTTTCCTCTCCCCATTCAGGGGATGTTTCTATGGGAACCAGGTGGGTGTTGAGGACTTTTATTTTTTGGAGACTCTAGCTTATTCATCAGATTTACTGCCTGAGCACAGAGGGATGAGGCCAACCCCCAGGCCCCTGTGTGTTATACCAAAGTTGGGAAAAACAAGGCTGTGGGAGAGTGGAGGGAACAAGGACAAGATGAATAGCCTGGAGGAACTGAAGCAATTCCTACTTTACTCCTCTACCTCCCTCGCCCAATATTTTAATATAGGAAACAATTTTCTTTTTTCTGTGAAATAAATCATGGGCTTGTAGAAACCTGGAGCACTTTTTCTCTAGTGCCTTCCTATTTGTGTCTGTCTTCTTTCATGTGTTTTGGGCTGACACCTAGATCTGTGTTCTTACTTACCCTTTCAGGTCAGTACACATGGCCACTTAAGTGTATTGGGTAGTCCTGAGGCTGGCCATGAGGCTAAAGCTTCTTGCGCACAGGGCTGCATGATTGCGGGCATCTCCTTTATGAACAGATGTTAGACTGTTATTGAGAATCACTGAAAATGCCTGTTCTTCCAAGGAATCAGGGTTTGCTTCTTTGTTCGTCTTCCACACGACAAAAACCAAATGTGAAAAACACAGATGAAGTGTGGTTTTCAGTAAGGGTCAGCAGCTGGGAAGAACAGGAAATGGTGTTTGAACATAATTGTGTTGAAAGTATAAAATTATTACGGATGCCAGGCTTCTCTCTAATGGTGCTGTTTAGATATACATGCTGCACACATCTAAAATGTTGCTTGGGCATTGAGTTCTTTTATAGCAACATTTGTGAACTTAGGTTTTTCTTCTGGCTTTAGTGGTACCATCTTTCCCCAACCCCTTGCATTTCTAGGATCAGATGCAAGGTACTTGAAGGCTAGTCAAGCATTTTACCATTGAGCCACAGTCCCAGCCCTTTTTTTCCTTTCTAAAATCAATTTGCTAAGATTCTGCTTCTGAGTTTGGAAGGTTTGGAAATTCTTTAAAATTTCGTCGTCCGTCAGTCAGTGTACGGCTCCACATGGTACATGGCATAAGGAAATGAGTGATGGGGGTACCTGGCCCATTCCCTCTCCTCTGGTATACGGTATGTAACCCGGAAGCTTTACTCTCTCACAGCCTCAGTTTTCTCATCTCTGAGATGGAATGAGGTCACTATTCTTGTAAAGACTCAATTATATCAAATAATGTAAACTTCCAGGGCCAGTGAGATTGTTCACTGGGAAGAGACACTTGCCACCAAGCCTGATGATCTGAGTGCAGTCCGCCAGCTATGTATGGAAGAAAGACAGAACTGTCTTCTGAAAGTTATCCTCTGACTTTTCCCCCACAGCCCATGTGCCCCTAATATATAAATTAGTAAATGTAATAAAGTCAGATAATAATAATAATAATAATATAAAGTTCCAAGTACCTTACAGTTCCTTCCCACATGTCCTAAAACACATGTCCAGTCATGGCCCTTCTTTCCCTCCTCTCCCCATTTCTATGGTTCCACTTAAACCAGGAAAACCACAGAAATCATTATTTGGAATTTTTGTGACCATCTCACTTTTGCTAAGGGGTAATTCAAAAATTTCTGTTTTGGAATCTTGACAGTGTTGGTAGGACATGCTACTCATTTCCTCTCCCCTCTTCTTTCGGTCTCTGCAGGGATGGGGGATCTCTGTGTTGAGCACATTCATGTATTATTGTAACTCATCCTGGCCATCTTGCTCAGGATTTCCAACCTTCATTACTCTCTTGGTGGCAGCTGCTAGAGCTAAGTACTTTGGGGGCAGTTTGTGATTACTCTGCATGCCCAGATTCTAAAATAAAACAAGGGTGAGCTTTGGTTTAAAAAAAAAACAAAACAAAACAAAACTATCTTGGAGCCATAATGGAATTGTGCTTTGATAGCTGACAGTAGCCATTGGTTGACTCACATGTTTCAGTGAGATGAAATGGACTAGTGAAAGACTAAAACACTTTATCAGTTTAGTTAAGCACATCACTATAGTGTAGTGTGCAGATTCAGTTCAGAACCTAGCTCTTGCATTGCAGTGGCCTGCCGCCACTTGGCTGTTGTAATATGAGGTAAAGCCTTTCTCTTTGATATTGTAGGTCTTGGGACTCTGGCATCTTCTCTAGTCCCTTGATTTGGGAATGTCCCTTGCTTTGCAGCATTGATCAGTACGTGTCATGGGTCTAGGCATGTTAACCAAAGAGGCATCTCTTAAAACGAGTGTGGTCTGGTTGACTGAGAGTGATCGCACTCTTGCTGTGTATTTATAGCTCATCTGTCTTCTGATGGTTCTGCTCCTAGCAGGCCCATGTCCATTGTTGTTAAGCAAAGCCCAGTATGGATGTTTGACAAGTTAGCAGTGTGGCAACTCTGCTTGCTGCTGCCGACTTGGATTGTTTGGTTTGGCAAATGGCCAGCTCTCTGCTATAAGATGCATTTCCTTGACAGGACAAAGTATGGAGGCGCATTAGCTGCAAAGTTTACAAAGGTTAGCTAAACACACACAATAAATATTAATAAACAAAAAAGGCCCACCCACCTTTGACTTTGAATTCTGTTTCTTCATTCTGTGTTTTGGAATCCCTGTAGTATTTGATTAATAACCAGTCTTAAGGTAATTGAGCCTTAAGTGTCCTTTGCCTAAGTTAGTCTGCTCACAGGCCCCTCATTGGCTGCTTTGATGACTCATTGCCAGAGTGGATAGATCTCTGGAGTAACTGTTTAGTTCAAGGGCTCTTACTTGCCTTTCCTGGCTTCAGCATGAGAAGAGGGTAAATGTGCTTGTCCCTATGAGCCTATGCTGAGCCTATGAGTACTGTGGTGTGTCTTAGAGCTCTGGAGATAAAGGATGTGAGCAGGAATAGAGGTGAAATGCCTTCAGACGTCCTGGAAAGCAACCAGACATTGGTCTGTTGGCCCAAGCAGTTGCCTCTCTAACATTTACACCCTTGGTGGAGAGGGAGAGAGTAACAGTAACCTGCTGCCCCTGGAAACTGCCTCTTTGGCTGGGTGTCTTGGAATTTATCAGGCCTCCATTGTGGATCTTTTCCAGTTCTTCACCCTGCTCACTTGAAAACATATTTGAGAACCTGTAACTGCTTAGCCAGCCCTCTAGAGAACCAAGGAAGAGAAAGAACTCTAAAGCCATGCCCTTAACATTGTCCTGGGGCTATTCACAGGGGCTGGGGTTCCTGAAGGCGCTCAAAGCCCCTTAGTGCCTTCCCTTGCTCTCTGGTTCATGCGCATGTTCTCGCCAAGAAGGAGGGAACCAACTCTGCTGGATTTGTATGATAGTTGGCTGTAATAGTGAGAAACAGAAATCAAAGTCTTCCTCATGGAAAGGAATTACTTTTAACTTGAAAATTGTTTCCAACTCTGCTTAACAAAGTAACCCATTCTGGTATGGGTGACCCATAACTTTTAACTCATTTGCAGAGCACCAGCCACTAATCTGAGCACCTGGAATATACTGCCAAACAAAACTGATCCAGATCTCTGGCCATGGACGTGAATTCTAGTTGAGAAGACATAGCATAAGCTATAAAGAAATTTCTACATTAAAGATATATGCTGTGACAAAAAGAAAAGCAGAGCGAACAGAGTTAAAGGGTCTAGTTTTGTTTGTTTGATTGATTGATTGATTGTTTGGTTTTTTTTCATGACAGGGTTTCTCTGTGTAGTTCTGGCTGTCCTGGAACTCGCTCTGTAGACCAGGCTGGCCTTGAACTCACAAAGATTCACCTGCCTCTGCCTTCTGAGTCCTGGGATTAAAGGTGTGCGCCACCACTGCCTGGCTTAAAGGGTCGTAGTTTTAAATACGGCAATGTGAAAAGTGATGACATTTAAGCAGACTTGAGATGGTGTTGGCTCAGGTGATCTTATCCTAGGTAGGGTTACATAAACATGTTAGGAGGTTGTGTTTGTGACTCTTCTCATGTTTCCATACACCCAACACCAGGAAGTTTTCAGTGGTCTAGGCATAGTTCTCACATTAGTCACAGTGGCAAAGCACCTGCAGAGCATCAGCTGTTGACATACTCCCTTCCATCTCGCCAACCTGGAGCAGTTTTATTAGGAAGGAAATCTGACTTTATCACCTATGCATCCTAAAGTTCCTTCCATGTGTGCACAAAGCAGCAGTGACAAAGAAGAGCTAAGGACGGGGAGGAGAGAGACAGAGGGTCTGCTGTGATGGCTCAGCAGGAAGGGGACTTCAGTCCCTGGAACCCATGTAGTGGAAGGGAAGAACAGACTCCTACACTGTCCTCTGACCTCCGCACATGTGCTGTGGCAGACACAAGCTCCCCTTCCCATAAGTAACTAAGTACATGGAAACCAGAGAGAAAGGAAAACCAAACCATCAATATAATGGATTCATTTCAAGTATTACTCCTGTTACTGTTGTTTTGTTTTCTTTTCAGCACTCGTTAGCAGATATTGGATAGGAGTACCGTAGATTTGAGGAAAAGTGTGAAAAGAAAGCTAAAATAATGTGAAAACCTGCCCTTTCAAGTTATATATCCCCACCCCCACTTCTAATGGGGGAACTGCAAACACTGCCTCTCTGTAGAATGACTCAGTCCACTTCAGTGACACACACCTTGGAATATTGCTGAATGTGAATTAGAAACTTGCAAGCTCTTTTTAGCTTCCTCCATAGCTCTTCTGGAATATCAGAAAAGGGTTTGTAGCCATTTGACTATGGCCAATCAGATGAGAGTCAGAATTTCTACCTAAAGGGATCTCAGAGTTTCCCGTCTTGATGAAAGAGTTAGGGTTAGTGACTCAGAGAACATGGGCCACAGGAGACGGAGCTCCAGGACTTTGATTTTACCATGAGGAGGACCTCACTTGTCAGCGTCTGACTGCACCCTCTTTCCCCTCAGTCCACATGCAGAGCGTGTCAGGAAATGGACTGCTGGGCAGTGTTGACTCAACGCTTCCCCTCATCTTGCTCCCGACGAGCTTTGTAGAACTTGGGCTGTGGGGTCTGTGCCCTCCAGGGTTAGCTTCGGATTCCCCTGTGGTTCTCTTTGTGCTGACCCTCCCACCTCTTCCCTCCTATCCAAACAAAATGAAGACAGGTGGTGAGAACTCAGAACGTGGGTTCTTTGGGACCCAGAGCACCGCTGATTCCTCACCAGAAATGAATTCAGAGGGTCAGAGGTTCCAGTGAGCCACCTCTTTAAATATAGCTTTCCGACACAGGGATCACCCAATGACAGAGAAATGGAATGAGATCTACATGAACAGCCTGGTCATGAGTGGGGGTAATGAAAGGCGAGGGTTGAGGGAAAGAGAGCTTGGGGGAGCGGGAGATCCCAGCTGGATCAACAACAGAGAGGGAGAACAAGAAATAGGAGACCATGGTAAATAAAGACCACATGAGAATAGGAAGAAGCAAAGTGCTAGAGAGGCCCACAGAAATCCACAAAGATACCCACACAACAGACTGCTGGCAGTGGTCGAGAGACAGCCCGAACTGACCTACTCTGGTGATGGGATGGCCAAACACCCTAATTGTTGTGCTAGAAACCTCATCCAACTACTGAGGGATCTGGATGCAGAGATCCATGACTAGGCCCCGGGTGGATCTCTGGGAGTCCAATTAGCGAGAATGAGGAGGGTTTATATGAGCGAGAATTGTTGAGACCAAGGTTGGATAAAGCACAGGGACAAATAGCCAAATGAATGGAAACACATGAACTATGAACCAATGGCTGAAGGGTCCCCACTGGATCAGGCCCTCCGAATGGGTGAGACAGTTGATTGGCTTGATCTGTTTGGGAGGCATCCAGGCAGTGGGACCAGATCTTGTGCTCATTGCATGAGTTGGCTGTTTGAAACCTGGGGCCTATGCAGGATTGTTTGGCTCGGCCTGGGAGGAGGGGACTAGACCTACCTGGACTGAGTCTACCAGGTTGACCTCAGTCTGTGGGGAAGGCTTTGCCCTGGAGGAGATGGGAATGGGGGGGGGGGGGGTTGGGGGGAAGGTGAGGGGGACGGGAGGGGGGAGAACAAGGGAATCCGTGGCTGATATGTAGAACTGAATTGTATTGCAAAATAAATTAATAAAAAAAAAACAAAAAAACAAAACAAAAAAAAATAAATATAGCTTTCCATCAGGTTAACATCAAGCCTTCGCATTTGATATCTGCTTTATTTCTGTCATGGCTTTGCTGTTTTATCTCACAGGCAGGGAGAGATTATTAATTGTCTACCAATATGTGCTTTTTGTAAAAAAAACTTAATGAGGCTTGGATCTTTATGAACTAAAAACAATAACCACCTGGCCTCAATCTGAGTCCAGCGGGACATATTGTGTGTATAAAAAGCATGAAACCCAGATCGAAATCTGCTGTGGTGCTTCGCTTCACAGGGAGCCAGCATTCCACAGTGCCAGGCTCACCTGGAACTGGACCACCTAGCTGTGGTTCCAAGGAAAAGAGGGTTGTCATCATGTACAGAAGTGAACATCTTAGATTTTTGTAGGATTTCACATGGATAACAAGAGGCGGGATGGAACATAACTTACAGAATGCAATGTTAGGGTTCAGAAGAAAGCATCTGAAAAGTTGCAGGTTACTCTCACATTGGCACTTGACATAGTAACCACCAGAGTCTCAGCAGGGGTCCTCCTGCCCCTCATTTTTATTTGGTGTCTTGAGTTGACTTCTATACCTGTCCTTTCCAGAGTGTTGTCCGCTGCCTGTGGCATCCAAAGCTGAACCAGATCATGGTTGGAACTGGAAATGGATTGGCAAAAGTGTATTACGACCCCAACAAAAGTCAGAGGTATTTCCTAGGAATGGCCTGTTGGAGATGGAGGACAACAGCTGGGGAGGCTTTGATTCACCCCTGCTTTTCTTCTTTTCTCTCTTTGATGGGGATCCACCCTGTTAGAAAAGGCAGCTGGTACAAAGTAAAGCCGCAGACTCGTAGCATTGTGCTTTAAAGGGGATTTAGATCTCACCCTTGATCTGCACTGAATTCAAAGCGAAAGTTCCCTGGGGATTTGCAGTCCTTTGGCTGAAATGTTGAGTGCAGGGTGGGGGAAGTTCTGCTTGCTCTTCGTACACCCTGGACAGTGGCGTCAGTAGTGATACATGTGGGGGATTAACAAAACAAGGGACTGGCCACTCACACAAAACAGAAGCAGCTTTTCCATTTTCTTACCTTTCTCGTTTGGCTTTAACAGGTACTAGTTTGGATATCTGACAAGGTTCTGCTGTGTCAACAGAAGGGACTAGCACATGAACTTTTTCCTCAGCCCCTAGCTCACCCCAGGTCAAACATAAGCATATCAATTTAATCCCAAGGTCTGGAAACTTCCTGAGAGGCTCATCTAGTTCCTTGGGTATCTCTATTTTCTCTTCCACAAGGTGGACATATGTTACCACCCCAAAGAAGATGGTCTTTCCCCTTTCTGTTAGTATACAAATTCACATGCTAAATTCCTGGTCTTCCCTATAAGCCTGTTTTGAGGTCTTACATGCTTTCAGAGGAAAGGAACACTAATCCTTATAAATAAGTTGCACTGACCATAATTTTGCTCTAAAAAGAAGTGGACAAATCTGTCTTCTTCAGAGATTTCTGAACTAGCGTGGAGTTTGCTAACTTAAAAAGACAGTGGCCTTATATTATGACACCCACTTGGGAGGTGCTGTCTTTACTTGGGATCTGTGAGATTTGCTTACTTACATGCTCTTCAGAGAGAGAGCTCGGCATCACTAAGGTGAGGCAGGCACTTTAAATGGACGTTTGTTTATTCGGGCTGTAGTTGCTGAGCCGTGCTGCTAGGTCTGCTCCAGTCCAGACATCTGAGATATGAACATATGCCAAGCTGGTGGCCTGCTGGGTGTAGGACCCTGGTTGCTCTCATCTGCAACATAGGCTAAAATTGGAGTCCTGTAACCTTGAAGGTGAAAAGGGTGGTTAATTTATAAAATTTCTTGAACATCTTACATTTTAAATTATTTCTGTGGATTTCTCTTTAAATTTGTGTCTTAAATGCCCTGGCACCTCTTTCACCCTTTCGCTTGGGGGTGGGCCCCAACTTGTAGACTGGAATTTCTGAAAGTTCAGTAATCATTGTCATCAAGACCCCATTTGTTGGTCTCTCTCAGAAAGCCAAGGATTTGACAGGATAGTCTGCATGGACTGCTTCTAAAAGCATCTCATGATTAATGAAAAGGCTACAATGAAACCCATGTTTTGTATGGGAACCTTAAAATTCATTTAAAAAATGCATTGGCCGAGAACTTCCAGTGTTTCAGGGTTACCTCCATCTATCATGGAGTAATTTCTGCTGGGGTCTGCTACATTCAGAGGTACAGAGGTACGATTGTGTGTGTGTGCGTGCGTGCGTGCGTGCGTGCGTGTGTGTGTGAATGTTTTGAGAAGTCTCTAATGGAACTAGAAATTCAGTGTTTCAGCTCTACCTGTTCCTAAGATGAACTAAAGAAAATAATTTGTTTTAACTCATTGTAGGGGAGCAAAATTATGTGTGGTTAAAACCCAGCGGAAGGCCAAACAAGCTGAGACTCTAACCCAGGACTACATCATCACCCGTAAGTTGTTGTTAGCATTCCTCTCGGTCTTACATCGCTCTTCCCTGTTGTCTTAATCTTTGCTTGTTTTGGAAGTTGGAAAGGCCCTAGAGTTGTGGCATCTGTTACGTCATCTCCTATCATGTGGACACAGGTACAAGTCTTATGACAACATCACTTAGCTTCTTGATTTTTTGCAGAAATGAGGCTTGCCTCACGTAACTCCTCATCCAAATGAGAAGCGCCTGTTTGAACGGAATGCATTATTCTATCACAGCATTTTAAAGACCAACATATTATTCAGTGAATAAACAAGAAGGAATGCTGAGCTTAGACTTAGGAGCCCTGAGTTTGTCTTTTTGTACCATGGACTGGCAGTGTGATGTTAAACAATGAATTCATAAGTGAGATTAGTTAAGGAATCGATGACCATGTACTAACACACTTGCAGGAATTTCTGTATAAAATCTGAAGTGTGAACAGAAAGCCTACCAGGGCAGAATGGTTTCTCTCAGGTGGGTCACAAACCTTATTAATTTGATAGATCTGTGTTTCAAAAGCCATAGCCTCAGACCTATATAATCAGTCCAGAAGGAAATCTTGGGTGCCACAGAGATGAGTAATAGAGAGTGGCCCTGTGGACTTTACCAGTGTCTCAGTCTAAAGCCCATGCACGGCTGCTCTCCTGCTGGCCTTCTTCCTGCTGATGGATCTCTATGGGGCTTGTGATCAGTCAAGAGAGCCCATGACACTCTGCGAGAGTAGCAGTGTTGAAGTTGGGGTCATAGCCAGTCCAGCGCATGAAATTACACATGGCCCACTTAAATTCCTCCAGCCATTTGAAGTGAAAAGCAGTTTTTCCCACCTAAAAATACTGCGCGTCATGTTGGCTGACGGAGTGGTGAGGGTAATGTGCTTGCTTAGCTTCCCTGATTCACCGCAGGCATGGTTTCCTGTGAGTGATGTAGACTGGCCTTACCTGGAAATAGGGGCAGAAGGTATGAGTGGGTGACTGGAAGAGTTTTTGGGGTGTTAGATATGTTTTATTTAGATCATAAATTACATTTAACCTTTGTCTTCTCCGTCCCATGAAAACGTGTTCTCTTTTAAAACAGGTTTTAATCTATATATAGTGGCTGACAGCAATTCCAAGTCAACAAAAAGATAGATATTTCATATTCCACAATAACCCTTTCCCCCAAAATATTACATGGTTTCTCCTTAAATCTATATCCTTTTTATGTTTAAAATCTAATTCTGGAACAGAATGACACCTGACAGTAGTTGAACACATGTGCCTCTGACTGTCATTACCCTCTTGTTTTGTGTACCAACCATGTGGAAGGAGGGCCAAGTGCCCACGCCGGGAGATTCAGGCCCCCTGCATTCAAGGCAACCTTTACCCACTTCCAGTGGGCTGAGTGCTCCTCCCTTCCGGTACTCAGGATTGTGACTCCACTGCTGAGAGGTGGTCACATTTCAGAAACGTGGGAAGTGATTCCAGTGTTTAGGAGGCATCTGAGGAAACTTGAGGACAGACAGGCACACTGTTGGTGTTATTGGTATTTGGGTGCTGTAAGAACAAGTAAGGAAGTGGTTCCCTGAAGTGTTCCTTTTCAAAACCACAGCAGCTGGGCTTTACCGCATGGTTAGGGAGATGAGACTCACCAGTGTTTCCAGGACAGTGCTTCCTGAGTGCCATTAGCTGCCAGTGGAGGTGAACAGTGAGTCTGGTATCAAACAAAATTGGCTAATTGGTTACAGTAAGGCTGTCTTTTATTATTAAATGAAGGCTGTCATTATGATTTCCATTTCATGTTTCAGTTAGTCATGCATTAGCTGTGTTTTGGATGAAGGGTTATTATTGTAATGAAATTTTTCAAATGTGACTTCTCACAGCTCACGCCTTGCCCATGTTCCGTGAGCCCCGCCAGCGAAGCACGAGGAAACAGCTGGAGAAGGACAGACTGGACCCCCTGAAGTCACACAAGCCAGAACCTCCTGTAGCAGGCCCAGGTGACTGGGGCCCAGCCAGCTGTCTGGCACAGGGGCTGAGGGTGGGGTGGTGTCCCTGACAGAGATGGTAGGAGCTCTGGGGCCTGGGTCTTCTTGATCCTCAGAGGGACTCTAGAGGTTTTCAGATGTTTTCTTTTCTAGCACCAGAGTCACAGTGTATAAAACTGATAGAGCTACTTGTGAACTGGAGAGGACGCCTGGGGCTTTCTCCTCTCTAGCTTCAGCCGTGGGTGACCAACCTCACTAGAACTCTGGGGCTCCTTGGAAGCCAGTGTTGAAACTGCTGCTCTCAATATTGGCTTAATATATGACATTGGTCTCTTAGCCTGGGATCCAAACTGAATTCGGTTTCACACAAGGCAGAAAAGTGACCATGACTTAGTTCAGTGTGAAAAATGGAGCTGCCCATTTCACTAGAAGGTAAATGATAGACCGTATGTAGCAGAAGGTAGCACAACACACTGTCTATAGTGTGGTGGATACTTGCACTAGAATTTCATTTTCTACTATCACTTGTGATTTTTATTTGTTCAAGGCAGCTGAGCCTGCAGCCTTTGACTTGTCCGTCTATCTGAGCCTCAGCTCTAGAACTACTTGCCCTTTCAGCATTGAAAACATCTGTATTTCTATTTTGATTATTTTTGGACTTTCCCTGCTACCAATCAAGGTTCCTAAATAATAATCTTGCCTAGATTATTTCAAGTCCTTCTAGTTAGACGGTGCATCTCAAGCCTCCCCCGTCTCCACCCCTCCGCCCTTTGTCTTGCACACAAGCTTTTATCCCCCATCCCCTGGCTTTCACGTTACTGCTGCCCCCGAACTCCACCATTTCCCCTACCCTGTACACTTCTATAAGTCAGGGTTCTCTGCGGTCCACTGACTCCCCTTTGTAGTTTTGTATTTCCTGCCTCGCCTACTGTGATCCCCAATGCACAGTTGATGCCCCTCTGTCTGCAGTTTTGGACATAACTCATGTGCTCATTGAAAATAGTATTCTCTGCTTTGTGGGCCTTCCCAAATGATCCATTGCTGTCAAAAGACCTTTGCGGCCGCCTCAGCCTGAAGTGTTGTCTCCTTCCTCTAAAAGTTGTAATAGTTACTGGCCACACAAAGCTCTGGCAGTAGGTAATTTTTTTAAATTTTCTTCTAAATTTATGAAGTTAATCTTCCAGTATTATTTGGTTATTCATGCATTTATCTTTCTAAAAATCAGATCTGAAACAAACTTTGTAAAATGTCAGCTCATTTTGTTTATCGGGCACCGTGCTGGCTGGGAGAGACCCAGTGGGATGCAGCTCTTTGCCCTTGAGCTTGCTGTCTGCCTCGGCAGTCAGAGCAGAAAAGTAGGAAGAGTCAGTGTATTCATATGGCTTGTTTTCTTGCAGAACACAGAGCAAAGTGTCTATAACGTAACGTACATAGACTGTGGAAAGCCCTAAGATACATTTGTTTAAACTAAAATAGCAGCTGATGAATAGTGGTTACTTTTAGTATTGAATTTCAGTAAGTTCATGCTAGAGAAATTTTTAGTACAATCCTTAAGAGATTGCTTTTTTCTTTTTTTTAATATATCAGTATCATTTTGCAAATTAATCAACCAAAACATTTTTTAAATGCCTCTTCCTGTTTTTAAATGTTAAAGGCTGATGGGTCCTTACTTTTTGACCCATGAAAGCTAAAAGGATGATATAAGTACTGTTGAGATCTTAGCTCAGTATGCAGCATACACAGCAGTAATGGTGTGTTATCTGTTTGTTCTGTTTCTAATTTTTTTTTCTTTTGAAACAGGTCGTGGTGGCCGAGTTGGAACCCACGGGGGCACCCTGTCATCCTACATTGTGAAAAACATTGCTTTGGACAAGACTGATGACAGTAATCCCCGAGAAGCCATTTTGCGTCATGCCAAAGCAGCAGAAGATAACCCATATTGGGTTTCGCCGGCTTATTCCAAGTAAGGGAAGTAGCTGTTTAAAACAGAAAAGTAGGGCCTGGAGAGATGGCTCAGTGGTGAAGGCACTTGTCTGTAGGCCTGGTGATCTCAGTTCCATCCCTGGGACCCATGGAAAGGTGCAAAAAAGAGAACTGACTGTCCAGATTTTTCTTCTGAACTCTATATACACACCATGGCATGTGCACGTGTGCACGCGTGTGCGCGCGCTCGCACACACACACACACTAATGATAATTCTAAAAATAAATTTTAAAAATAAAATAAAATAGAGAAGTAGGACTGGCAGTGTAGCTCAGTGGTACAGTATGTGCTTAGTGTATACAAAGCCATAGATTAAACCCCAACACCAAAAAAGTAAATAAAAAATGAAAATAGAGAAATTATTATGTCTAATGAATTGGGAAGAACATGACTTGGAAATATTAACTTCCTTTTTTCTATGTCATATTTGAGCACGAAGAATGGGCCAAGAAATGTAGACATGATAGCATGCCTGCGATCCCAGCATCTAAGCAGCGATAGCAGAAGGGGTGAGTTGGAGGCCAACCTGAGCTACAGCTAAAGATACGGAGTAGGTTCAAAGCCAACCTGAGCTGTGAGAGACCCTGCCTCAAACAACAGAACCAGGAATTCAGAATCTTGAAGCCTAGACATTTGCTTATTTCATACAACCCCAAAGTGGTGAATTTCAAACCTCAGCAGTTTGTTATCAGCATTAAAGCCGGGAATAAGCCTCATGAAAGTGATGCTGTTACCTCAGTGGGGGCGGGGGTTAAAAGCAAGCAAAGGATATTGACTTGCCAGTCTCTTCTGAAGGACTGGGGAGTGAGGGTATTGTGTTTTGGTTTTAGTTTGGTTTGCTTTCCAGAGTCTCACTGTGTAGCCAGGTTGGCCTCAGTTGCAGCAATACTCATTCTCCTGCCTCAGGCTAGTTCTCATAGAGGGAGCTGTCTATATAAAACTCTCCCTGTACAGTGAACCCAGCCTTTTAGAGTTCCTCAAACAGCTTAGCATAGGTGAGTGTAGAATAGTTTTTAATGCTACCACACCACCCACATTTATGCCAAGGAAAGTACTATTGTTGAATTTTCAAATATTAGCTTTTGAAATTTTTATTAGAACTAGTTTTAGACTTAGGCAGATGCTAACCCTTACATAACCATATAAATTGATTATTCTCTGTAGTGGCCACCACTGGCCAACTGTTAAACCTCACAGTATCTTTATTTATGAGTAAGATTTTTTTTTCTCAAATACATTTCCATTTTTCTACTTCTGATATCCCTTATAAAAACCATATTGTTGTGTTGTCTGTCGAAAGATAATAGATTTAAAATTTTGACATCCCCAAAGGAATTCCCTTTAAATTGTTATACTATAACTTAAAGATACACTCTCTCTCTCTCTCTCTCTCTCTCTCTCTCTCTCTCTCTCTCTCTCTCTTTCTCTTTCTCTTTCTTTCTCTCTCATCCTCCCTCCCTCCCTCCCTCCCTCCCTCCCTCTCTCTCTCTCCCTCTCTCCCTCTCCCTCCCTCCCTCTCACTCCCTCCCTCTCTTTCTCTCTCTCCCTCTCCCTCTCTCTCTCTCCCTCTCTCCCTCCTACCCCCCCCCCCCCCGTCTCTATTGTTACAATCACAAGGTTATCATTGTTGTAGTACTTGAACTAAGCTACATACTTTCCTTGGCCTTGATCAGATTTTCCTCTCATGTCCTTTCTTTATCCCAGGCAGGAGCCTCTGCTGTGTTTCTTGCTTCTCATGATCTTGGTATCTTTACTGAATAGTGGTCACTGATTCTGTCAGCTTCAGTTTGGGTGTGTGTGGCATTTTCTCATGATTGTAGTGAAAATGGGCATATTTGGTTAAAAAAATGAGAGTGAGTTCAGAGCCTTCCCTGTGTCTTACTAGTGATGGTGCTGACTTTAGTCGCTTGATAAGTTTCTGCCCTGTGAAGTTTGTCTCTGTTTTAGATCAGCACATTTCTTGGGGTTCTGTTCTAGAGTGTGCAGATCCTGCTCCTCCCATATTCCCCCTTGGGTTTTGTGCACAGTAGTTTTGCCTGTGGCAGCCATGACTGGGGTGTCTCAGAGTGGTTTTCTCTTTCTTTTGTGTTTTCTGTATTTATTGTTGCATTCTCCTAAAGGAAGTTGTTGCTTCTCTTATATTTTGCTCTTCAGAGTTTTTATTCAATATTAGTAGGAACTCAAAGTGCTTATTTTATTCTGTGGGTTAAACTCTGAGGCTGTTGTCATATGGTTGGTTGTTCATATTGTCCCAGCTTTGGCCAGTAGGAGGTCCTTCAGAGGAAGTAGTTACTGCCGTCTTTCAGCAGTGTATCCTGCACCCATCCCCACTTCCTGATTCTACAGCATGCTCCAGGCTCAGCTAAGTAGCACACATCTGTAAGTTAACGGTCATTGACAATAAGTCTCTGCATCATGCCTGTGTTGACTCTTCTGTTTGTAATGAAGTAGTTGTCTGTTACTGCTAGAAGAAACCTAGTTCAGAAAGAGCCACCGATTGACAGAGCAAAGAAACAAAAGCAGAGATACAGTCTACAAGATGCCTGAGCATAATGAACATCATTTCAATGGCCAACTGTTCCAAATGTGTGTGTTTACTCTCAAAAGTAAATCACTGAAATGTCTTCAAAAAGTTGATGTCTTACAGCTTGTTAGCTATTGTTAGGTATTGGTAACATCTACCATATTAATGTAATCCAGAGGAAGATGTCAAAGGCCTAACTCATCACTGAAGAAAATGAAGTTCTAGAAGTCTGCTTTTTTAGCCTGCTGGAAAGCAGCTCATTGCTGCAACCTGGAACAGGAACTTGGCCCTAGAATTCCTCTGTTACAGTTCTAGTATCTGATAACAACACTTTACTAAAGGGCCAGCTTCGCTTCACTCTGTAGTTTTTATGTTTGAGTTTTTAAGCAGTGCATTCATTACATAGGTATTGCCTGTATGTATGTCTATGGCACCATGTGTGTGCAGTGTCCATAGAGGCCAGAAGAGGGAACTATAGTTAGATATGGTAGGTAGCTGTCATGTGAGTGTTAGGAATGAAACCCAGGTCCTCTGGAAGAGCAGCCAGTGCTCTTAACTGCTGAGCCGGCTCTCCAGTCCCAGGTGCTAATTTAGATGTGGTTGTCAGAGCATTGCTAAGAAGACCTGACTGGAAGGAGGAGTGGAGCCTGCAGGGACCCTGGGGAGGAGCAGCCAGCCTGCAGAGGCCGGAGGCCAGTTTGTCTGTGTGCCGAATCCTGTTAATTCCTTTAGCCATTTTAAAAGTTATTTTATCATCATCATCATCATCATCATCATCATCATCGTGTGTGTCTGCGTGTGATGCCCGTGAGCACGGCCTGCCTTGGCTCAAGTGTGGCGGTCCAAGGACAGCTTTTGAGAGGAGATTTTCTTCTTCCACTCTGGACTCTAGGAGTTGGACTCAGGTTGTCAGGCTTATATGGCTAGTGCTTCTAACCATTTCACTGGCCCCTTCAATTTTTTTAACATTCCTTTATCTCTATTGAAATAATCACATGATTTTCCTACTTTGATCTACATATCATGAATTTTGATACAACCTTCCTATAGTTTGTTATCTGGTTGTTAGACTGGCTTCCTTAAAAAAAAATAACTTTTTAAAACTCACCTATTCTGTAAATATTTAGTTATCTAATAAAACGGCCAAAGTGTAGTGCTTCTGTGGAGGGCAAGGTGGAGATAATGCCTTCACCCACCATCCCCAGTCTTCCCCACTGTCCCCTGTCATAGTCTGCCTAGATTTTATGACTTTGCCAAGGTGGCTTCATAACTGATATGTTTCTTGGGCAGTCATCCATCTGGGTTTTCAGGTTTATTTCAGTAGAATTGATTGAAGCCCATGGTGCTCGCTGATGACTGTACTACCTGAAGACGGTTCTTCCACTGTAAGTGGTTTATATTTAGTTGGACAAATGTACTAGGTGGGGAGGAAACACACTGCTGTGCTGCCCCTTACTTGAGTGTGCTGCTTGGAGGACCTGAAGCCGGTACGAACCTCAGTGCCTCGAACCCGAGCACTACGCACCGATGAACATACAGCTCTCTGCTGCGTTTTCTCCCCACTCTTTCCTTCCATCTGTTTTCGGTGCCTTGCATTTGTTGCCTGTTAGCTAAGATGAAGGCCTTGCCTGTGTGTGGCATGTAATCTGTTAGCTGGGCTCACAGTGCTGTTCCTTCTGTGTTCATTTGCTACAGTATACTGTTGACTGCCAAGTGGCAAAGTGTTTGAAGGGAAGCTAATATTTAAAAGGATCTTTTCATAAAGGTCACTGTAACTGAGAACGTGTGTCTGGTTGTTTTTCTTCACTGCAATTGACTTCTGTCAGTGATGAAATGAAGATGTATTTGCTATATCTCGCTTTAACACAGAAGAGCATAGTTAGACATTCCACAAGTCTTCCTGCTGCACACAGCATATACTCACCTATATTCTCCGGTGCTGCTAATGAAGTCTGAGCGCTTTACATGCATCCCTTGAGGATCTAAGCGTGAGTCCTGACACTAGCAATGTTATAGCCATGAAAGTTTTCAAACCCAGCAGGATTATAGAGGACTCTTATTCAGCCACACATGGACAGATTCAGTTACAGTTTCTTGTTCAAAGATGCTGCTGGAGGGAGGGGAGGAGAGCTGGCTGGGGAAGGGGCAGGATGTAGATCCAGAATGCTATTAGCTTACACATCAGACAGGGATAGATGTGTGGGAGCTCGGAGCCTGGCCAGCAGCCTGCCAGGATGACAGCTCTGTCAGCCATGGCTGCCCTTCTTGCCAGATAAGCTGCCGTTACTGCTGGTTCAGTCACTTTAACTTCACTATGCTTATCTTTTGAAATACAAGATGTGTGGATGTGTGTGTTGTGTATGGTCTCAAATATCATTCCCACCTGTAAAGAATCCACTTAAAGTCATATTGAATTCATAAGCCATATCTAAAGCAGTCCTTATGAGCAAGGAAAGGTTTATATGATGATTTGTGTCAAGAAGAGACATAAGCCCACAGAGATAAAAGTATCTTTTTTACCCCCTGAGTTATACTGATGTGCTGATTGTCACTGTCCACCATGTGCCTGTGTAGAGGACAGTATTTCTTGGGCTGGTTTTATGAACTGCCTGCCTTGTGGGCAGCCAGGGAGGGGTTTATTGGGGAGAGGACTAAAATGTGAATTTCCAGGTCTGTTCCAGGCTAACAGGCTCTGTGGGATTCCAGCTGAGAATCTACATTTTAAGAAGTGCCGAAAGTGATGATTTTGTACACTAATGCTTGAAAATAATACAAAAGTAATTACTCAGAATCATAAACTATTCCTCCTTAAGAAAATTCATACTTACAGACTAGACAACTTCAGTTATAAAAGACTCATAAATGAATCATTTCTATAGAGAAAAAAAATTCTCTCCAGGATTTGAAAACATAGCATGTTGCAATGTTGTATTTAACAAATGAATTATTTTACTCAATATATTATACATAGAACTTTTGAAAAGATGTCAGTTGTATGAAGTAAGAGCCCCTATTATCTAACATAAGTTATATAATACTAATGAGACTTTCATTGTACTAGTACTGTGACAGACTTATTAAAAAGCTCAATATGTTGTATCATATAATCCTCATAACCCATTAAGGTAAGCAGTATTATTGTCCCTGCTCTGTAGATGAGGAGATGGAAATGTATAACTTGACCATGCCCCACAGGTATCAGGTGGCAGAGCTGGGATGGAGTATAGATGGTCTGCCTTCATGATAGGCTTATGGTTTCTAAGTACTGAGGATCGTTTCTCCTCATGGTGCAGCAAATAGTAGCTATTGAGTTGTTGAGATGATGTTTGTGTGAGCCAGCATGGCTTAGCAGAGGGAACCCTAGACCGAGAATCAGAAGCCCTGAATGTACTTCCAGCTCTGCTGCTGCCTGCTAAGTGCAGCTCTTGCCTTACTAGGGCTGTTTCCCTTGTCTGCAAAAGAGGAGGGTAGGGCTCCATCCAGGCTCACTGGGCATGGACTTAGAAACACATAAATGAGAAGTTAGAGAGGGCTTTCATGAGACCTGGCCTGTCTCTGGCTTGTTTTTTTTTTTTTTAAAGGTTTCATTGTTCTTACTTATTTACCCACTTGATAATAAGGTCGTTAATGATGATTTTACAGGGTTCTTCTGTTTGTTTTTCCACTCTTTCATTTTTTATTCTGTGCCCACATTTCATAATTGTCCTTTTTCTACTCTCATAGTCTCTGGACTCTCAGGCATAGAGCACTGCACTCTATCTATGAGTCCAAGAAGTATTTATTTTCCAAAATGTTATGCCTTCATTTCCTGAAGAAAGTAGAAAATTCTTTATCTTTAAGCATCTTGTTGCCTCTGATCTTCTTACACATTCCCAGTGTCTTAAAAAAAAAAAAAATGTTGATTAGCTCATCACAGACAGAAGGGGCCATTTCAAGTTAAATCTTTTGGTCAAGCCTTTTATTTAATCTTAATAATTCTGCAATTGTGACGACTGGGTCAGAGTTCAACCAGGCTGTATTCATCCTAACAGGGTTAACAAGTGTGTCAGATTGTTGAGTCATGGCTATAATTGGCTTTGGCTTTGAGGTTTTCCTTCATAATAAACAATGGGCCCCAAGCCAAAAAAGCTTGTGGTTTATACTCACATACTCATGATTAAATATTTTAAGTGATTTCCCCTCATATTCCTCCTATTACCCAGGAGCTTGCTTTCTGCTTCTTGTGTGAATCATATCAGAAGCACACCCATAATTAAAAAGAATGTGACCTGTGGACTTTCCATTGCAGCTGAAGACATTGTGATGACTTCACCCCGGTTTGAGTGTTAAAGAAGGGTTTGCAGAGACATAGGTTAGAGCTCAGTCAGGAGAGAAAAGACAGTCCTCCTGACACTTGGAGTCTCTCATACAACCTAACATGCCCTTTAGAAGATTGCAGTGTGGGGAACCTTTGTGCATCACTGGTTGCTCGAGATGGAAACATTGAAGGGTACTCACTTCCCATGGGTTCCTGTCGTCTTGTTGGAGTACACACTCCTCACCACAACTCACGTCGAACAAATCATCTGAAGAATTTCTTTTAAAGTATCCAAGGGAATAATGGAATAAGTGTGACAGGAAAGCAGGGAGGAGGGCCATGTGTGGGGAGAAAGAGACCAGAAGAGGACAGGGTCATGGAGGGAGACGGATAAGAATGGAGTGTAATGACACACACACACATACGCAAATGCATCAGTGAAACCCATTGGTTTATGTCCCCACTCTCTACTCTCACAAAGAACTTCAGCCAGCTAAGGAAGGCTGAGAGCAGGGGAAACAGTCTGCCCCAGAGAAGAGCGTTTGGTTATCCAAAACCAAGTGGTCAGCCCTGAAAATACACAGCCTGAACAGGTTGTATATAGAATATATAAGCATATATTCTATGCTTATATATAAATATATATATTTATGCATGTAGCAGGAACTATGGAAAAAAGACCATAATTTCAAAGAGAGCAAGGAAGGATATATGGGAGGGCTTGAAGGGAGGAAAGGGAAAGGGGAAATAATGTAATTATATTATAATCTCAAAAATAAATAATGCAAAATCTTTAGATTAATTTTTTTAAAAATCAAGAAAAATTAGCACAAAGTGTTACCAAATTAGAACTTGTAGATTTGGTGAACATTTGCAGAAGCTTCTGTATTAGCTTCTGGAAATCACATTTACTTGTAGCAAATGCAGGGTCTACTGGAAACATGAGAGAGCAAGACAACAAGCACTGGTTTGATTCGTTGATTTAGTGGTTGGCGGCAGTAACTCCGCTGAAATGTAACTGTCCTTGATAATCCAATGAACTGTTACCAAATGTAATCAGATGAAAAACTCTTACCCAAATGAGTTCATCAACCTGGAAGCTGCAATTTCACACCAGCCTTTCTGGACACCTAGATTTTAGGCTAACACATGAAAATGGTTAGCATTAGCCAATGAAAGAATAGGTCTGGGTGAAGCTGATCTCATAAAGCAGACACTAACCAGGTTCTCCTTGGAAACTTCTGGTATCCTCAGGAACCTGCTGACACCCCTGGATTTTCATTGTTCTCTTCATTTCTTCTAAGCCATTCCCTTTATAGATTCTTGGTTAGGACAAGGGAGATGAACCTGTCACGAGGCTGTAAGTTCAAGGGACTGACTATTAATGGTTAGACTGTAAGGGGCTAGAAAGATGGCTCAGTGGTTAAGAGCACTGGCTGCTCTTCCAGAGGCCCTGGGTTCAGTTCTCATAGTCATTTATAATCCCAGTTCCTGGGGATCCAATGCCCTCTCCTGGCCTCTGCAGACACAAGGCGTGCACATAGTGCACAGATGCACACACAGGCAAAACACCCGTGTTCATAGAATAAAAATAAATAAACCTAAAAAACCATAACTAGAAAATAAGGAATGGTGGGCAATGAAAACGCTTTCTTGAAGAGGTAGAATGTCTTTCTTGCGCTTTGTGTAATAATGTATGTATGTAGCTCTGAATTGCTGCTGTGTTTTCATTGTCCATTGGTTTGGCTTGTCACACTTTTTCTCATAGAAGTACCCAGTGGAGACTGTGCTAAGATCAGTATACCAATTCTGTTTCTATAAGTGGCTCTGAGGGCAATCTGCACTTAACAGACTTAAAGGAT
Source organism: Peromyscus californicus insignis (assembly GCF_007827085.1). Taxonomy (NCBI): domain Eukaryota; kingdom Metazoa; phylum Chordata; class Mammalia; order Rodentia; family Cricetidae; genus Peromyscus; species Peromyscus californicus. The sequence goes on from NW_026294480.1 coordinate 30,099,997, forward strand.
GTGCCTTTGCTCCCAAAGCGGGAGTTTCTAGACCAGCTTTAAACTGTTTTCTAGTGCATTAATACTGTGTCCATTTGCATGTGTCTCATCACTCTTCCTTGGCATTGTTGATTTATTTTTATAGTACTTTTGTGTGCCAAGGGCAAATTAGGCCATTCCCTAGAGAAGAAATCTGCTCGTTCTATTCTTAACTTTGTTTGAGATTGCCCAATCATCTCTGTTCTTCATTGTCTTGGTCAAGTGGTGACTAAATAGAGTGTTCAAAATGCCCCAAGATAGACCTGAATTGGATTGCTAAGATCATTCTCATGTGTGGAGTTCCACTCGTTTCCAAAACAATAACTCGTGGAAATAAATTCAAAGGCAAGAATTGCTCTGAAGAAAGCTTCAAGGTTGTTTTGCTGTGCTCCTGCAAGGCACATTCGTTAGGTCATAGGTGTTCCATGAGCTAGTGCAAGAGTCTTTTTGAAAGAGCCTTGTCTTTATTTAGCAAACAAAGAGCTCTTATTAATGGTTCTAAACTATTCTTTTTGAATGTTGTTCTGGGGGGAGGGCGGGGACAACATGGATTGTTTCTGTGAGCTGCACCTGCCATTTTCCATTGCTTCCCTATGCTTCCATTTCAGGAATAAAGCTATTTCTTTCTCTCTTTTTAAAACATATTTGTTTTATGTTATGCACATTGGTGTTTTGTCCACATGCATGTCTGTGTGAGGGCATCAGATCCCTGGAACTGGAGTTACAGACAGTTGTGAGCTGCCATGTGGGTGCTGGGAATTGAACCCAGGTCCTCTGGAAGAGTGGCCAGTGTTCTTAACCCCTGAGCCATCTCTCCAGCCCCTAAAGGCTATTTCTTACAGAATGGGCCTGAGACTAAAACCCAAACTTTGGGCTTTATCATCTTCAGTCACTTCATACAGCTTCTCCAGATGAGAAATATCTCCCCATAGCTGGATCCATTTATACCTTTATGTTAAGGAGACACAGTCTTCCCCTTGGGGCAGAGTCCTGCTAGTCTCCTTGCTCCCCCACTTCACACCCCAGGAGCAGGATGGAGGTTTTTAGATACTTTCACCAACCAGTGAGAAAAATGTATGGCTTTAGAGTAAACACTTAACATTTTTCCAACAATTTGATATGTTTGTTGAATCTAACAAAATATTTTCAAAATATTTTATTATTTGGTAATGTCTTATGTGTATGTCATGTATTTTGGTCATCTTCATCCCCTGTTAGCTTCTCTGCTCCTCTTCCCACTTCTTCTGGGCCCTTCTCTCAACAAACCCCTCCTACTTTGATGCTGTGTGTGTGTGTGTGTGTGTGTGTGTGTGTGTGTGTGTGTGTGTGTGTGTCTGTGTGAGTGTGTATCTGTGTGAGTGTGTTAAGTGTGTGCATATGTGCAGACACACATTTGGAGGCTAGAAGATGTCAGGTGTCTTGCTCTTGATCCTTGAGACAGAATCTCACACTGAACCTGGAACTTGGCTGACAGCCAGCAATCCCCGCCATCCTCCAGGGCCTGCCCCACCTCATGCCTGACTTGCCAGGTACTGGGTTATAGCACCTACATAACCTGTGCAACTTGTACGTGGGTGCTGAGGATTTGAACCCAGATCCTCACGTTTTCACAGCAAGCAATGTTACACGTGGAGCCATCTTCTCAGCTTCCAGTGACAAGTTTCATGTTCAGATATATATCTTCTCATCCCTTAGTTCTGAACCTTTTGATTGTGTTCACTAATGAACTTTATTGAGGCCCAGTTTACATACAGAGAAGTGTAAGATGCAGCCATCTCAAGTTTTGACAAACACATATACCTGTGTAACCGGTACTTCCATCTCTGTCCCACAAGAATGTGGCCTCCTGCCTCTGCAGCTTTACTCTTTCCACCTGCTGCTAAACAGTTTCATTTTTTCTTTTCTGGGCCTTGTCAGGTTGGTGACCAACCTGCTATAAGTACTTTTGGAAGTAGGTGGACTGTGTCAAATTAACCCTTGCAACCAAACAGCTCTAGGTGTTTTTCCTGGGACACCACACCCATTTCATGTATAATAATCCATCTCCAGAAGCATCCCTGCTGCATCTTAGTACTTAAGTCTTATCACAGTTGACACTGGTGAGCTGGTATCCTGTGAAATATTGCCAGATAGCTTTAGAAGTTAAGTATCTATTTCAAAGGATCTTTTTAAGCTTGCACATTTGTTCCTCTGTAGATTTTTCCAGTGATTAGCATCTTTGCTAGAAGATAACATATAGCAAACACCAATTGCTTAGCTACAATACATTTGAAAGCCCATGGTCCTGCTCTCTAGTAACTGGAGCCTATGAAAGTCTGCAGCTGCCTTTTGAACTGTTAGAGCTGTGACCTGTGTGTAGATGCCATAACAGTATCTTGAAGTGACAAGGAGTTTAACCAGTTGAATTGAGTATGAGGAAAGCTTTGGCTCTAGGTAGTTGTACAGATCGCAGTAGCTTGAGTACATTGAAACCTTCTGATATTTTCTTGGAATTTTCTTCTTTGGAATGGTGAAATAGGAATGTCATCGAGCCAGGTATGCTTGCAAAGCACAGAAGATCCTCTCACGGAGATTGCTTGATGACTTGTGTGGTGTCTAGCAGAGATACTGTATGGCAGTGTTACCAGTGTGGTCAATGATGTGGCCTCAGTGCTTGGCATTTCCACGCATTGATCTGGAGAGGGGAGTCAATTGGTGCTCCTTTGTTTGACTTGAAAATTTTACTGGTACAAGTCACTGCATGTTTGTTACTATTTTAAACTTAGCGGGTAAGAAACTGTTAACTCAAATTCTCCCATTTGTATCACAGTCACATGTACTTAAGACAAAGACTAACCCAAGTAGGTTTAAGTAAATATCATGTAGGGTCTTGTGTGGGGCCATATAGTTTGCCTTCCAAATGGTCACATTTTGTCTCAGTTGGCAGTAGAGGGAGGTTATGGTACATGAGGGTCCACTGGATTTGATTCATTTTTGTTTCATTTAAGGGAAGGCCAGCATACAGTGTCTGCCATGGAGGGAAAACCTTCAAAAGAATATTTGGCTCTTTTCCTGAACATAATTAAATTTCCACTATGCTTTTCTTTGCCAGAAGTTTAATGATTTATATTTAATAATTGAAATGCAATCAGTTCCCCAGGCTTGCTCCTGCTTGATAAAAGGGTCAACGCCTAATATAAGAAACAGTGGCTCACAGTTTCCTCCTCTTTTTAACTTTCGTTTTAGAACTCAGCCCAAAACCATGTTTGCCCAAGTGGAATCTGATGACGAAGAATCAAAGAATGAACCAGAATGGAAAAAACGAAAAATTTGAAGAATCTCCTCATTTAAGAGCCGTTTGCATGGAGCAAGAGGATAGGGTGCAGTGTCTCCCCCCCCCCCCCCAATGCTTATGAAATAAAAAATACATTTTTTCAAACAGACTTTGTCCTTTCTGTTATTGAGTTGTTTGAAGATTGGTAGATGTTCACGCTGCTTGTGTTTATGTTTTTTTTTTTTTTTTTTTTTTTTTTTTGGTTTTTCGAGACAGGGTTTCTCTGTGTAGCTTTGCGCCTTTCCTGGAACTCACTTGGTAGCCCAGGCTGGCCTCGAACTCACAGAGATCCGCCTGGCTCTGCCTCCCGAGTGCTGGGATTAAAGGCGTGCGCCACCACCGCCCGGCGGTGTTTATGTTTTCTTAACTGCAGTTATTAGACTGTGCCGCATGTAAACAGACTAAGCCGATTACTAGGTATTGAGACTTTAACAATTACTGATCTTGTACAGATTCCCATAACCTTAGAGGGGAAAATGTACGATGAGATATTTATCTATCTTGAGCTAATCTAGGAACATAATGTGGAAACAGAGAATCAAAAAACTTAATATTTCTGTACAGTGTCACAACCATTGTTTACATGACTGTAAATAATTAGATGAGTTCAAACCAAAGCGTGGCTGTGCCAGGAGAGAGCATGTATCTGATTATGTCCTCTGCAGCCTGTGGTGCCTAGGGCTAGGAGCGCAGGCTTTGAAGTCAGACTGCTGCAGGCACTTGACTTCCTGGGTCTCCCTTCCGGCCTCAGGTGGTAATACTTATCCCATGGTTTTGCCAAGAGGGTTAGATGAAGTGCCCATGTGGAGCATTTGGCACATCACCTGGCACATGGTAAATCTATACCAAGTATTTACTATTTTCAAATACGGTTAACAATATCACTTTGTCTTACTTTTTGTCAATAGTCAATTAGGATGGAAAGGCTTTGTAAAATACAAGGGCTATATAAATAAAACACATTAAGAATCATTCAGAAGTTATATTTGTGACCGGGCAGTGGTGGTGCATGCCTTTAATACCAGCACTCGAGAGGCAGAGGTAGGCGGATCTCTGTGAGTTCAAGGCCAGCCTGGTCTTCAGAGCGAGTTCCAGGACAGCCAGAGCTACACAGAGAAACCCTGTCTTGGAAAAAAGCAAAAACAAAAAGAAGTTATATTTGTGAATAGAAAGTGAAAACAAATGTTGGTAGTTTCTCCAAAGTAATGATGAGTCAATAGAATAAAATTTTATGGGCTAATTTCCCATATACATGGGTCATTTTTGCATGTTAAGTAAGCCCCACTAGACAATTGAGTTTTAATACTTGCATTTTACCCTCCTGCTCTCATTTGTTCTAGTGAATTAAGTAATTATAAAATTAATTATAAGCCAAAGTATGCCCCCAAAGTCCTAGTTCTACACATTTCATCTCACCCCTTTAAAAAAAAATCTGTTTTAGCAAACTCATACCCAGCTCTTTCATTGCTACAGTTTATAGCGTGGCGTTGGCCATTCTGTAGACAAATCCTTAGAAACTTCATTCTTGCCCCTTCATCCTTACTTACATCCCATCTCCTTCTCTGTGACTTAAGCTTATAAGGTCACAGGTGATAAGAGAAAGAACTAGTGTCAGCTGCATGTGGTTTACATGGTAAGTCCTCACCTTGCCTTCTTGCCATTAAATCATTGGATTCCCACAAAGACCTCACGACAGGTACAACTACTAAATCAGTCTATGCAAGGTCACAGCCGTGGAAGGCTGTGTGAAGACTCAGGATCTCTACACAGTAATTAGCAAACGGCCCCAATTTCCTGTTCCTGTTGAGATGCACTGTGCCTGAAATCAGTCTCAGACTAATACTTTGTCCCACCTCCCACATACTTAGAATTGATAAATTTATTGCATCAAGGATGACGTTTATCAAGAGTTTACCACATCACCACCACCACCCTAACCCTAACATAATCATTGCACCCTATGGAAGTCTCAGTCATGTACAGCCAAAGGTTGCTGTGGTGATTGGGGATAGGCGTAAACACTTGATCATAGTAGTCTTGGCAACATCTGCTCTGATAGAATGGCAGAGGAAGACAAGGACAAGCATGGCTCTCTCACTGTGGTCCACACGTGGGCCTTCCTGTCGTTTGGATTGTCCGTGTCACTCTAGAGCTGAAGGGAGAATTATTTCTTTGACAGAAGGTTGGCAGGCATTTAAGGATTTAAGTTTTTGAATTTGTTGAGGGAAGGACCTTAGAACCAGGACTGGACAAATAGTGGGTGTTCATTTGACCTGTAATCTTGTCACCACTGTGGACATCACCAACTGCAAGGCTCTCAGAACTCATTACCTGCCACCATGTGTATATATCCCCTACTGTGATTAACTTGCTCAAAGAAGGAAGCTGGAAGCTGTTATGATGATGCCAACCCCCATTCCTACCTCATTAATTATGTGCCATTTCTGCCCATGCTCTGTGAGTCTCTTACATTTGCCCTTCTCCTACTAAAAATCAGGCCCTCTTTCAGCCTTCAGCCATCACTTGGGAGCCTCCTTCATAACTAATCTCTGTTTTTAATCTGGTTCTTCTCTAACCCATCATTCGTGATTAACTTCAGAGTTAAACCAAATATGTATCTAAACTAAATTTATTCAAATCCAAAGTCTGTCATCTTATTCCTTTGCCAAGAACCTTCCAGAGTCAGTAATTCTAATATTTGTGTGGCATAGACTTCCAAGATTCAGCTTCTTGTGTTTTTCTTGTGTAGACTTCTGATGTCACATGTTTCTGAGGTCCAGTACACAGACGGGACCCCAACCTTCAGCACCTGAGTGAATGTCTTTGCATGTGCTATCCTCTCCCTTTCCTGTCAGCTTAGAGAATTGCATTACCTTCCCTGAGCAAGACACACCCAAGCACAATCTATTCCTCTGCTCTCATGATTGCTCACAAACCTCCTACTATCACCTCCATTTATACTGCGTTGTGAGTGGAGTAGATATACACGCAGCGATTGTGTGTGTGTGTGTACTGGGGAAAAACATTTGATTATAAAGGGTACTTTGCTATTCTAAGAAGATTTCTGAATTATCAGAAATTTTACGTTATATTTTAATAAAAGATTTTAAAACAAATTTTTAAAGTACTTCCAAGTGTCCACTTGCAATCATGCTCATACAAAAATACTGGGAAAGGGGCCTGGAGAGATGGCTCAGCAATTAAGAAAATTGGCCACCCTACCAGAGGACCTGATTTTTATTCCCAGCACCCACATGGAGGCTCACAACCATCTATAACTCCAGGAGATCAAATGCCCTCTTCTGCTCTCCATAAACACTAGGCACACAAGTGGTATACAGAAATCTATGCATGCAAAACTCCCATGCACATCAAATAATATGAAAAAATTGAAAAAAGTTGGTGATGCTGATATATTTAACATGGCCACAATTCTTTGGCATTCTTCCCAGTTCTATAGCAATTTGACCAGTTGAACATGACCCAAGTGAGGTCCAGGCCTTAAAAAGCTTGCGCTTTCTTTCTCTTGGGACCTCTATTCTGGCAATGAGGTAGCTAGGATGTGAGAAACACTAAGGCCCCAAACTGAGCAGGAAGTAAAGGCCTGCTGCTCAACAAACCCCAACCAAAGCTCCCTATCTGACCGAACTCCCTCTCTTTTGAGACAGGATCTTGTTATATATCCCAGACTGGCCCAAAACTCACAATCCTGTTGTTCCCACCTGGCTGGTGTTGGGATTATGGATGTGAGCTACCACATCTGGCTTCTACCCTCTTACAAAGCACATCATCTGGTTCCAGTAGAGTCATACCAGCTGTGATCACATGGGACAAAGATGAATCAACCCATATGACCAAGATGTAAATTGAGCAAAATAAGGGAAAATAAGTGTTATCATTTGAAGCTGCTGAGTTGTGAAGGTATGATTCAGAAATATAACCTCAACAGCTTTACTACTCAACCATTGAAATACAAGTAGCATTCATGTTCTAATGAATCAGCTCTGAATATCTATATCTATCTATCTATCTATCTATCTATCTATCTATCTATCTATCTATCTATCTATCTATGTAGCTGAAAGTTTTCCTGTGTCCCACCTGGCCTGAGGTCAGGACAAATCTCTTTCACCCACCAGTCCCCCAGCCACTCAGACCCAAATAAACATACATAGGCTAATATTATTTTTAAACTATGGCCACCGAAGGCTTCTTGTAATCTAGTTCTTATATCTTAAATTAACCCATTTCTATAAATCTATATTTTGCCACGTGGCTTGTGCCTTACCGGTACCTTTACATCTTGCTTCTTCTGGCAGCAGCTGGCAGTGTCTCCCCCGCTCTGCCTTTCTCCTTCCTCCTATCTGTTTGGATTTTCCGCCTGGCTCTAAGCTACTTTACCATAGGCCAAACGGCTTTATTTATCAACCAATCAGAGCAACATATTTTTACAACATAACAGAAAGACATTCCCCCATCACATATTGTTTTTCAAGACAGGGTTCCTCTCTGTAGCCTTGGCTGTCCTGGAACTCACTTTGTAGACCAGGCTGGCCTGGAACTCACAGGGATCTTCCTGCCTCTGCCTCCCAAGTTCTGGGATTAAAGGCATATGCCATCACTGCCTTACTCTGAATATTTTTCTTGAATGTAGTTTTTTTCTACTTCTTAAAGCTTAATTACAATAACACTTAGGAATAAAATGCTTATCTTTCACTTGTTAAACATGCAAAATTTACAATACTACAAACTTCATATACAGTTTTAGTAGCCTCTTAGTCCATTATGCATGTGTAACATCTACTTAATCACTCACCTGTTACTGCAAATATAGATTGTTTTTAAACTGGCTATTCTAACAATGCTGACTTGAATGATTCCATGCCTTAAGTGTTTCATGATGCTACAATTATTTTGTTAGAAACTGATACTAAAAAAGTGGAATCATGGAGGCTCAAGAAGAATACCTCATCTTTGCTAAACACAAGCATTATACTCTAAGTGCTTTGCCGGTGAATGCCCAACTAGCGAGAAAGAACATGGTTCTGGGCAATTCTGCTAGCACAGTGCATTGGATAGTGGTCCTTCTGGAATCCACGTCCACCCAGAACCTTAGAATATGAGTTTATTTGGAAGAGTCTTTGCAGATATTAAATTAAGATGAGATCATACTAGATTAAGGAAGGTCTGCAATCCAATGGCTAGTGTCCATATAAAAACAGACGGAGCCACGTACACAGAAAATGACCCTGGGGAAACAAAGGAAATTATGATGTAGCTATAAGTCAAGGAATGCCAAAAGTTGTGGCAACCACAAGTTAGGAGGAGTCAAAGAGGCAAGGAAGTATTCCTCCCTGGAGCTGTAAGAGTAAGTATTTCCCTTCCCACACCTTGATTTCTGATTGCTGGCCTCCAGAGCTATGAGAGAATAAACTCTGAGGGAATTTCTGCTGTTTTAAGCCATTCCATCTGTGGTACGTTTTAAAGCAAGTTCTAGAAAACAAGTACACTTAGCAACAAGATGTGAGGAAATGCTTGGATCCAGATGAGGCTGCACAAGGTTTGTGTCGTGTCCCTTCACTAAAGACTCAGAAAATAATGAATGAGTAAAGCCACAAAAGATGTTGAGTGTCCGATGTCAGAATTCTCTCCAGTATCCTTTAGTGTGGATTTGGATACTAATTGCCCCAATCCATTAAATTTTGAAGCAATTTGTTATATAGCAACAAACAACTAGTACAATTTAGAATTTGGGCGATTGTTCTTATATTTTGAATAGCTGGCCCCCAGTTTGGTGCTTCTTTCTCGGTCTTCTGAGGTGATGCACTAAGAATTTTTCTTATGGCAATGTAATCTGATTACTTGATCTCACTTCTGGACTGTTTGCTCTATAGAGTAGGATAACTGACATGACTTGGGTTAGCCTGGAGATTATATCTCAAGGAGACAATGGTATTTTTTTTCCCTTTCTATTCTTTGAAGGCAGCAAAGTTGCTGTCTCCTTCCCTGTCCACTCCCCACCTCACACAAACCCCACTAGTTTACTGGGTAGTGGTTACCCATGCTACTATAGCTTTTCAAATTGTTGTGTCCTTGGGACATGCACAGATAATGTGTAGTTTCCTAATTCCAAGTATCCTTGGGCCTATGAGCAAATCTTTGCGGCTGAATAACCAATGATGGTTTTACTGTTTATAATTCACTTTGAAGTGTGAGTGGCTGACAACTACTGGACTTTTTCCTCATAGTTGCCTGACAGAGTGGTCCTGACCAGATATCCGGTGCCTCTCCTCAGATCTCTGCTGTTCATCAGCCACAGTGAAAGATAAACATATGATGGAATTCTATTTATTACATTAATCAGGGTGTCTTAAGTAGCATGGTTGGTATCTTAGAATTCACATGAAATATGAAGTCATGAGTTTGGGACTTATGCTCATTTGCTATGTCATGATTGTGTGAGTATATTAAAGACATAAACTATGATCCTTTTGATTGTTGGTAGAATGGGCACAGTATTAGCCATCTAGTCAACATCCAGAATGATTTTTTTTAATTTAATTTTGGAGACTAGAGAGATGGCTCAACTGTTAAAAGCACTAGCTATTCTTCCAGCGGACCCAGGTTTAATTCCCAGCCCCAACATGGTGGCTCACTGCCATCTGTATCTCCAGTTCTAAGGGATTTGATGCACTCTTCTGGTTTCACAGGTACCAGACATTAACATGTGCACAGATATGCATCCAGGCAAAACACACACACACACACACACACACACACACACACACACGACGATGATGACGACAACGATGATGACGATGATTGATAATGTGTATGCACCTATGCCTGTGGGGTGGCATGCATGAAGATGAATGCAAGTGTCCATGGAAACCAAAATCATTGGACTCCTTGGAGCTGGTGTTAGAGGGAGTTGTGAGCTGTTTCATGTGGGTACTGGAAACAAACTCAGGTCCTTTGCAAGAGCAGTACATGTTCTTAGCCCCTGATCCATCTCTCTAGCACCCAGAAGAATGTTTTATGGCTTAATTAAAAGAGAAGGAGAAGGGAAGAGGGAAAAGGAGAGGCAGAGATATTGTCAAACTATGAAATACTAATAGGGTTTTGGCCTTTTAGGGTTTATAGATTGTTAATATCTCAGTGAATGTGTATGAAAATCCTATTCTTGGATAACGGTCCAAGTCTATATCAGCCCCATAATCAAGAGTTGTTGTGGTAGCCAAGAGGATGCTCTGTTACCAGGGAAATTTTGATTGTGCATGTTTGAGAAGTTACCATTCAATGTGAAAGTTATTCAGGATTTGGCTAAAGTTGTCTTGGGTGAGGCTCTGGTCTGGTTGACTCAGCTTCTCCTGGAGCCAACTGGGACCCTGACTTAGTGCTTATCAGCCTCACTGTTGGCCATGCTCAACACAAGGGACCTCGTGATGCTGGCTGTGACAACATCTGAAACCTTTCCAAATTTAGAATAATGGGAAAGTTGTCTTCTGTATTTCTCATAGGCTCTTTTGATATTGACTCTCTCTTTCTGCCCTTGCCCCCCCATCATAAACAAGTATTGTGCTCATTTCATGGGGAGCTGTTTGGTCCCTTTGACTCTACTGCCTCCTGTTTATGAAAAATAGCCAGTTAACCATGACAAATGGCCAGCAGCAGTCTTGCCTCTAAAGCACAGAGACTTTTTTCTTCCCCGATTTTGCTTTCAAAATAAGAAATCTGGCTTTCTTTGGTGGGGGGAATCTTATCATTCAGAGGAACACAGAGTAAAGCTTTGGAAGAAACAGACCTGGGTTCACCTCCGAGGATGAACAAGTTATATGATCTCTGTGACTCTTCAGTGACTCTGAGGAGTGCTACAAGGATCACAACTTGAAATCACTTTGAAAGTGAAAAAAAAAAAAAACATCTTAAGTCCTATGTCTCTTTTCAGAGAGACTCTACCAAGAGGAATACAAAGGCTTTTTCCCATCCTGAGATTCTAATTCAGTATTTTTTTTAATTCAAGATAAAGCCCTATGTGTATGATCTGAAATAAGAAGACACAACAAAAAGTTACAGATCTACCTGTTTGTTTCAGAAGTCTGTAGTCCTTTTGGAATCTCCAGCACCCCACTCTCACAGCCAAGGATCCTCCTAGGAAGTAGAGGCTAGCCTCTGGGTCATGCCCTGAGCCCTTCTCCTGTTGATCTGTCATATTCTTTCTTCTACTCAGATCTCAGACTGGCTGTCAATCAAGAGAGTTACATATGATGGCACTCCTTTGTCTGACAGTGACGCCTAGTGCATCTACTTCAGGGCCAGATGTGAAAATCTTACCTTGCTGAAACTGCAATTCCTTGGCTCTTCCAAGATTTGGGTCATTATAAACAACAGTAAGCATTACTATTTTAATTTATATGAAGTCATATTTCCATTTTGTCCTTTATACAGCACCCCAGAAGTGTAAACAAAATGACAGGATACAACAACAAAACATAGAATCTTTTATTTCTGAGATCTGACAGACAGACGCTTGCCTTTGACTCAGTGCATCCTGGACTTTGCATCATAGCCTGTGTCTGGCAAAGCAGACACATGTCAAGCAGATTGTATTTACCTGTAAGAACAATGTTATAACTGGGAGGCTTAGAAGGCCAAGGACTGGGTACCCCATAAGTCATTGTTATGACCGACCATGTGTCATGAAACCCAGTAAAGGCAGCAGAAGGCCTCTAGAGTGATGTGCATAATCTATAATCAGAAAGATGAGTGGCCCTGGAGGGAATATTAGAACCTCCACTCCAAGCCCTGTGTTCTAAAGACCAGAAATATGAGGCCCTGGGGGTTCAGCCACTGGTGCCAGGATATATACTATTAGCCAATAGTCGTTACCCAGTGCTCTTTTAGCTCTGCCATATTTGGATCCATGTTCTATAATCACACACTGGAATGATAGAGGCCTATGCTGGGATATCAGCTCTGTCATGTATTGTGAGCTGAGTCAAGTTATTTCACTTCTGTGAGCCTCAGTGTCCATATTATGGGCTGAATTGTACCATCTGCAAATTTATGTGAATCTCTAATCCCAGTACCTAAGATTGTAATTATTCTATCTCTATTATTAGAGATAAAACCTTGCTTGTGTTTTGATCTTGAGAGTCCTTCAAAGCCCTATGTATAGAAAGTTTGGTTCCCATGGTAGTACCATTGGGAAGTATCTACCTCCAGGTAATTGGGAGCATGCCTTCCAAAGAAACTGTGGGACAGACCCCAGCCCACCCCTCACTCTTTTTGGCCTCTTGACTTTGAGGTAAGCAGCTTTGTTCTACCATAGCACCCTTGCCACATTGTGCTGTCTCACTATGGGCCCCACATAATGAGGCCAAATCAATCATAGTTTAAGCCTCCTTACTGTGAGTCGATATAAACCTTCTTCCTGTATTGACTATTTCACAGGTATTTTAGTATAAAGATAGAAAACTGACTAATACAGAGGCCTTTTAAGGTAGTGGTTAAGGATAGACAAAGCAACCCTTAACAAGAACACAGTGGAGGTATTATAATGCCTGACTTCAAACTATATAAAGAGCATAGTGATGGAGGCAGCTTGGTACTGGCACAAAAATAGACATGTGGACCAGTGGAACAGAAGGAAGGACACAGAGATAAGTCCACACAGTGATGGTCACCTATTTTTTTTTTCAAAAGTATCAACAACAAACACTGGAAAAGAAAGGGAATCTAATCAACAAATACTCCTGGAAAAACTGGTATCTACCTGTAGATGAGTGAAAGGAAGTCCATCTTTCTCACCCTGCATGAAAATCAATTCAAAGTGGATCAAAGACCTTAATTTAAAATCTGAAATGCTCAAACTGATAGAGGAAAGCATAGAGAATATGCTTGCAGTTATAGAAATAGACAAAGCCTTTCTGAGTAGCACTCCAGTAGGAAATAGACCCAAGAGTTGACAAACGGTACCAAAAGAGATTAAATTTTTCTTTACAGCAAGTGGAACTATCAGCAGAGTAAATATACAGCCTACAGAATGGGAGGAAATTGATGCCAGCTATACATCAGACAAAGGATTAATATTTAGAATGAGGTTAAAAATTAAATAGCAAAAAACCCCATATCTGCCAATCAACAAATGGACTGACAAAAATGAACAGACAGTTCTCAAAAGCAGAAACACAAGTAGCCAATAAATGGTGTAAAATGTGTCCAATGTCTTTAGCCATCAGAGAAATGGAAATTAAAACTACTTAGATATTCCATCTAACCCCAACTGTAGGGCTATCATTAAGATAAGAGACAATAACACACTCTGCTGAGGATGTAGGGAAAGGAATCTCTAATCATTGCTGCTGACAGTGCAGCCTAGTACAACCACTATGGAAATCAGTAGGTTTCTCAAAAAACGTAAAAACAGAACCACCATATGACCCAGCTATACTCCTGTGATACAGCTTCATAGCTACCAAAAATCCCTTGATAGCCACCTGCACATCCATGCTTGTTGCTGCATTATGCACAACAGCAAGAAAAATGGAAGCAGTCAAGATGTCCATCACAGAAGAATAGACGATAAAAAATGCGATGTAGATACACAGTGGAATTTTTTTTTCAGCTGCAAAGAATATTGAAATGAAATTTGCAGGAAAATAGATGAGTCTGAAAAGCAGGTAACTCAGACTCAGAAAGATGAAAAATCTCATATTCTCTTTCATAAAAGTCCTAGCTCTTTGTACTTATATTGTATACGTGTGGTTGTGCAGGGGTGTAGATTGTGAGACTAGGAAGCAGACCCACAAGTTTGTGAGGGGGAGTGAAGGTGTTGAGGGAAGTAGGGACAGTAGGACACAAGTGACATGAAAACAAAAGGAGACAGTGCTGGTTGGGTGGAAGGGGCACAAGAGTAGAGAGGGTGGAGGGGTTGGGGAGAAGGTGAGAGGGCAGAATCAATAAACACAAAGTGTGCTTGAAAATGCCAGAATTAAAGAATACATGAAGTTAGGAGGGGGTCAGGAGGTGGGGGTAGATCTTGGATGAGTGGGAGGCAGAGTGGAGTCTGAATATGATCAAAATATATTTCATACACATATGAGAGTCTCAAAGTACTAATAAAAATATTATAGAAAAAGAAAAATGCCAGAATGAAACTCAATACTGTGCAGGGTGAATTAAATAAAAAAAAAAAAAGAAACAAAACGGAACAAAATCCACCTTCACACACACACCCCCAACTGATTTGGTGCAATGTGTGGAATAGTATTTTCAGATGTGTTACATTTGTTTATGCGGTGGAACATTTGTCTTCATGATGCAAAGATGTGTTGCATTCTTTTATGTTGCATTTGTTTAACTCTGTGAAGCTGTGTTACTTTGCCTGTCTAAATCACCTGATTGGTCAAATAAAGAGTTGAACGGCCAATAGCAAGGCAGGAGAAAGGATAGGAGGGGCTATAAATAAATTACAGAGAATTTATTTATTATGTTAATAATAATTATTATGTTAATAAATAAATTAGAGAGAATGAATAGAGAAAAAGAGGGATCAGGAAGCAAGAGAGATCAAGGAGTGAGAAAAGAAGGGGCCAGCCACCCCGCCACACAGCCAGCCATGGAGTAAGAGTGAAAGTACGATAATATATACAGAAATAGAGGAAAGTAAAAGCCCAGAGGCAAAAGGTAGATGGGATAATTTAAGAAAAGCTGGGTGGAAATCAGCCAACCTAAGGTCAGGCATTTATAAGTAAGAATGAAGTCTCCATGTGTGATAATTTGGGAGCTGGTGGCAGGCCCCCAAAAGAATAAAGAGTTAAAAAAACAAACAACTACAGTGTAGGAATTGAAAATAGGATTTAACTATATCATAATTAAATGTGAGACAGCAGAGGTCAATGTCAAGAATATCAGTAGAAATCAGATGCTGCCAATCAAACTTTCTGATCGACTTCCATAAACTATGAGGTTGAAGCAGTGGGGATGGAGCTAAAATTCTCCTGCTGGGCTCTATGCTCAGTGGAGCCAAGAAAACAACAGATTCTGATGATACATGTGAGATATCCCCTTAGATTAACAGTGTAAACAAGCTTCCTTAATGACTTGTTTTCACTACTCATTAATGTTTTGGCTCAGCAAATAAAAATTTAGAGTTTCTTAATTATGTTTACTAGTTGTTTTTCAAGTATTTAAGCATATAAATAAAGCTGATTAAAAAAGGAAGGAAGGAAGGAAGGAAGAAAGAAAAAAAGAAGAAAGAAAGGAAGGAAGGAAGGAAGGAAGGAAGGAAGGAAGAAAGAAAGAAAGAGAGAAAGAAACAAAGAAAGTGCCCAGCCCTTGATGCAAGGGGAGGAGCTTGGTCCTGCCTCAACTAGATATACCATGCTTTGTTGACTCCCATGGGAGGCCTACCCCTTTCTGAACAGAGATGGAGGAGGAGTGGATGCAGGGGAGGTAGATAGGATGTGGGGGGAGGGAACAGGAGGAGAGGAGGGAGGAGAAACTATCGTCAGTATGTACAATAAATGAAAAATTTTAATAAAAAGTAATTTTAAAAAAGAAGGGATTAAGTTAAAAGAGATTGTGACAGTGAGTCCTGATCCCTTCTGACTTCAAGGGAGAGGAAATCTGAGGTAGTCTTTCGTGTGTAGTCCTGAAACCCTAGATAGTACTCTGGTGGAGGCAGGAGGCTCTATCTAATCTACAGAGTGAGTTCAAAGCTAGCCTGGGCAACTTAGTGAGACTCTGCCTCAAAATAAAACTATGTATACAAAGGGGCTGAACACAGAGCTCAGTGGCAGGACACTTAGATGATATGAATAAAGCCCCTCCTTCAATCTTCACAATTACTACCCTCCCCTGCAAAAAGTAAATTTGGACCCAAGAAAGGACCACAGAGATGGGCATGTGTGCATGGAGAGGGCATGGGAGGGCACACTGAGGAGGACAGTTACCTCAGAAGACACCAAACCTGCCAACACCTTGATTTGGGACTTCTAGCCAGCTTCTAGAACTGAGACAAAAACATTTCTGTGTTTAAGCTACCCCATGTGTGGCAGTTTGCTACAGTAGCCTTAGCAGACAAATGTAGCCCACTCCCCTAAAACTTGAGATGTGAATACTGAGCTCATGGGGGTTGTTGTCAAGATCAAGTGAGATATTTCATCTTAAACATAGGCCAAGATGGTGAGTAGCAGTGGTTTCATTATGTAAAGGGCCAGTGAGGTAGACCTAAATCACTCAACTGTGACATCAGTTTAGCTTAACTAAAATGAACTTGCCTGTAATTCTGAACTAAATTCCTCATTTTCTCTCAGTTGAGTTTGCCTTCTGTTGGTCTTTGAAAGGCTTATAGAGACAGATGAGGTTGTCTGAGTGTCCTTTGTCTCTTAAATGCAGACCAGAGAAACTGAAATCCATCTCTTTGTTTTATCCTGATAACTTTCTCAGCCATAATTAGTCATATTGGAATCTACTCAGCAGCTGAGATATCTACTTAACATTCGCATTGTTCTTTTAAAAATAGACATTGGTGAATGCAAATTATTCGGAGACCTCTCTGAAGACTCCAGACTCTGCAGGATTCCAAGCAGAGGTCATTCTCCAAGTGTTTGCCTTCGCTGGCTTTTAAACCACCTCCCCACCACCACTATCACTTGAAGCTGCTTTGAACCCATTGAGATAAAATAAACACCCCAGGATCCCCAAGAGCAAAGCATAGAAGCGAGGAAGGGGTGCACTGCCTGGAAGCAGCGGAAAAGAAGACCCAGCAGGTCTCAGTGGTGAGTACTGAAGTGGCCGCCTCCCTGTCCTGTCCCCTGAAGTGACCCTTGTACTTCCTCCGGGATTATTCAGCGTTAGACACAGCAGCAGACCATCTTGGGCTGATTGCTCCAGCTGAGCCGGCATGTGAGCTCTTGAATTAAGTGAATGAAAGGATCTAAACAGTATAAGGCCAAGCTCTGAAATGTTTGTGTAGGATGAGAAGGGGCAGCTGGATCCTCTTCAGTTCACTTCCCTGAGTGTATTGGCAAGACCCAGAATATGAGCCACAGCAGGTGGCATAACATGCCCATTTTGAATTTCGCCCAAACCCCAGAGAACATAATTCATACAGGGCATCTGAGCGTAGGCGAGGTTTCACCTCTGTGCCACCCAGCTTTCTGCAAATCCTGTCTCTTGATCCTGGCCACTCCCCTCAGAGACAGGACAGCACAGAGTTTCTGTTTGGCTTCTAAAGAAACCAAGGCACAGGGACTTACAGGAGACTTAAGGGAGCAGGTGTGGATAAGCTGACCCTGCAATCAAGAGCTTCTGTACCCCCAGAAGGTGGCATTTTATGGATACTGTTCATAAATATCTCAAATATAGGGAATGCCATCTGGTCTCAAGAATGCAGACCAGAGACCCTGCAAAGGTCAAAGTCATGACTGGGGTGTAAGTCATGCACATGGGCAGCGTCTGGGTGGCACATAGCTGTGGTCATAGCTGCATTGCTAGCTTCTCACGCAGCCCTGTGTTGCAGTGGTCATTCTCTGGGAAATGGCAGTTGGACCATTCCCCCTTCTGAAACCCAAAATGCCATCAGTGATACTCTTCTTTATACAGTCCACTCTCATGGCTTGTGGGCTCTTACAAGCTGCTGAAAACAAGGTTGCCTGGAGAGAGGGGTAGAGACAAGCTGTGCATTCAGTCTCCCAGAGTCTCGGCACAGGGAGACGAGCCAATACAAGCAGAACTGTCTTCTGAAGCTTCTGGGTGCACTGGTCATTTGGGATAATGGTTGGAAAGGCCCAGTCCTCAGCCCCATCCCCAGGTACTTAGCTTCAACCAGAGTCCTGGGAGACACTGAAACTGGAGGTCACAGGCACTTCCTCATGAAACCCAGACAAGACAGCATACAGCACTCACATTCTCTCTGCTCCTGAGCCTGAGGAAGTATGAGACATATTTACTCAGGCTCTTTCAAGCACTTGGCAGTGATATGGCTGAGTTGAGAGAGGAGACCCAAGCAGTGCCTTAGCCCCTTGCAATCTCTTGATCTTGGCTTTATGAACAAAGCAGTTCATTCTTCGAATTCATGAGGGCGCTGTATGATAGCAGGCAATACTGGGTAAAATGTGTGCTTCCTTAAAATAACACACTGTTTGATAATGGTGTCTGGCATTCACTTTATCTTTGGATTTTCACTTTACTGTCTCAGGAATGTCACCGTGAATCATTTAGCTCATGAAGAAGCGGAGACCCAACAGAGATGTGTTCTAGAGCCAGCCATGACATCCAGCACCATTCTTGCTGTCTGGAAAAGTGAACTTGAGCCTGGAGACCTTATCTGCAAACTGGCTGTTGGGACTCTATTGCGTGATGATGTCATTGATGACGTTGTGGTGTTGGCTATGGGGATGGGGTCCTCTGGATTCTCACACCGACATTTCCCATTCCTTTGATTTCTTGTGTTCACTAGTCCTAGTCTGGAACACAATGGCTAGTGAAGCAGTATTTCTATTATCATCCTGCTGTCTGTATAAAATGCATGAAGTATGGGCGCCTATTCATACTTGATTGTGGAGTGTGGGGGTTACGTTTAGTATATTACTCCAGGTGGTTACCAAAAATATGTTTTAAATGATCATGAAAAGCTTCAGGCTTTTATGTGACTGCATTCCCTCCTTTAATTGGGCTAGCTCTAACTGAATAGTCTCTTAAAGAAGGTTATCTCCTGTTTGGGATTGATTATACCAGAAGTCAGAAACCTTAGTTCTGGTCCAGCCTCAGACAATAATTTACTGTTACCTTGGCAAATTTACTGATTTACAGTCTCAGTTTTTTCATCTTTAATGTAAGGGATTTTTTTTGTTAATATATACATTAATATGTTTGGAATTTACTACTATTATTTTGCTAAAAATCATAATATTAACCCCAATGACATATTGCTATACCTATAGAGCTGTCCCTCACTCAACCCACATCAGAGAAGCTTCTTCTTGCAGTAGATGGAAACTAACAGAGAGACCCACAACTGGACAGTGTGCATTGAGTGAGAGACTTTGGAGCACTCAGTCCTAACTGGGATGTCTTCACCAAACCCTTTCCCTCAAGGCTCAGCCATCTATATGGTAAGAGCCAGAGGTTGGTGGATGACCTATAGGAAACCACACCCTAGGGCAGGCCCCATGGCCAGGAGTAGTTGGCTGACACAAAACAAATTCCATTGTGTGTGTGTGTGTGTGTGTGTGTGTGTGTGTGTGTGTGTGTGCATGCATGTGCATGCACATGTGCGCACACACACATTTTGTTTCCTTTTGTCTTGTTTGGGAATTTTTTTGTATTATTGGTTTTTTGTTTTGATTTTCATTCTTTGTTTTTGTTTTGAAAGATAGAGAAAGAACATAAATTTAGGAAGGTAGGGAGATGGGAAGGCTCTGGGAAGATTTGGGAGGTGGAAAAAAACATGATCAAAACATACTGTGTGAAAATGATGTTTAAATGATTTCTCCTCATTTTATTATATGTGTGTGGATGTTTTGCCTGCATGTGTATCTGTGCACCGTATACATGCAGTGGCCACAAAAGCCAGAAGAGTCAGATCTCCTGGGACTGGAGTTACAGAGAGTTGTGAGCTTCCATCCGGGTGCTGCCATCCAAACCTGGGTCCTCTGGAAACGCAGTCAGTGCTCTGAACCAGTGAGTCATCATTAATATTTTAAGTTTACTCTTGGAGAATGTCATACAGGCGTATAATGTATGTCAATCATATTTAACTTCCACTCTTCCTAACTTCCTAACTTCCCCCATATCCATCCGTGTCCCCACTCCTTACTTCACAAAACAAAATAGTCCCCTGTGGCCAATTAGTGCTGTCCATATACCCATGGGTATGAGGACTGGGCCATCCACTAGAGCGTGTTCAACCTACAAGGGACCACACACTCAAAGAAAACTGACTCACCCTCCCCCAGCAGCCATCAACTGCCAATAGCTCCTCAGCTAGGGGGAGGGGCTTATATGCCCCTCCCTATTTATGCTAAGTTGTTGATTGGCTTGATCTTGTGTAGGTCTTGTGCAGACAGCCCAAGTCTTCCGCGTTCATGAGAATGATGGTCCTGCCATACACATAAAACACCATTTTGTTCCAGTCCTTCCTAAACCACTGGCTCTTAGAATCTTTCTGCCCCCTTTCCATTACAGCATAAGGTTTCTTACTTTAGACCTTCTGGGTATAACATTCTTCAGTTTAGAGCCGGGCGGTGGTGGCACACGCCTTTAATCCCAGCACTCGGGAGGCAGAGGCAGGCAGATCTCTGTGAGTTCGAGGCCAGCCTGGTCTACAAAGTGAGTTCCCGGAAAGGCGCAAAACGACACAGAGAAACCCTGTCTCAAAAAAACAAAACAAACAAACAAACAAAAAACAATCAACATTCTTCAGTTTAACTCTCTGCAAGCCCCTGAAAATGCCAGGGCTGTACCTCAGATCCATCCTGTGCACAGAAAGACTGGTTCTTGGTGGATCTCTAGAAGCATAGACAAGCAGAAGTCTCACAGTTTGGGAAAACCATGAGAGTAGGGGTTCACTTACATTTTTTTGCCCGCTAGGCTTTTGTCCATTGCCTCTACCTTCTGTTTCTTCAATGCTACTTGAGAGAGGAAGTGAGGGGGTGAGGGGGAGAGGGGGGTAGAGGGAGAGAGGGTGTAGAACCTCTTGCAATCAGAGCAGAGCATGGTAAGTAGGAGACTGATGAAGTGGCATTGAGTGCTTTCATACCCAGTATGTTCAAGAATATGGTGGGCATCTCTAGCAACAGACAGACCACGGGCCTCCCTTATAATTGCCTCATCTTATGGATGTTGCCATTAGTTGGTGAACCTCAGAGAGTGGGCCTTTTTAGGTAACTGTTCCTCCTCCAAGAATGTTGGAAGTACACTGACCAGGACCTGGAGCCCCAGTCATAGGCACTCAAAATCTACCTTCTGAATGAGTGACCTTCTGAATGAGTGAGCGTCCCAGAAGAGTCAGTTGGTAAAAACTAGAGAGGAGTAAACTGTGGGGGACCAGCCACAGTACTCTTGAGTAGGGAGAAGTGGGAAATATTTAGAAAGAAAGATACCTAGGTGACGAGAGGAAAGACAGAAAACAAAGATAGCCTCGGGAGGGCCTGGGTCAAAACACACCAGTCCCTTCTGTCTCTACTAAAGGGCTTTTAAAGGAATGCCAAGGAATGGAGCAAAAGACCTCCCCCCAGCACAGCCAAGTGCAGACTATCCCAATCACCTGGTAATCATGCATGGCACGTGGTCAAGCCATCCCCTAATGTAGCCCTGCTGTGTAAAGCAAGCTCAGATCTCACTAGGAAGCTTTGCTGGGCTCCCACAGTAAACTACTTTCCCTCAGTGTAGCTTC
The DNA here is from genome assembly GCF_007827085.1 of Peromyscus californicus insignis. Lineage (NCBI taxonomy): Eukaryota > Metazoa > Chordata > Mammalia > Rodentia > Cricetidae > Peromyscus > Peromyscus californicus. The sequence goes on from NW_026294480.1 coordinate 30,121,731, forward strand.
CCAAGTCTGGGCCATGGACTGACTATCAGCACCAAGGGTATATGGCTCCTCTTAATGTCTTGTTCCTTGTCTATCTTCTGTTGGTGCCAGCTTCCTCCTCTGAAGAAGGGTCACTGAGTACCATTTCTGTTTTCTTAGAAATGTATTTGTTCAGCTTTTTTTGTTATGATAAAAATGTATTAAAATTGACCATCTTAACCACTTTTAGGTATATAAACTTCAGTAATGTTGAATACAATCACATCATTGTGATAAAAAAAAAAACCCATGTCCTTTTGTTGTTGTGCTGGGATTGGACAGAGTACCCACATACGCTGAGCAATGATCCACTGAGCCACATCCCCAGGCTGACCAGATTTTTCTAAGTGTGTGTGTGTGTGTGTGTGTGTGTGTGTGTGTGTGTGTGCGCGCGCGCGTGCGTATTCATGTATGTGTGGAGGTCAGATGACAACTTCAAGTGTCACACTTCAGATACCATCCTTTCTCTCACTCCTTTTTCCTCTCTCTCCTCTCAACTCCTCTTCTCTCTCTCTCTCTCTCTCTCTCTCTCTCTCTCTCTCTCTCTCTCTCTCTCTCCCTCCCTCTCCCTCTCCCTCTCCCTCTCCTTTCTCCCTCTCCCTTCCCCATCTCTTTCTCTGTGAAAGGTTCTCTTACTGGCCTAGAACTTGACTAGCTGGCTGACCAGCATGCCTCAGGGACTCACTAGTGCTGACATTATAAGTGACTTTTTACTATGGTTTCTAGAGTTGACATTCAGGTCCTTGTGCTTGCAAAGCTTTACTGACTGGGCATCTCCCTGACTGTTTCTGTTTAAGACAATTCCTGACACCTTAAAAAATACTTAGATTTTTGGAAATCAAATTTTATATAAGAAATGACTCTAGACCTGCTCTGAAAGAAAATCTATTTTCTAAAAAACTTACTAATTGGAGCTATTTGCTTATGCTTAATAAAATATTCAATATTTCTAGTTGAAAGAGGGACTCAGCACAAAGGCCATGTCTACCACGGATGCATTGCCTGAAGTTTTCCATTTGGGACTCATGACATGAAATACTTATAAAGTACACTCATATTTACTGAAGTTCTGTTCAGAGTCAAAGTTGGTTGCAGGACCACATGACACCATTAGGTGCTGCTGTTTGATATGATAGTAGGAAATGACAGAAGCAGTAGACTACTGTCCTCCCTTCATGGTCATTGTGTGTCCTCTGGATAGCAAGCTATGCTAGACTCTGCAGATACAACAATACATAATAATAAAACAACACCTCCAAGTGAGATAAGTCACTGCTGTAGGAGGGGGCCATGCATTCAGAAAAGATCACCAGTTTACAATCTTCTGATCAGATAGGTGTTATAGCATATTATTTTTAAGGTTCATTACTTTTGTTTATGTTGCATTTATTTATCTCTGTGAAGCTGTGTTACTGGGCCTGTCTAAAACACCTGATGGTCTAATAAAGAACTGAATGGCCAATAGCAAGACAGGAGAAAGGATAGGCAGGGTTGGTAGGTAGAGAGAAGATATAGACGGAGAAATCTGGGAGGCAAAAAAGAAGTAGCCAGAGCAGGAGGAGGACCCAGGGGCCAGCCACTCAGCTACACAGCAAGCCACGGAGTAAGAGTAAGATTTACAGAAGTAAGGGAATGGGAAAAGCCCAGAGGCAAAAGGTAGACAGGATAAGTTAAGGAAAGCTGGCAAGAAACAAGCCAAGCTAAGGCCAGACATTTATAATTAAAAATAAGCTGCCCTGTGTGATTTATTTGGGAGCTGGGTGGTGGGCCCCCCCAAAAGAGCAAAAACAAACAACAAATAGGCGAGGCATGAAGTGATCCAAAGTAGGATGCAGGCCATGGCATCGAGAGAAAAGGGGGACTTTGGTAAAGAACTGATGGGTTTGTGCTTCCAAGTTTGGTGTGGGTCCAGGTGGTCTCGATTGCATTTGTCACTGGTGTCATAGTGTCCCTCGGAGTTAATAAAATGGTCTCCTGCAAGCTTGTTTGATTTGGCTTATATGGCATTTTTTGAACATGGGTTATTTGCTAAATTGAAGTACAGACTTTTTAGGTTCTACTGGGAGAACTATGAGCTCTTATCAGTGGTGGGCAGGAGCTGAGTCATGGCCGTCCCCTCATTTCTGTTCTTGCCTGGTCCCTTTGGGCAGAGCTCCTAATAGTGGTGCATGTACTGGCACCAGTGTGCAAACTGTGAAGTTGGTGGAATATTTCTGCTCTGATTGGTAAATAGCTTCCAGAGCTCCCAGGGTGTCCTCCACACTCCAGGCCATTCTTCAAAGGCACCTCTCCACCTATTTCTCCACAATCTGGATATAATAAGAGTCCATCTGGAAGTACAGGGACCCCAGGTCCCCGCTGCTGTGCTAAGTCCAACATTCAATTTATGATTTCCTCATACCTCCCCCTGACCACCCTCACTTTCTAAGCCAGGGTCCCAGTGTGTACTCACTATGTAACCCAGTCTGGCTTCAAACTTGTGACAAACCTCCTGAGTCCTGGGATGACAGGCACAAACCACCATTCCCTGATTAGTCCTTGCCCTGCTTCATAATGGTTGTTAAATATATGGAATATCACCTTTGCCTTTAGGGAATAGATCTGCATGTGAACCTGGGGATTGGACCATTCTTGGCTCATGGAACAATGACGTATAGAGGCCAATAAGCAACCTCAGATAGCTTTGGGGTTCAGGTTGATTTTTTTTCACCCCAATACTTTGCTTATAAAAAGCTTTTATTTTTAAAGGTCTTGATTTTTCAGTAGCATGGTTCTGAATATGGTTGGTCAAACCAGAAAGGATTATGTAAAAATTTATAGCCTAAGGGAGACAGGAAATTTTTTTTTTTTTTTGCAGCTCCAACCCATTAAATTAATGAGATCCCCCCCCCCCCATGGAAAGCCACAAGAGACATATTTAAATTCTTTGTCATCAAAGTCAGGTAGTAGCCATACAGCTAAAACAATAATGGTAGCAATTCATAATAATTCCATGAAATCTACTTGGCCTTTCAAATCCCAGCCCTTTTGCCTTTTTTTTTTTTTTTTTTCACAGACAGTTTCTCAGTGTGTGTGACCCAAGGGCCAACCTTGGGGGCACCTGCTGTTTCTCCTCCAAGAAATTCTGTGCACAGGGACAGTCTTGTTCCATTCTCCTGAGAGGCTAGTGGGCGCTGGGCCGGTGGCTGGCCAGAAACTGGGAGGCCTGAGCGGAGGCCAGGGAGACTGAGCATGTCTTCAGGGTGAGATATTTGATCACACAAGTGAGGGGGGGCTGATTGCCAGTCCTCCCATCTGAAGAAAAATTTCTAGGTGGCAGGAGCTAAGGATAGGGTGGAAGAAAGTGATACACCGAGGAGAGTGGGGTGAGGTGAGGAGAAGAGGCCGGGCCTGGCCAGACTCCACAGGCTGCGGGAAGCCAGCTCGGCCTCTCCCGTGTTTATCTAAAGTGGAACCAAATGTGACTCCGTCACAGTGGGGCTCGGTGAGGACTCTTTCCATGGCTCCACAGTGCTCCCCTCCCACTCAGCAGGATGAACCCATGTCTCACCCATTGGAGGGAAGGTTAAACTCGGGCCTTCCTCATCGGTGGAATGGAGGAGAAGGCAGACCCTTCTGGAAGATTCCTGCCTCCTTGAAGCAGAGACAGTATTCCTTCATTATCTTCCCCCACACGTGAGGCTTTCTTTGTGAATAGAAAGAATCCTAGCTGAGACTTGTCGGGTCCCAGCAACCACGTGAACTATAATACACGATGGCAATGGCCAAGGTACCTTCCATACCTATGGGGTCTAAAGCCCGTCGTTATAACAGCACTGATACCATTGCCATGTTACACAAACCACACAGCTTTGAAGGCTCGAAAGTGTAGCAAGGCCTTGGAGGGCCTGAAGCATCACAAAGAACACGTCATACAGGGAGATAAGAGGGAACCAACACACCCGGTACAATTCTGCTCATTGAACTGACTCACTGAAGAACTCGGGAAATTGTCTGTTGTCCATGTTAAACGGCTCGAACACATGTGACCCTCCAATCCCAGTCTCTCCCATTCTGGAAACATTCAAATATGCTACTTACCCCAGCCCCTGTTGGATTCCAGCCGGGTTTCCCATGCAGTCTGTTGCACTGACTGCGTGGTAGGCCCTCACCTCAAGTCAAGTCCTTGCTGTGGTGCTCAGAGAGACAGCGTCCTGGGACTGCTGGAGAAACTGAGGACTCACTGGCTGTAACGCAGCATAGGGCCATGAAAAAGCCTGGCCTTGTGCTGGCAGAGACTCAGTTTCAATACCTGGCGCCAGATTTAGGGTGGTCAGGGGAGAGTGGAACCACCATTTCAGTCACTAAAATCAGAACATTTGGAAAGAAATTGATATCCATCCTGCCCAAATTAGTGAACCAGAGGAGCCATGGACATGTGGGTGTCTTGTTGCATATCAGATATTTTTTTTTCACGAACTCTATGACCTCTTGGTTCTCTTTCTTTGAGACATGGGAGGAGAAATCTGTAGGTCAGCTGTCCTTTTAATCATACTTGTTTGTCTGGTCTCTGCAAAGGCCTGGTTCAGTGAGTGAGCTGGATGGGCCCCTTTTTTTCAGAGATGAAAGATTGATGACCTATTCAGCAAAAAGACCCACCGCAAGCACCTCATTGGGCTTGTTAGCTGTTATCTTCCACATATCAACTTGGATTAAAAGGACCGCCTGGCCCCCTGACAAGTATTCACTGGCTTCGGTACAGCATGTTATTGTACGGCACTTCCTCAGGAACTATAATTAGGTGATCATGTAAGGAGTTCACAGTGCACGTTTGAATAGCGACTCTATTTGGCTCATGATGTCACTCGCTGTCTCTGGTGCCTTCTCATTATATGGCTTTTGCCATGGTGTGCTGGCGTTGAAAACATGTGAAGTCAGGCCATGGGTTTTCTGTGAGGTAATGACAGCCTTAGGATGAGTCACTTGATATGTACCTGAAATAATGACAGCTTAAGTGTCAGGAGGGTTGGGAACCTCACATTTTAACTACTTGGTCACTTAGCTTTCCAAAGGTTTGTTTGTCTGGAAATTGGGGGTTCTGGTACCAGTAGCCTGGGCTGGATTAGTGTGTTTTCAGTTGCCATAACAGAATTTCCCAAACTTGGTAATTTATTAAGAAAAGAAATCCATTCCCTAAAGTTCTGGAAGCCTAGAAGTCCTATATTAAAATGTTGGCAACTGGCAAAGGCATTTCTCCTGTATCTTTCCATGGCAGAGAGTGAGCATGTGAGAGAGGCTAGGGTCAGGAACCCACTCTGTGATCTTTAGCCTACTGTTCAATAACAAATTCATCCATTTGTGAGGACAGAACTCAGGTGACCCAACTACTCCCAGCGCCATTGCACGGGAATTAAGCTTCTAACATGTAACTCTGGGGGACACAGCCAAACATCACAGTGAAGTCTGGGTGTATTTATTTTCTCCTCTCACATCCATTCATTACCACATTGAACATTGCATCTCTTAAGTACCACTAAGCTCTTCCCACAGTCACACTACTCTGGGCTGAACTTTATATGCCTGCCAGTGACCTAGTCCTTCGACCAGTCTCACAAAACCTACTCTACATCTCTGACAAACCAGACCCTGCCATGGAGACCTTCAGGGGTAGATTGAAACCTTCCATTGACACCTATGTACCTTTACAGGCCAGATTCTTGGTGACCTGTAAATGCAGCTTGATCTGTTCTAGGTTCTGTCTCAACCTTGTCAAACCACTCCTCTCCTCACTGACTGCTGTCCAACCAGATGGGCATCTCCTCAGCAACTCAAGACCATCAAGACCATCAAAGAGTACCAAAGTGCATCAAGAGCATCAAGAGCAGCAATAGTATCAAGAGCATCAAAGAGCAGCAAGAACAGCAAGAGGAGCAACAGCAGCAAGAGTATCAAAGAGCATCTAAGAACATCAAGAGCATCAAGAGCATCAAGAAAAAGCATCAAAGAGCATCGAAGAGCAACATCAAGAGCCCTCCTCTAGCCAAACCCTGCTAATCGGATCATTTTTTGATAACTTCCTTGGGAAATCATAACCACTTCTTAACCACCTCACAAGCAATTCTTCTTCAGAAGTGTGTTACAACTCTGTTGAGACAATTATCTTTAAAACCTGTCTCCTCTCTAGCATTGTTTCCTTTTTTTCTCTCCCCTGAAACAAGGTTTGACTTTAAATTTGCAATCATTTCCTGCCTCAGCCTCCTGGGTGTTAGAATTACAGGGTTGGGCCACCATAACTGGTTTTGATTTTTAGAAGCGTTGCTATGGTAGTGACTTTGTCTGCTCGGAACTTAACTGCCTTATGCTCATCTTCCTCATCATGTGCAGTGGGCTTTTGAATGCGCCTTATCCAGCAGAGAATGAAAGAAAAAAGCAATGTGACCTGCTGTGCCCTCAGGAGGCTATCCCTTCCATCCATCCCTTCATCCAAGGCTGGTCACAGGCCACGAGGCTATCCCAAGCATTAGTGTCCCTCTGCTTGTTGACTCAATCTTCTGTTGCTTTCCTGAAATTGTGGGCTTCATCCACAGCTACTGGAAGATACTCACATAGCATTCAAGATTTAGTTTAGGGTTCTCACCTGTTGTTGGTTGTTGTTGTTGTTGTTTTAATCACATAGAGACTTATTCTTGCTTATGAATGCCCAGCCTTAGCTTGGCTTATTTCTAGCCAGCTTTTCTTAAGTTAAATTATGCAGTCTACCTTTTGCCTCAGGGATTTTACCTTTCTTCATTCTATATGCCTTTCTTTACTGCTTACTCCATAGCTGACTGGGTGGCTGGCTCCTGGCATCCTCCTCTCCTTTTCCTTTTTGTGCTCCTCCTCTTCCCTTTTTCTCCTTCTATTTATTCTCTCTGCCTGGCAGCCCTTCTATTCCCTCTCTTGCCTAGCTAGTGACCATCCAGATCTTTAGTAGACCAATCAGGTGTTTTAGGCAGGCAGAGTAACACAGCTTCACAGAGTTAAAGAAATGCAACATAAAAGAATGCAACACATCTTTGCATCATTAAACAAATATGCCACAGGATAAACACATGTAAAATATCTTAAACTAATATTCCACAACACTCTCCTAAGTAGAGATGTCCTACATATCTCCTGCCTTTATGTTTACTCTTCTGCCCGCCCACAGACTTCACCTCCTGCCTAGATGATCTTGGGCAAATTATGGTGATGTGAAGTTTTTTATCTTTGAAGTGAAGACAATGATGGCATCAGTTTCATAGCGTGGATTTGAAACGTAGTGCTTGGCCGACTACAAATATCACCTGCTGTAATCATAACGTTGATGTCAATACTGGAGAGTTAAGTGGTAAAATTGCTATGAGAAATAGTTGCCGGGACCTGTAAAAGTCAAGGGCTCCCATACAACCACCCAGTAATTCCAGTCCAGGGAATAGACTCAAGAGAAAGAAAAACATATGTCCAAATAGGAGCTTGCATGAAAATGTTTCCAACAGGATTATTCATTATAATGAAGAGTAGACACAGCCCAGCTGTCCATCAATGAATGTGTGGTTAAGCAAAAAAAAAAAAAAAAAAAGTCACTCAGCCCCCCACCCCAAGTCCTGATGCATATTGCAGCATGGATGAACCTCCAAAATTTGCCCTGTGAAAGAAGCACTCCTTTTCTATTGAAATATCCAGGACAGGCAAGTCAATAGGATAAGAAAACAGATTCGTGGTTAAGTAGGGCTGGACAGAAGAAGGAAAGGGGCACTGGGGCATAATTACTTAATAGATAAGACTGGTTTTTAGAAGTAATAAAAATTCCTTGAAACTAGAGAGAAGTGTTGATTATACAACTAAATGATACCAAAATTCACACTTCAATGGTTATTTTTATATTGTGGTATGTTTTATATCAACTAAAAAGAAAAAATGATAAGGAAGGAAAATTTTAGGAAGATGAAAAAGCCCAGCTTTCACCTGCTTACAACTTGGTTGTATTCTGCTATGTTTTTTCCAAGAGTGAGATATTGAATTGACTAAGAAGATGATGATTCATTTATTTAGCCTAAAAATATGTATGCATCGAGTCTATGCTGGGCACTGGAAGCACAGTTTCTGCTTTCAAAGAGTCATCTAGGTCCTGCTACCAAAGATGAGAAAGAGTTACTGAAGCCAGGACCATAGGGTTTTTTTTTTTTTTGTCTCCTTTGGACTCCTGTACCTTTGTGTCCAGCCTCAGTTTTATACTGTATTGTGAATAATCAGCCCTTGTCCTTTCCCAAGAGACTGAGTGATCTTGAAGGCAGAGGTCATGTCTTAGTGACCACATGCGACCAGAAGCAGCAATGCACTGGCTTTAGTCCTTGAAGGATTCCTTCTGATATGGCACAGGGAAGGCGCTGGTCTTCCAGATCCTGACAGAAAATGCAAATACTTCTCAAATGGATGACTAGAAAGGGGGGAGATGGAAAGTAGAACTCATCTGTCCCTTAGAGAAAGAGTGGCTAGTTCTAGGAGAGGTCAAAGGGTCACCTCTTCCCTTCCCCCCAGCTCCTGCTTCTGTGCATAAATTTTGTTGTTTTGATGTGAGGCTTGGGAATTCTTTTCCTGGATAATGGGGGTGTTCGGGTCATTAGTGATGAAGAGCTGGTGTATGATGACATATTTCTGTAAGAAAGTCAAGAGCTCAGCTTACCAGATCTCACAGTACCAACGCACCAGGTCAAATGCATTTATGCAGTTCAGGCATGGTCAGGAAGCCTCTAGCTGGCTGGACCTCTCTGCTGCTCCTGGGAGGATTCTGACTGTCAGACAACTGGGTTCCCAAGAGCTGACTTTGGTGGTCCAGAGAGCTGCCTTGCTGCTACCACCATTTGAGGACACAGCAAGGAGACACCATTCTGTTCTGTGAGGCAGCAAATAGGCTCATCTCAGCTAGACATCAGTGCCTTGATCTTGGACTTCCAAGTTTGTGTAACTGTGGGGGATAAGTTCTGTTGTTTATCAGATACCCCAGTTTACAGTGTATTGATAGGGCAGTGCAAGGATTAAAATATGTTCTTTCTTTGTTACAGGATCCAATCCAAGACATTATACTGATTTAGCTGCCATGTCCCCTTCCAACTTGGGAATATTTCTACAGGTCTGGCTAGTTATTTTGCAGATTGCTTCCCAATTTGAGTTTTTCTGATGTGTTTTCAAAATCAAGTGAAGTTGTACAGTGTTTGGAAAAAACAATCCAGAATTGATGTCTCCATCTCAGTATAGTACTATATTAGGAAGCATGACTTCAACAGACCTCATTACTGGCAACCTTAGCCATGATCCCTTGAATAAAATGATGCCTGCTGTGACGTTTTCCTCCATGTAATTAATGAATATCTTCTGGGAGATACTTTGAGATTTGAGGTTATCCAGATAAGCCATTTTGCTACGTCTGATCACTAATTTTAGCAATCAGTGATAGACTTGCCTGTCAAAGTTATTACTGTGGCATACACCGTGACTATGTTCACAAATATACATGAGATGGGTAAACAGAGTTTTCCATTAATTGAAACAACTTTGAATTGTCTTTATAACTGGGTCCATTAGGGTAGGATTTTAGTATGACAAATGGCATAACCAAGTAAGTAAATTCCTTTTCATTCATTTATCTCTTCCATCCATCCATCATTCACGAATTCCTTCTCTTCCTTCTCCTCCTTCTCCTCTTCCCTCTTCCTACCCTTCTCCTATAAAAGGAAATAACTAAGGGGCCAATATTCATATTTATCTCAAATGTGCCCTACCCATCTGCCCTACTCCCTGCTGATCTGATTGAATTGTTATGTAAACTCAATCTTATGGCCAAATCAGTCAGCCAAGATGAGAGCATTAATTTCTTTGAGCAGATGGTTGTCAAAACTGATATGAATAAAGAAGTGTTAAATTGCTTTATCGGAATATGTGATCACCCAAACCTGACTCTGTTGTGGACATCTGTTGTTCTTGCATGCTTGGTATCTCTCACCCCTTTTCCAGGTCATAGCAGTCAAATTTCCTTCGCAGAGACTCATCTCCTTTGTTCCTTTGTTTTGTGTGTGTGTGTGTGTGTGTGTGTGTGTGTGTGTGTGTGTGTGTGTGTGTATGTGCACAATGTTAGGTGTCTTCCTCTATCATGCCACGTTACTTTTGAGACTGGGTCTTTTACTGAACTTGGAACTTCATTGAGTTGCCAAGACCAGCTGGGCACTAAGCTCCAAGGCTACTCCTGCCACTCCCTCCCCAGCACTAGGATTACAGGTACACACTACAATACCTGACTTCTTACACGGGTGCTGAGGGTTCAAACTCAGACACGCACACTTGTGCAGTAAGCACTTTACTAATGGTGTGATCTCCTAGTCCATGTTAGTTACTTTTCTGTTGCTATGATAAAATACTGTAACAAAAAGCAACTTAGAAGAGAAAGGCTAATTTTGGCTTACACTTCTAGAGGAGTAGAAGCCATCATGGCAGGAAGACATGGCAACAGGTAGACATGGTAGCAGTAGCAGGAAGCTGGTTGATCACATTTCAACCATATGTAATCTGCTGGTTAGTCTTTTGTCAACATGGCACTAGTCAGGGTCACTTAGGAAGAAGGAAGTTCAGTTGAGAAAATGCCTCCAGCAGACTGGCCTATAGGAAGTTTATCAGGGTGTTTTCTTGATTAATGATTGGTGTAGGTTGGCTTCTGCTTCAGTTCCTGCCTTCAAGTATTTTCCTTGAGTTCCTACCTTGACCTCCCTCAGTGATGGACTGTGACATAGGAGAGCAAGCCAAATAAACTCTTCCCTTCTCAAGTTGCTTTTGGTCATGGTCTTTATCACAGCAACAGAAAGCAGACCCGGATGTACAGGAAGAAGAAGAGAGAGAACAGGAAGTGAGGGCCAGGCCACAAATGCTCAAAGCTCTCCCCTAGTGACATACTTCCTCCAGCAAGTCTCCACCTTCCAAAGGTCTTGTAACTTTCCCAAACAGCACCATCGACTTGGGACCAAGTATGTAAATTCATGAGCCTATGGGAGACATTTCTCATCCAGGCCACCACATGACCTATTATATGTTCTTAGTCCATGTGATTTAGGTGGAGTAAGCCCACCTTCATACACCAGAAGCAGGCACATGCTCTCAACCGGAATAGAAAAATCCATCCCTTACTTACATCATAGCAATTGGTCAAGAAATTAGTGCTTGGTTCTAGTTGGTCATTCATCATCTCCCCAAGATTCTTGCTGGAATTATCAAGTGGGAAATTCACTCAATCTACTGGGAAAAGTACAGAGTCCGACTTAAGCCTGTGGTTTTCACCACACATCTTTGTTCCTGTGCGGGGAAAGACAGTTTGAGAATGAAGCTAACAGAAAAAAAAACAAAAAAAAAAAACAAAAAAACAGTGAGCTAGGAAAGCGTGAGAGAGGCTGTGCCTCATGGCATCATGTGATCACTTTTTCTAAAGCTGAGTCTCCCTCAGGATTCTTCCGTTGTCTGAGTTGTCTCATCCATTCTCTTCCATTGTTTGAACTTGTTGTGCTATGTTTAGGTCACTTTAACCAAAGTCCTGACAAATATGGGTGATTTTTCAAGCATGTGAAATGCACGAGGTGTGTGCTCAGGACCCTACAGACCTGGTCCCTCCCCTTAAGGAGCCCTGGACTTATCAGAGAACACAAGATCAGTGTGCATTTTATCTATATGTGCCAAGAAATAACTGTAAGGATGTTATAGAATAATCTTTTTGTTCACTGTGAAGATGTGCCTTTTCCAAGGCACTTTCTGATTGGTTTAATAAAAAGCTAAATGGCCATTAGCTAGGCAGGAGGTAGAGGTGGGAGAGTCAAACTGAGAGGACGCTGGAAAGAAGAGGAGAGGAGTCTCAGGAGTTGTCATTGAGATGTGGAGAAAAGCAAGATGAACTTGCCATGTTGAAAGAAGGTACTGCCATGTGGCAGAGGGTAGATAAGAAATATGGGTTAATTTAAGAGCTAGTTAGTAACAAGCCTAAGCTATTGGCCAAGTATTTATAATTAATATTAAGTCTCTGTGTGGTTACTTGGGAGCTGGCCAGTGGTCTTGATGAAAAACACCTACTTAAGGAGTCCAGTCATCAGATTGACCCCCAAACACAATGAGCTCTGACCATAGGATCCCAGTGAAAAGTCATAAATACCAGCTGAAGAGGTTGGAACATGGAAAAAAAAAAAAAGGGACCGTCGTTCTTCCTAGAAGAAGCTATGACTTGGACAATGGTGCCCCAGTGACAAAGGGCTAAAAGCTTACTCAGCATGTGTTCTGAGGTTCCATGGAGCATTCCTAATAAATGAAGGCAGAGTTTAGGTTCAGGGGGAAGAGTTGGAGGTGAAAACAGCAACAACATCCAGCCAAAGAAAATATTCCTTTGAATATATTGTGGGGACTCTCATGGTTTGGATGATTTGATTGGCAGGAGAATTTGACTACTGGAGGCAATCAGTTGTGCAGTTGAACCTTAGTGTAGGGCTTGGAAAAACCAAGTAGAAAAATAGGTCTAGTCATGATTGGGATCCAGCTACTGAGAACATTCTGCAGACAGGCTCTGGCCATATTTGCTCAAGACTCTTTCCTGTGGCAATGTTTGAAGGCCATACTTTTTATTTCATGCTAAACATTGTCAGAGGGAGCAGTGGCAGATTCATCCCAGAACCCTAGCCAACCTGCCTGGCATGCATGATTTTAATGGCATTCCACAGCTCTGGCCTGGCAGGCTCCCTCAGATCCTCGCCCCTGCACTGGCCCTTGCTCTCTACCTGGAGTTAGGATGCTAGGAGGGAACATGGATCTTCATACCTTCCCAACATGACAGGGCTGAGACGAGACTCCAGCCCTCACCCACATCAAAAGCATGGCTGCACTGGCATCAGACTCACGTAGTTTAGATCACGCCTCTACTTCTCTCACCTTGGCTTGCCTCACACCCAGTCTTTGAGCAGGCCTGTCAGCACTGCTAGGCTCTAGTGCAAGCCATTACCACCACTGGCATGGCTTCTCTCAGGGGCCTCTCTGCTAGCCTCCCGGCTTCTACTTTTGCCATCCCTATAATCTAACCCTCAACAAAGGAGCTGGAGCAATTCTTTAGCTATGTCCGACTTTCTCAAAGCCGTCTTCCTATCAGACTCAAGATCAAATCTCCAATCCCTACTATGGCCCAGAAGACCCTATGGGCTACAGAATCTGAGCCTTGGCTACATTTTCAATGTTATTTCTCACTACTTCTCTACCCCTTTGAGTCCTTGGACTAGCTATCCTTTCTATCTCTGCTTGGGAATTTTCCTTCTCTTCATGGTCCTGGGGTGCATCACCATAAATGTGTGCACCTGTCAGGATAAGCGAAGGTACACCGAAGTAAAAAAAAAAACAAAAACAAAAAAAACAAAAACAAAAACAAAAACAAACCTCAAAATCTCAGTGGCTTACAATAACCAAAGTTTATGTCTCACATGTTAGTTACCGATTGGAAAGTTGCTAGCTTCCTCATAGTCTCTTAAAATGGACAATAGCCCCCCCCCCACGCACTCTTAAATGTTGCTAGTTCAAAGGGAAAAGGGCCCTGGAGGGTCTCAATGCTGACGAAATGCTCAGCTCAGAAGCAGCACATTCCACTTTTGCTCATACTTTTTTGTTCAACTGTGGTTGACTTCTTGGAAGACCTCCCCTCCCAGAAGTAATCTGCCAATTGATTCTGTGGTTCTTCCACGAGAGAGGCATTCTTTTGATTCTCCAATAGTATTTCCTATGTTGCAACCATCAGAAAACTTCTATTAGAAACCAGAGACACTCCTTGGTCAAATAGGATTGTGAAATGCTGGGGCTGAATGAGATGAAATGGATCTTTCCTTCATGGGCCTCCTTGGAGAGCTGTTTAATACTCTGGTGGGGATGTTTCTTCTTGAGAGGGGACATGACAGCATTTCCCTACTGTGAGTACCAAAAAAAGCAGAGCCTCTGTGGAGACTCCTACAGCTCAAAGGTCCAGTTTAGACAATGCTGGGCTGGAAGCCCTAGTCCCCTCACTGAAGAGATGATGCGGGTGAATGAAAGTCACAAAGTTAAGGCCTTGGGAGGGTAAGCCAGGGAAAGGGCTGGTATCTTAGTCACTGGTCTATTGCTGTGAAGAGACACCAAGACCAGGGCTTGCTTACAGTTTCGGAGATTTGGTCCATTTCATCATGGTACTGGAATAGTAGTTGAGAGCTACTGGAACAGTAGTTGAGAGCTACATCCTCGTCTGCAGGCAGAGAGAGAGAAAGAGAGAGAGAGAGAGAGAGAGAGAGAGAGAGAGAGAGAGACTTGGCCTGGTGTGGGCATTTGAAACCTCAAAGCCCATCCCCCAGTGACACATTTCCTCCAACTAGGCCATACTGTAGTAAGCTTTCTTGTTGGACTTTCTTGGACTGCCAGCCCGAAAATAATGACACCGAGATTTAAAATTAATTATGAAAGCTTGGCCTTTAGTTTAGGCTTTTTCCGAACTAGCTCTTATAACTTAAATTTACCTGCTTCTGTTAATCTACATTCTGCCTTGTGGCTTTTGCCTCTCTTCCATTCTGTATGTCCGACTAGCTCTGAGTCTTGCTGGCGTCCCTGCCTCTCTTCCTCCCAGAGTCTTCTCTCTCCCTGGAAGTCCTGCCAATTCTCTCCTGCCTAGTTACTGGCCATTTAGCTCTTTATTAAACCATTCAGAAAGAGTCTTAGGCAGAGACACATCTCTACAGTGTAAAAAAATACTCTGTAACACCATACCTCCTAATACTTTTCTTTGATGACGGAGCATTCAAATATTCATATATTTTGAATGGCCTATGGGGGCCATTCTTATTCAAACCACCACAACTGGGGAGACTGAGGGACTGAAATGGAGAGGCAGGTAGGTAGATCAAAAGTGGTCCTCCCCCAAGGATGGCCAATGACCTGGAGCTTGGCAGAGTAAAGTCCTGTGCCTCACCTCACCACCCTGTCTGTAAGGATGCTGCTTACATCTCCTCTCACCCTGTAAAGTCCACAGTTTGATACTATGCCCACACTCAGCCGACAGTGTTTATAGAATTCAGAGTTGTCCTCTGCGGTTGTTCTGGCCAGCTCCCATCTGGAACATTTCTAATAGATCTTTTAGCGGTCATCTAGGCTGCCACCGCCAAGAAGCCATTTCTGACTCCCTTCACTACTCCATCTGACCCAGATGACGAACCACCCTTCCCTCATACTTCCACGAGCCTTTGTGTGGCCCCCAGTGTCTTCATACTGCTTCTTCATCCAATCTGGCAGCTCCTGGACGCCTTTGTCTTCACATCTCTGTACCTTCCCCTCACAGGTAGTAGATATCCCACAATGACGCATAAAAGAGAGTCAGGAATGGAGCAGGGATGGGGTTAACATGTCTTACACATGCTGCTTTTAGGAATTTCCCAAGTTTAGATAACTTATTCTGCACATTCAAAACATTGCCTCCCTTTCTAGCATTATACAACTCCATGGTGATCTGACATCCTGGGGGTGCACCTCATCTCTCAACTTCCCTCAGCTGTCCACATACCTGATCCATCTTCCTTCTCACCTGCCTCTCTGCTTCTGCTCCCTCAGTGGCTAGTATGCTCTAGGACATTTATTCTGGCTTTTCTTAAAAAAAAAAGTCATTAACGAACCCTGGATATTAATAACCTGTTCTTAGCAAATGCAAATATCTTGAGAAGACAATCCCACTTAGAGGATTTTGGGAAGAAGCCTTGTCAAGGTTGAGGTTGGTTTTACAATTAGCAAGAAGGGGGAACTTGAGGGAAGGGAACTGAGGATGGGAGTGTATGTTGCCAGTGGCCACTCAGGTTATATCAGGACTTTTGTGGCTCCAGGCACTTCCACCTCTGTGAGCATCTTCTCCATAAAAACAAAACAAAACAAAACAGAAAACATATTTTCCTGTCTTGTCATAGATACTAATTTAGTAGGTGTTGGATTCATGATCATATGTATTTATTATTATGTCAAGAATAAAATAGACCTTAAAATATGTCCATAAGTCAAACTATTTCCTGGATTTCCAAAAAGACTGTGTTCCCTTGGCCTTGCGTCAGCTGTTCCTAATGGCAGTCTAGCCTGAGCCCACCTTCCTACACACTGTGACTTGAATGCCCACGACTCTTCCGTCACTTTGGGTCACACCACCTCTACTGCCTGAAATGTCTGTCACCCAATCCAGCCCAGCCTCCACTCTGTCTCACTCTTTGTCATGTCCTGTCCACACCCATGGTCCAGTTACAATGTCACTTTCTCCTGCCAGATTCAGCAAACTAAACTACAGGATATTTAATTCAACATGAATGTAGGTAAATAATAACCCATGTTTTTAGTATGAGTATGTTTTACATATCACACATCCCAGATATTGGAGCAGACACGCTTATAATAGGAAATTATGTGTGTTTTTCTGAATTTAACTTTAGCAGAATAGCCTGCCTGTATTTTATCTGATGACCCTATTCTGTAATATTTTTCTTTCTGCCCTTCCTCTTACCTGTTGCTCCTGTCAAGGCACTTTCTACGTACTTTTGTTACCAGCTACCTCCTGGGGAGTGTCGCTGGCTGCCCCCACACTCCCCGGTTTCCAGTCCCATCTCCATTACCATCACCTGCTGTGGCCTGGCAGCGTGGCAGGGAATGAGTAGTTGTGTGTGACTAAATGTGTGTTTTCCCTTATTTCCCCAACTCTGTTTATTCTCAGGGATGACTTGGCAGCATTTGGTTTTAATTTCATTCAGGATGTCGTGTGGCTAAGGCTGAAGATGAGTTAACTATTGCATGGGGTTACAGTAGCAACCCCGCTAATGTGTCTCAACAAGACACTCAGGATTCGACATGTCATCACCCGGTGGAAAAAAGCCAGAGGCCTCTAGCTGAGACCTGAGACCCTCTCTGCCGTTTGCAAGGGTGGACCACATGGTGGTGGCGGCAATGTCTCCGGTTCCCTCTTCTCAGGGATTCTGTTTTCAGGGTAAGCTGGTTGTAGCTCAAACAGAAATCTGTGTAGGAGATACTCCTTTTGGTTTTGAGTCTCAGAAAGTGATGAGATTAAAGACACATGCCACCATGCCCTGCAAGAGTGGATCCATTCTTCTAAAAGTGATCTTGAACCTGCTTCACTTGGTACTCACCCAGGATTCCTTGCTTAACACAGAAGGAAACCCTCCTCAGATGTCATGACTGCAAGCCACATGGAGTTGAAGAGCCTAGTGCCCATGAGAGCAGCTCCTGTGAGAGGACACACACCTGTGAGAGACCCAGCTGCCAGACAGGCAGCATGAGCCTGGGAAGACTGTCACTAGGGATGGTGAAAGTTCCCTTTTCTATTTTTAAGGATTTCCCAACTTTCAACACACTTACTCTTCTTGGTTGAATGAAATTTCCAAAGTTGGCCACTGGTTGTTTTGTTTTTCTTGGTGAGCCAGAAACCACGATGCCCAAATATACCAAATGTAGAGGGTGTGTGTGTATGTGTGTGTGTGTGTGTGTGTGTGTGTGTGTGTGTGTGTGTGTGTGTGTGTGTGGTCTGCTCCTTTCATTCAGTCCAGGATGATCACATGTCCTCTCTAGTCTATTCCCACCAAACTACAGTAAACTACAGCTATCTGCACAGTTCTAGCAATTCTGCTACATTACCATGTAGAATCAGGGACTGTCTAGGCTCTTGCTTGCCTCAGGGTCTTGCTTAGGTTGCTGTTTCTGCTGAGATGCTTCTGATTGGTTGACACGACTTCTTATATTTAGTCCCAAGGTCACCTCTAAGTAGGCTCTCCTGTTACTTTTAATCACAGTATACTGCTTGCATTCTTGGTAATATCCATCATACCGGCCACTACAACACTACAATATCGAAGACCATGCCTTCCTCCAAACAATCTCAGTTCTCCAAGGCCAAGGACTTATTTATTTATTTACCTATTTATTCCTTGCCACTTTCGGGTCTCCAGGGCTCTGAACGGTGCCTGGCACAATGTAGGCACACCATAAATATTTGTTGAATGAATACATGAAGAACAACTTTCCCTGCACCTGAGTAGTGATTGGTTATGAGGACTTGCTGAGTATGGTCATTGACCAACTACAGCACTGTATGGTGGTGAAGGGCACAGCTCTCCATCAATATCTGATGCATGCCTGGCCCTGCCAGAATTCACTGGTACTTGAGGAAATAAATACAATGGCACAGAAAGCAATAAAAATGAGCTTTTATTTGTAAAAAGTTACAAAATGATATTGTACAAAAATAAAGTCTGTAGAGAACTTTGGTTGTATAACACAAATGACCAAGACAGATCAGGGAGATCAGAACTTCCAAAGAAGCGTGCTCCTTACTGTGTCAGATGGTGATGACAACATTAAAGAGAAAAAAAATCACAAACTTTACCCTTCTGTGGACTTGGTGGGGCAGCTTGCTCCCATTAGAACCTGCTTGCAGTGTGTAGACAATGCTGAGCAGGGGACTCCCCCCAAGAGCTGGTGGCTGGGTCTGGACCTGGGAACGTCAGCTACCCCATCTGCCAGGATTCTCTGGATTGAACAGGGGATCCTGAACTACATCTGAATCGTGCCAGGCAGCTGAGGGCATCGCCATTTTGAGCAGGAGAGGATGAGAGAGCGGCCCTGGCCTCCATTTCCTAGTCCTGCAGAGGGCGTGGAACCATACATAACTTGGGTCTTTAGGGCCATGGAAGTCGGGGGCAGAGGGGGATGTCCAGCAACTTTTACCTCTTGGTTACTTTGAAGTTTTGACGTGATTATTTAAGAAAGGCCAATTGGTCCTACATTGGGGGATGGCAGCCATGAAGGAAGCGATAAATTAATTTCTGCATAAAAATTCCATTTATGAACTGTGTAACAAGCTCTAACATAGGACTCTAACATGCCAGCTGCTAGATGGGTACACTGTGGGGACAGTTAGAGGTGCCATTCCCACCATCTACTTCCTCTCCCCTCTACACCATGAAGATGGGCCTCATATGTCCTGTGGCCAGTTAGACGCCACAATCTTTCCTTCCAGTCTTTCTTCTATAACCCATTGGATTAGAAGTGATCCCAAATGTTGAACCCAGGTGACAACTGAGCCCCAGCCAGGGACAAGGCCGATAGCTTCTCCCGGCAAGATTCCCCATGTGCTCCTGCCTGTGTGCCTCCAAGGGAGGAGGTAGGCGGGTGGGCAAGAATGGAGGCAGAGGTGCCACCAGGCAGGGATAAGCCTTGGCTGCCTGGCATGTCCTTCATTTCACCTTTGGGTGACAGTAAGTCCAGGACTACCAAGGGGAATTCAGCCTTCTGTATATGTGGTTATGATGTCACACATGTGGACGGGAAGTAGAGCTTGACAGAAGAGACAGTGGAGCTGGGGGGAGGGGGCTCTCTGCTCAGTGGGCGGAGCAAGGATGAGATGGAGCCGGGTGGCATCAGCACTGGGACTGCCAGTGAGGGGGCAGGGCTGAGATGCTCCTTTAACAGATAAAAAGCAGCAGGGGCTGGGGTGGAGTCGCCTAGCAGGGATGAGGCCCTGACTTCCATCCCTCGTGTGGGTGTGGAGCTATGGTGTGGTGTCTGAGATTCCAACACCACAGGAAGTCAGAGGATCAGAAAGCCAAGCTCACCCTTGACCAAGCAGTAAGTTCAAGGTCAGCCTAGGCCACAAGAGACCCTGTCCACAAAAAGAGGGGGAAATCTGGGGCAGTTAGTGAAGGATTGTCTTATAAAGGTAAAGTAAGTGATTTTTGCCTAGCGAAAACCCTTTTAATACTTTGAAGAGCATGGACCCTTGTTCCCAATTAGTATTTCCTTTTGTCCCTTTTTTTTTTTTTTGTATTTTGTGAGCACATATACTTTGGCACCTTTGAAAAGAGACTTTAATAAATAAGGGAAGAAGAGAGAAATTCATTAGTGAATGGTAATAAATAACAATAACTTAAATCTCAATAAATATCTTCTCTATATCTCTGTATTTGAAACAGATGCATTGCATCGAGTAGCTTCTCTGGTCACTGGTGACCACGCATAAATGAAGCTGTGTATGTAACGTCAGTCTCTGTAAACCGACAGGCCCCGAGGTCTCCCTGCTGGGGGCAGCCGGGGGGCCCTTCCGCACTAGCTCTCCTAGGAGAATGCTGCCGATAACCACAACTTGCTTCCTGTTTCCGAGGACATCAAGGAAATGCCTTCTGGTTTGTTTTTAAGCAGGAGGACAGCCTTTTGGGTTCCTAGCCAACTTCTCCCTTACTCCATACACGGTGTTCAAAATCAACCACCAAGCATCCCTCCCGCCCCCCAACGCTGGATATAGTAAACCTCAGGCCTCAGTTTTCAAAGGGTATGATCTCTCTGTGCCTCTGCTTCCGTCCCTCTTCCCCTCTCCTTTCCAGGGTGTGAATCCGTTGAGTGACAGGAAAATACAGCTTTCTTATTTTCATCAGTAAAACGTAGTGACAAGAGGTGACACCAGAATCATCACATTTCCCCCGGTGTCTTCAGACACGTGATAACGAACCACAGGAGATACGCTGGCTGGCTTGGTTCTTTGCATGCATCCGCGACTCGGACCGCGATCGGTGACCATGGACTGTTATCAGATAAACGCTGGCAACAGCTAAGCAGGGACACCAGCCCTGAGCTTCTGGTGACATCACCTGCCATCCTGGAGTGCTCAGACGGCTGTTCTCACTCCTATCCAGTTTTCTGTAGCTGGGCCTTCTTCTACCAGGCTCCCACGATGGATGCCTTCTTCCGTCTCTCCCTCCTCTCCCTCTTCGTCCTTCTCCGCCTCCGCCTCCTTGGTCCTCATCTTCCGTTCTGGGCAAACATTTCCTGGGAACCTTGGTCCCTTTCTGTGCACTTGTAGCAGGAATGCAATACACAGCAGTCTCTGGAGCCGGAGTCAGATGCAGCCACACCGTTTAGCGGAATGCTTTCTTAGAATATGGTAAACCAGGTTATCGTCTAAAAACGACAGGTCGTCGTCGAATGCGACCGGTCGGCAACAGGCCTGGCCTACTTTGTCACTCACTAGTCTTCTGCTTCGAGATAGGTTTTTTATTATTTTGTCATACATTGTCTCGGCCGCATCACAGGAGCCGCTGCAATACCGGAAGATCAGTTCCTCCTTGGTTTCGTAGCCTAAACCTAAGTCAGTGACATTTAAGTGTATTGCAGTTAAGACACACCCCCGATTTTTGCCCCTCTGGCCTCTGCGGCCCTTCCCTCTGGAATTCTCTGGGCTGGCAGCTGCGGCCTGCCGATTCCTCTCCCTTCGAGGAAGCGCTGCCACTTGCTTATCTGGTGACCTCTTCAGTCTTTTAATGGTGGCTTGAATAAAATCCATGACATCATCAAACTGGTCAGGATAATCTCCAGGCATATTGGCTGTTCGACAAAGCAGAAAACGTCCCATGAGACAACAGTGATCATTTCAGGCAGTCTTCTCAGTCAAAGCGTCACTGGAACTAGCTAGAATTGTACCCACAGCAAAATGACCATCCACCTATGCTAAGCGTTCACAGTGCCCCCCCCCCCAGAAGCATAGGCTAATATGCACCCTCTAACACTTTGCAAACTGTCCGTGTCAAAAGAGAAGAGTCATGTAGTGAGGACACAGTTCCTTAACCCTAAAGAAACAAGTCTTTAAGGGTTAGCTGTTCAGGTGAGTGACGTCTGCCAGGTGACTGTGACCAGGGTGACATCTAAGGTCCTGTTTTATAGCCTTGAATATAGCTCTCACTCACTGAAACACTCTCAAACACTCCCTGAAATCCAGCTTCTGAGCCTCGAACCCAGACTCCTTGGTGCCCTGGTTTGGGGAGGAATGGAGGCACTTGGCATTGTCTGAAGCTGCTGCAGAATTCTGGTGTATGTGGGTATCAGAGAACATTGAGAAACTAGGCGTCAGAGCCTGAGGAAATGTGGCATCTTCTGGCTTTGCTACTTTGCTGTACGTTTACCTTGACTCTACCTGACTGAGTAGGACCAGATTCAAAGAGAACAAACAAAGATCTCTAAAATTCAGCTCCATTTTTAAACCCATCCCCACAAACCTAGAGAAACAGAAAGGTGGATTATATTTATATTTCACTGACAAGAAAATGGCAAATGGCGTGTCTCTGACAGCAACAACAACCAGAATGATTTCAACATAAAGGAAAGGCTGCTGGGGACAGAGGCAGCCTTGGGTCCAGGGGGGAAGCCAGGCGATGCTGCAGCTGCCACAGCGCTCCCACTGTGCGGTTACAAACAGGACAAGAGATGTGAGCTCCAGGGAGACCCCACGGAGGGAAGACAAGAGCACACCAGGATTCTCGAGACCTCTGGGGAAGACATGGATTTACAATCATCTGAGATTCTGAGTATTTCAGCATTTTGCGTTGGGTGACTAAGGGGAAAATAGCCATTGGAAGGATTTTTTTTTTTTTTTTTTTTTTTTTTTTTTTTTTTTTTTTTTTTTGGTTTTTCGAGACAGGGTTTCTCTGTGTAGCTTTGCGCCTTTCCTGGGACTCACTTGGTAGCCCAGGCTGGCCTCGAACTCACAGAGATCCGCCTGGCTCTGCCTCCCGAGTGCTGGGATTAAAGGCGTGCGCCACCACTGCCCGGCTGGAAGGATTTAATACACACCAAGAAGAGGGAAAACCTAACCCTTTTAAATCAGATATTAAGCTTTTATGGTCATCTTGTCCCATTTCAGACTTTGGGTTATATGTGGCTTAGAAAACTATACTTCAATAGAGCTGTTGGAGTCAGTGAGTTTTGTATTTTGGCAAGCTCAGGAAGATTACACTGTGTCTATCACAAACATAACTTATCTAACTGTTAAAACTCGGCAAGAATCCTGTTGTGTAAAATGAAATCTAGTTAATGTGACTTGACCGTGTGTGTGTGTGTGTGTGTGTGTGTGTGTGTGTGTGTGTGTGTGTGTGTGTATGGGTGGGTGTATGTGTGAGGTGCTAGGTAAGTGCCTAGCTCAGCTACTAGATTTTACACACACACACACACACACACACACACACACACACACACACACACACAAAGTATGATACATGATAAAGAAAAGACTGGGAATTGTAAACAAGAGTTTGTTGTTTGTTATGTGAAAATTAGCATCGGATTGCTTGAGTGCTCTGAGTGACAAACTGCTTCAGTACTGACTTAAGGCCCTTTTTCTCTTGCCTAAAACAACTCTGTCTCTGACCTGTGTCCCTTATCCACCTCCACCTCTCTTTTTGGGGTGTGTGTATATAAGTGTACATGTTTGTGTACACATGTGTGCAAGCATGGGTGTGTATGTGGAGTCCAGAGGTCAACATGACCTGGCCTCTGCCGTGCCCAGCCTCGGTGGTCTCTGACCGTATCTACTTCTCTTCAGTCTCCCTTCCCGACGTGTTACTGACATTTTGGGGTGGGTCATTTCTTGCTTTAGGGAGCTGTCTCGTACACAAGACGTCAAACTGAGTCCCTTGCCTCTATCCAGGCCATGCCAGTAGTACTACCTGTGATGGCTAATCTGGGTTGTCACCTGGACACACTTGGAGAAAAGGGACCTCGACTAGAAGAATTGCCTCCATCAGACTGGCCTATTGGCATATCTGTGGAACCTTCCCTTTCTTATCCTTGCCTTCCCTTGCCTTCCTTCCTTCTTCCCTCCCTTCCTTCCTTCCTCCCTCCCTCCCTCCCTCCCTCCCTCCCTCCCTCCCTTCCTTCCTTTGTTAATTGATGTGTGAAGGCCCATCCTGTGAGCAGAGCTATCCCTAGACAGGTGGGCCTGAGCTACATAAGAAAAGAAGTTGAAGACAAGCCTGAAAGCAAGCCGGTCAGTGGAGTTTCTGCATGGTCTCTGCTTCGGTTTCTGCCTCTAGTTTCTGCTTTGCCTTCCCTCAGTGATGGACTGTAACCTACAAGATGGAGTACACCCTTTCGCCCCCAGGGTGCTTTCGCTCACGGCATTTATCACAGCAACAGAAGAGCAAACTGTAGCACCACTCTCTGTCCCAATAACAAAATAATGAAAACGTCTCTAGATTTAGCCAAATGTCCTCTGGGGCTAAATCACCCAGATTAAGAAATACGGCTTAAACACAGGCCTCGGTGGGGCTGCCTCTGCCTGGACCACTGCTCTTTACAGTACCAGATACCTCTCTCACATCTCCTGAAGTATACACTTGATCATGACTGACTGACCTCTGTTGAAAATGCAACTCCTCCCGAGTCTCTAACCCCTCCACCTTGTTCTCCACCCTATGTAATTCCCTACATGCTAACGCTGTCCAACTTGGTCTTGTTCTTCCACCCTATGCAATTCCCTACATGCTAACGCTGTCCAACTTGGTCTTGTTCTTCCACCCTATGCAATTCCCTACATGCTAACGCTGTCCAACTTGGTCTTGTTCTTCCACCCTATGCAATTCCCTACATGCTAACGCTGTCCAACTTGGTCTTGTTCTTCCACCCTATGCAATTCCCTACATGCTAACGCGGTCTAACTTGGTCTGGTTTGTTCCTGTGCTCTAGAAGAGAAAAAACGACACAAAGATGCAGACACTGTATGTGTTCCTGTCGTTGTTTGAGACAGGCTCTTGCCTTGTAGTCTCGGCTGGCCCACATTGGCTTTGTGACCATTTTGACCTCAGCCTTGAGATCCACGGAGGCAGGAACTGATGGATGACAAACACGTGCTTGGGATAGAATTCTGAATCAGGAATGCGGTCACTTGTAGAGGGGAAAAGAAAATTAACTTTTTAAGAAAATTAACTACGGCTTCTATTGAAAACTCCATCTCCATAAAATGAAAGGCTCTAAAATAAGCCAAATCTCAGGGGGTGGGGGTCGGGGGAACTGGGGAAGCCCTGAGCAGTACTGGTACTTCAGACTCCCTCCTACTCCCCAGCTTAGTCCAGTGGCCTCTCAGGCATGCCTTCCTCAAGGGAACGACCGGACACATTTCCAGGGCTGGACCGGAAGAGTGTGCCTGGTTCCCATCTCCCCAGAAATGCTTTCTCAGGGCACTTCCTTTAGGGAGTTTTCTTAAAAAGACAACAGATCCTTAAATGATTCTGCTTTAGTATGGAAAACTACTTTTTTTAAAAGTGATCTGAGCGTGCTTTTTGTTATTTCTTTCACAAATAGTGAAATTAGTGAGGAGAAAGTAAGTGAAAGTATGTCTGTGTTTAAGTACAAAAACTATATTTTTTCTTATATTTGTAAAAAAAAAAAATGCTTGTATAGAAACCCAAACCTTTAAAATAAAAAGTGATTAATTAAAATACAATGGTGCTTTTAATTTTTTAAAAAGGGTTTTGTTTAACGAAGGACTCACACCATGAGGTCTCTGACTCTATTTAAAATTTCCTAAGTGATCATTAACTTAGGAACCTGGGAGGATGGAAGTTAAGACTGATTACTAATCAGCTGAAGATTAATAAAAAAATGAGGATAAAATTCAAAAATTCAACAGACGATAACAACAAAACATTGGAGTTACAAAAAGTCAAGTTCTCTGGTTTCAGAAACTCATGAACTTACACGTGACATAATTTCATATTACCAGAGTCCCGTGATGATCTGAACCAATACTCCAGGGACATAATCTGGCTCTAACACCTTCAACCTTCTTAAGAAAAATGTCCCCATTTCCAGACCTTGTAGTCACACAGCTTAGCCATAGGCTGTGTTCAGCAGATGTAACATGGAATGCTGAGTTAGGTTGGCATCTGGGACAAATACTGAATAAAAATTATTAATAGTTCCAAATCTAGCATGGGACAAATATTGTAATATTTGGGACACGGTTATACATCATTATGAGACAGTGTATCTCTTTTCTCGTATTTTAAATTCCTTTTGGCCCTTCCACAGAACCAAGTTAACAAGCTTCTGGTTCATCATGAAGTCATACTGTAAGAACTTGCTTCAAACTCATACATGTACGACACTGAGAATAAACTCCGATGTAACCGATGGACTTGGGTGATTGTAGCAAATACTATTCCAGTGAGAGGTGTTGATACTGAGAGTGGAGGATGTGTGGAGGCAGAAGGTGTGTGGGAAATCTCTGAAACCTCCTTTCAGTTTTGCGGTTACCTTACTTAAAAGTACAAACAAACAAACAACAACAACAACAACAACAAAACAAAAATGGTGGCGCATGCTTTTAATCCCAGCACCCTGGAAGCAGAGGCAGGTGGATTTCTGTGAGTTTGAGGCCAGTCAGCTTGGTGGTTTACATAGTGAGATTCAGGCCAGCCTGAGATGCATAGTGAAACCCTGTCTCAAACAACAGCAATAACAGCAACAGAAGGCTTTTCTGTCCCTGGGACATACTGGTTCAATGCGCTGAACCACAGGTTTAGCTTAGGATCCCTCTTTTTGATGGGAATCTCTCTTCCGCACGGACGCTAAGGTGGAATGTCATTTAAACACCAAGCCCAGCCTTTACCTGACTTTACTGAGCTGGAGGGTAATTTTTTTCTTTCATGTTCTTAAAAACACGAACATACAGATGTTGATATGAAAAGCTTTACGTATGTAAATTGTGGGCTTAAGAATTAATAATCAAAAATGAGGATAAAACATCCTATTTTTCAAACCACGCGACCATTCAACTCCTAATTCCAGGCCTTTTGGTGCCACTGAGTTTCACTTGAAGGGATAGTGTCACTTTATCATGCTTAGTGTTTAGGGGATATGAGTAGCCAAATGATTCTGTAGAAGGGTGCTGGGCAAACCTCACCAGCCTGTTCTTAAGAATTCTACAGAAGCCGGGTGGTGGTGGCGCACGCCTTTAATCCCAGCACTCGGGAGGCAGAGCCAGGCGGATCTCTGTGAGTTCGAGGCCAGCCTGGTCTCCAAAGCGAGTTCCAGGAAAGGCGCAAAGCTACACAGAGAAACCCTGTCTCGAAAAACCAAAAAAAAAAAAAAAGAAAAAGAATTCTACAGAAACTTCTAGCCTTGTCCAGGCAAGTAACATCCTATGTGGAATTCAGAGGTCCACAGTTGCTTTAACCTTCTAGGACTTCACGGAGCTGAAGGGAGAGGAAGGGGGCTGGGGTTTAGATTATCTCCTACACTATGACCTAATGGCATGCTCTCACCCTACGAAAAGTTACAGAACATGAGCTCTACAAACATCCCTACCAGCGTTAATGTTACCATAAAATACTTGCAAACCACAGAAGAAGACCACACGTTTAACAACCAAAAGGCAAAATAAAATAAAAGTAATGCAAATAAATAAAACAATGAAAGCAGGTAGGTCAAACTCTTGCTCATTTCCCAGATACAGTTTGGGAACGATGTCTGACTGAAGGCTAACGTTCTGAGATATCAAAATTCTCAGTTGCTTGAAGTCATCCTTCAGAGTGTAAGCAAATATTTTGGCATTGTTCTGTTTCAAATATTTTAACTCTGATGTGTCCTTTGTATAAACAGTGTTATTTAAACAAATGAAACCTGTACCAGGGCATAACTCTGGGAACAAACTGTTCACGGCAAAGGCTGTATCTCCCTTGATTTGGGGGGGGGGGGAGAATGGTAATGTCACCTTAATAACCAAGGACTGGGATAGTCACTATTTTGTAAAGCCAATTGAATTTTTATAGGAACAATGGTGAGGGTTCTGAGCATTCCTTTTAACAGCTAAGCTAAAAAAAATTGCAAAATTCAAAGTGTTATCTTGGCTACGATGGCTAAAATGTCAAATTTTTCTTAAAAGCTCTAGGTGGGCCATATGTTAACGCCAAGGCCACTTGTGTTGGTTCATGCTGTCCAGACCAACATCTCAGTCAGTCTCTAGCCTATCTCCTGCCTGTGTCCAAGAGGGAGGTAACCCAAGGTTGTTTATAAAGTATGAGGATGTGAGTCCCTCCCACCTTGGGAAGTGGACTCAGAGGATGGTGGAGGGTTTCTGCAGCTATGAATGTTCCAGAAAGGGGGAGGGGCTGACCCTAGCACCATAGTGTCCCTATGAAAGTAGAGATTTTCCAGGCCAACCTGAGTCCTGCCAAGTCTCTATGGAAGGCACAGGTGCTGATCGTGTGGGAGGGAGGGTCTGACTCTCCACAGCCCTGTGAAGCCTCCAGCACGAGCTCTGGAACAGTAAAGACAAAAGTGCTGAGCTCTTAGAGGGAGCCATGGTCTAGCTGGCTATACAGTTAATAAATATGCTAGAAATCAGTGCCTGGAGGGTCTTGTCTGGGCAGTGCCCACTTCTGAGATGGTGCTAGGCTTGAAGGTGAGGTGTTATGGAATGCCACACTGGGGCTCCTGAGACACTGGGTAGTTAGTTGTGGCAGGCAAAGCCTGCCTGGAGAGGCTAGCCATAGACTGGGGACATGAAAATCCCCTGGGGAAGGGGTTTTCAATCTGAAGTTCCTACCTTCACTGCAGGCATAGGACACATTGTTATGTAGCCTAAGTGTCCGAGACATAGAAATCGTCTCTTGTACATATGCATAAGCATATACTTATGCTTCTCTACACACAAATACACACAAATGCTTGTTTCTATGAAGACATGAGTCTAGGATCAGTATAATTTCTCAAGAACGACTAATGTCGTTTCGTAGAAACCAGTTATTTGTACCTTTCAGAAAGGTGCAAACACAATCTTCTTTCACTCACTTTGAAAAGTTATTACAAGCATGGGGCTGTTATTACATTAAAAAGTCTCCATATTATAATCTTCTCTTAAGTGAGGTCTTGAATAATCGCTTCCTTGAAGCATTTCACAGAGTATCAAGGTGGAGTGGTTGCTTAGCCTCCCCGCGTGAAGGTCAGACCTGACAATAGTACTGCCAGCCTGCGTGGAACTGAACACCTCCGCACATCTCCTTACAGACTGGGAAGGCTGCGGGCAGCCATGTTTGCTCATGACCACGTACTTAATGAGTAGAAATTTGGCTGGTTTGGTTTCCAAGATCAGTGTGGGGTCTTGTGCTGCATGCTGCCTTTTTATTTCTAAGTAAAAATGCGACTGCTCTGTAGCCTTTTTAAGCCTGGGAAATTAATGCAGAAACAAGGGCAAGATATGAAGACACCAGCTATGGGACAGTTCAGTATGAACTCAAGTACATGAAGTAGATCTCAAAGTGAGGCTACCATGGACCACAGAACTGAGAGTCTCCGAGAAGGGAAAAGCCATGCCTTTTGGGGGCACCTCTCTCCCGTCTTGTTCTTGTATATCACTCTGAAGCAGGTCTGCCAATTTCCCAGTCACAACCGGAACACCAGCAGCCAGCAGTGGGGGCAGATTCAGACAGAGAGGCCCCAGCTCCGGAAGCTTCTCATACTTAGACTGGCACCCGTGACCAAGCTCTTGCTGCAGAGTTGGAGAAGACGGAGCCTGAGATTCCAGGCCTGGGTCAGTCCCTGACCAGCATGTGACCTTGGACTAGTGGCTTAGCCATCCTGAGGTCAACTTGCTGTCCTTTGGGGCTCCCTAGCTCTGAAGTCCTGAGATGTGGTCAGTCTAAGCTTTGGCCTGAAAGTGCCAGCAGACACTGACTTCCAGATACCTATGTGGGGGACAGCATCCAGCTCAGTTACCACTATTAGCCTTTACCCCTTTACACTGTGAAGTCCCACAGGAGGTATTCTGGGATCTAGAAGGCCTCTTCCCTTTACCTTCTAGCTCAGCTGAACCTGCCTGTGAAATTTAAAGTAATCATTGCCAGTCTTCTTAAACCAAGTCGTGTCCCATTCCTTACTGAAAAGAGCCAGAAAGACATATAGAAAGGACCCTGTATTTATACCAGTCAATGCCCTGGTTCTAGGCATTTTCAAACCTCAGTTTCTACCTGTAGAGGTAGAACTGGCCCCATGGGCCTCTGAGAGAATGTACTGTAACAACCTGTTCTAATTAGCCAGCCCCTGCCACTCAAAAGTCAGGTACAACTTTCTTAAAAATCACAACTTTCCCCATTGGTTTTTGCTGTATCAAATCTATTTGAGTCGTTTCCAGCTCACTGTCTCAATGCTACAATCACTGGGGGTTGGGGGAGCTCCATAGCTTGTCCTAGACCTGGAAGGTCAACCGCCTGCCTGTCGGGGACCTCTGAAATGTGTGGCAAGAGTGTAGAAAATGTTCAGTGCCCTGAAGAGTTCTGCATAGCTTTATCATTATGCACTGATTAAAAGTCATCATTTTGTCTCGTACCTGAACTGAAAACAAAACAAAACGAAACACAAAAAAACAAACCAGATATCACTAAGGTCCAAATGCTGGTATATCTTCCTTTATCCAAGGACCATCATGTTCTCCTATTTTAAGTTCAGAACAGACTAGCGGATAAGAGGCTACACTTGGTTAAATCGGAAGGGGCTCAGTAGCATCTATTTTTCTGAGGCAATTCACAAGGCCATTCTGACCCTTTCCAGAGTGACCATGCTCTTTTCTCATGACCAACAGTGACACTGGTTTATTTAAAGACAGTGTTTTGTTGCTGTTCTTTTAAAGCATGCCTGGATTCCCTCAAGGCAGAAGAAAAAGACCAATCAGAATGTATAGCACTTCAGAATATAGAAAAAGAACACAGGGTATATTTTAAAAGCCACTTGGCCAAACTATATGCCATTTTATTCAGTATCTGCATCTACTTTGATTAACATAGCACATACATATTTTGAACTGTTAGCCTACAACTCAACTAAGAAAACTTAATAATAATAACTACACATGAGTACAAATAATAAAAAAACCCACTTGGGGAACACTATATTAATTTCATTATTCATATTCCAGTTGCTCTGGTTTCTATGTATGTGGTCCATACTTTTATTATAGCTGTGATAATGATTTTCCAGGATACAGCATGGTTCCCTGTGGGGGAATGACCATTCTCCTGCTTTTAAGTCAGGAAAATACCCACCAGGATGCCCATTTGTTAGCTAATCCATGAACACCTGGTGAGATCTAAAAGCTCTCTACAGCTAGCAATAAATACCCCATGCTAATGAGCACACGCCAGGAGCTCTGTAAAAAGAAAAAAAAAGAGAAGAAAAGACTTAAGAGAGGAGGGTGAGAAATTACCCAGTAAAATTAATTGTGCAAAAAAAGCCTCTTGGGAAAACAATTCTTTGTGGTGTTAGCAGCAGCAGGTGGCACTGGGGACTGAGGGAGGGCCTTCAGAGGGACCTGGCGGAAAGTCTCTACTTTCTCCTTCCTAGAAGGTACTGTTCTGAGCCGGGCGGTGGTGGCGCACGCCTTTAATCCCAGCACTCGGGAGGCAGAGCCAGGCGGATCTCTGTGAGTTCGAGGCCAACCTGGGCTACCAAGTGAGTTCCAGGAAAAGGCGCAAAGCTACACAGAGAAACCCTGTCTCGAAAAACCAAAAAAAAAAAAAAAGAAGGTACTGTTCTGATCCCAAGGAGCCACAGGACCCTAGGGCACATCCTGAGCCCCTGGATCTTCCCAGAAAGAGGTGAGAAGTGAATAAAAGTAACTTCGAGGGCCTTAGGGACTCGGATGAGAACAAGAGGGATTAAGAGAAGATGGCAGAGAAGTAAAGAAGGTGGGAAAAAATGTTCTTAATCATCTGAACTTCTTTGGTGGATCCCTATAGTTCAGTGGTTCTCAACCTGTGGGTTAAGACCCCTTTGGAGGGCTGGAGAGATGGCTCAGCCGTTAAAGGCTAGGCTCACAACCAAAAATATAAGACCCCTTTGGAGGTCAAACGACACTTTCATATGGGGTCACCTAAGACCATCCTACCTATCAGATATTTACATTACAATTCACAACAGTCGCAAAATTACAGTTATGAAATAGTAACAAATAATTTTATGGTTGGGGGTCACCACAACATGAGGAACTGTATAAAAGGTGGCAGCATTAAGGAAGCTGAGAACCCACTGCTCTAGTCAGATACAAGGAAGGGGTTTCTATCCTGTTAATATGTTCACAGAAACCTCTAAGAGTTCAGAAAGGCTTCAGAGAACTAGGCACAAGCATCATTTGGAGA
The DNA here is from genome assembly GCF_007827085.1 of Peromyscus californicus insignis. NCBI lineage: Eukaryota > Metazoa > Chordata > Mammalia > Rodentia > Cricetidae > Peromyscus > Peromyscus californicus. The sequence continues at coordinate 30,153,761 of NW_026294480.1, forward strand.
TAACTATATTTGCAAAACCTCAATGCTGGATTCCTTCCTCTCTCTCTCTCTCTCTCTCTCTCTCTCTCTCTCTCTCTCTCTCTCTCTCTCTCTCTCTCTCCTTTATGCCACCAGATGAGTCACATGTGAGTGTCCTGGGGTCGCAGGTTGTAGTCTTATGGTTTGGGGACAAGTGTGACTATGAGCTCAGGCTGCCCTGACTCAGAGCCTGGCTATGTGGTGTCTCCAAGACGTCCTAAGACAGGAACAGTCAACTCTACCTTTAGGTCAAGATTAACGCAAGCCGAGGTTTGAGCTTGGAGCGAATGGAAAGAATGGTTCTCTGAAGCCAACACGCTGCGCCTGTGATCACTCTTCATTGATATTTATATCAGAGGCAGGGGAACAAACACCACTGTGCATCTTCAGACAAAGCACAGAGGATCCAGGAATGGATCTCATCATACTTTAGACTCTAGAGCATATTCTACAGAGGACAGACCTCTGTCCAGGCCCTGGCTCAGTGATTTGTGGACAGAGACAATCATCAGTCCCAGGGGTGTGTGCTGCCTCTCCTGTGTTCCTAGAAATGCCTGACAATGAACCTTCTGAGCAACAACAGACTCAGCAGATGGCCACGGATGGGATTTTTCCTGTCTTCATCGGGAGGCACATGTCCTCTGGGAATATTATGAGAAAGCTTTCTGCTGCACCCGTGGGTAGCTTCATGGGGTTTTGTCTATTCCTCAATTTTCACATCTACTGTGTCTCTCAGGCCTGTGATGGCCCTGCTGGTGACCACCCTGGCCCTGGCCTCCCCCCCGCTTTTTTTTTTTAGCCCTTTTGGTTCCTTACTGTGTAAGATGTACCTCACACCCATTTTTTCTGATTTCATTTGAGGATCTGTCTCCTGCACCATTCAAGGACAATTCAGACACGGACAACTTAGGATCATGTGATGTGAGGTGCTTCTGGTTTAAGATTACAGCACCCAGGAACAGAGTCTCAAAGACATTTACTTGAATCTAATCATATAGAAATAATTAGATAAGTTCAAACTGAGAGGTGGCCAGGGAAAGGATAGGCAAAGGAGCCAATCCCCAAATGTCAGCGTCATTGGTTACAGGATTGAAGACGAATCAAGGAACCAGGCAATCAAATGTACCGTGTGATTCTGGGCTTAAAAAGTAATACAGAGGACATTATCACCAGGACTGGCGAAGCTGGAATATCTGTTGGATAAATGCCTTAGGCTGATGTCAAATGTCCTGACCTCGTAGCTGAATTTTGCTCGTGCAAGACATTGTGCTATTCTTAGAAGACATATGCTAACGTACTTAATGTTGTGGCTTTCCTAGTGCAGGCTCACATGGCTTGAAGGGAAAAAACAAATGAGGGAAATTTCTCCTAAGAAGACAAAGCTTAGCGAGAGGTGGGTGGGTGATCACCATTCCATAGATGCTGCAAAGGGAGGGGTCTGCATGAACAAGCCAAGGAATGCTGAGGCAGGTGCCTCCATGTTTCTTCCTGGCAAGGCACCGCTGGCCAGGCAGGGGTTCTATTTCCTAGTCTATTTATTTAGTCCTCTTATAATTCAGATCCAGAAGTGATATGGGATACATATCAGCTTTGTATATTCGAGTTATGAAGTCAGATCTCTTCTGATCAAAAAGCTAGTTTATCTGCCTTCGTTAGTCTGAGAGTTTTACAGGGATTAAAAGGAAATTGGCAGGCCCAAGTTTTTTGTTTTTTTTTTTTCAAAAATATCTTAATATAAATATATTTTCCAAATGGTCAACCAATGACATATAACTACTTAAACTCATCATAGAAGAATGTAGATGTCCACAAAAAGTGCACATGACATAATTTTCAATATTAATCACCTTCCTACCTGTGCCTACTGAGTATAGGAGTTGGAGTTAAGGCCTGGACCATCAGGCCCCCATAAGACCATGGACTGTTAAAGCCGTGGCTTTCCAGCTCCGCTGTTTTGTTAAAGCCTCACAAATGTGGTCTTTGACTACTCCAAGCTAGCCACAGTAGTAGTCGTGTCCCAGTGGTGACCCACACTTTGCTTCTGCGAGTCAACTCCTGTCCCCCAGGGAACTTTTGTGGTCATGTCTTGCCTCCATCTGAAGGTTTCCTGTCACCTGGCAGCATGGGAGTGATCTAAGAGCAAGTGTGTTTCCCAGAAGGTCTCCTGGAAGTTTGTGCCAGTTCTGTGGGAATCCTTACAGAATCCATGTATTTCTGTCCAATGTGTTCTGATGTGGGTTTTGAGGTAGTCATTAATAATGTCGCCTTAGACCTCCTCTGGCCAGAGGAAGTCAGAAAAGGGACCAAGAGGAAATGTAATGATCTCTCATCATCAACTGGCTCCATTGTGTGGTTTTCCAGGAAATCTATGTTTTAGGGTTAGTTGATAGATTTCTGGCTACATGTTTGTATTATTTTTAATATACTAACCCAGGATCACAGTATATGATGAGAAAGAAAAAAGAAAAAGACTGACTTTGGGACTAGAAGCCTGCCTGAAGTTTGAAATGTGCCTGCCCTATTTGACTTGTAACCTAGAACAGCTCTCTAGATAGATCTTACTCCTTCACCTATAAAATGGAGATAACCTTGTTCAGTAGAGCTCAAACTAATTTGATTTTAGGATATTAAGTTTTTTGCTCCAAGCCAGGTTACTCAGGTGGATAGTCAAAGGGTGCCGGGACACTAACTTTAGTGGTGAGTTTCTATTTACATGCCCTGGAGGGTGAGCAGGTTGATTTGATCGTGCTCGTGACTCGAAGCTTTTTAAAAATAAGAACACAAAACTACCAGTGAAAAATTTGCCTATGCTGAAAGCCCCACTCATGAGGAGTGGACTACTATTTGCCATACATACGCTGTGTAGAAGAGGCTGCCTGCTATCACCTGCCTCCCATTGAAAATAGGGCAAACTCATTTTTCTAGATCGAGATGGAGCACTCCGTAATCACCCGGGGAGACATCTCCCAGTTCCCACCACTCCAGTACCTCTTCCATAATCACCTGGGGAGACATCTCCCAGTTCCCACCACTCCAGTACCTCTTCCATAATCACCCGGGGAGACATCTCCCAGTTCCCACCACTCCAGTACCTCTTCCATAATCACCCGGGGAGACATCTCCCAGTTCCCACCTCTCCAGTACCTCCTCCACGATCACCCGGGGAGACATCTCCCAGTTCCCACCACTCCAGGACCTCTTCCAGCTCATGCCCACTGCGCTGCATCCCTTGTATGATCAACTACACCTCTTCTATAGCATGGTTACAAATTCCTCATGCTTCTCTCTAGTCTGTAACATCCCTCTCCTTTTCCTTCCAAATTACCCACATTTCGAACACCTCTTAAATCCCTGTACCTGGACTTTTTGCTGTCCTGCTCTCTAAATCCCAGTGAGTACAATGCTAGAAATTCTTTTTTTTTTTTCTTTTTGGTTTTTGGTTTTTTTCAAGACAGGGATTCTTTGTGCAACAGCCCTGGCTGTCCTGGAACTAGCTCTGTAGACCAGGCTGGCGTCAAACTCACAGAGATCCACCTGCCTCTGCCTTCCGAGTGCTAGGACTAAAGGCATGCACCATGTCAGCTGGACTCATTGCTAGAGATTCTTGGCAGCATGACTTTAGCCAAAGGATAGATGTATCTACCTGTCTTGCAGATGACCTGTCTACTCACCTTTCCACCTGCCTACCTGTCTACTTCTAATTCACAACTAGATTTATTTTTGCCTTTTGAATGCTGCCCATACCTGGCATATGAGGGGTATTTAATGTGAAATGGCTTCTGATGGAGCTCAAATGATTAATTATACTGTAAGTATTTTCATTAAGTGAAGCCCACAAGTACTGGGTTTTTTAAAAAAAAAAATCACACATACAGTAGGAAAGGAAAATACCAGAAACTTTTCACTTTTGTGTCAGCGAACATGGGCACTTCTGAGCATAATGCTTAGGTGGATGGCCAGTGCAATGTCCTATGGCTGATCAATTATCAGTGAGCCTTGAAAGCATTTCTCTGAACAGCATTATTAGGGCCTGAGAAAGAAGATGCTAGTCTCAGATCTCAGATAAGTGATCAGTGTACCCTAAAAGAGTCTTCCTCACAGATTTTAATTTCAAGAGCCCCTTTCCAAGTGCCAGATCCCCTTTCCTTTCCTGCTGATGTAGTGACTTGCCTTTCCTATTGGCTCCTCTCTACAGGCTGAAGCAATGAGTGGGGAGTACTTACTGAGAGTTCCACACCTCAAAACATTGGATTTGGAAGTTTAACATCATCTGCTGTACAGTGCTGGCCTGACTCCATTCAAGTCTTAAATTTTAAATTCAGTGTCTATCCTAATGGTTTCTCTACATACAGGTAGCCTCCAATTCATACTTTCTTGTCTCTTACACCAGGTATTATGGGATATGGTACCCAAGTCAGGGACCCATACTTAATAACCTTGTGAGTTACAGTTCAGTTTCACCATGGTTAACATGGGGGGTTTTATGGGTTATTGTCTGAGAACTTGATAGCTTGATCTAAAAGAATATTTCCATGGAAAATTTCATGTCCTGTGACCAAACTGGAGGGCTGTAATCCCATTGTAGTATAATAAATTAGGAATTACCTGACAGTATGATTAAAAAAATTAAAACAATCAGTTTTAGTTATTGGTTGAAGACCATCCAACCCCTATAGAGTTTCTCCCTTCCATACAAAATATAGTTTCGTGGTTTGGGCAAACACTGGCCCTGGCATCCCCAGACCTGTCTGCTGCCACCGTGGATATCTGGCACTTTAGATTTTGCCTTTTAGCTCTCAGGACCACCAAGTTTTCCTTTTAGCCTCAGAATGCTGCAGCACCTGTATATGCCACTAGCCTCAGAATGCTGCAACATCTGTATATGCCGCTAGCCTCAGAATGCTGCAACACCTGTATATGCCGCACTGCAGACCCTCCCCTATACTATCTCCAATTTTCCTTTGTAGAAAACAATGGCAGGAGGAGGAACACATGGACAAGGGGAGGGAGGCCAGAGACAAAGTCTTGGATGCCTCCTCGGAAGGCAAACTGCAAGCAAGTTTCTGCGGGAGTTTAAAATGGTCACTGCCTGTTTATTTCATACCCGGCCTCGAGACAAGCAAGTCAGTTATTAATCCTATTTGCTTAGCTTATCCCATGTAGGAAAGAATTTGGGATGCTTAATTTGCACTGGACCCAGTGGAACAGATGCAGTCTCAAGAGTGAACGTGTGGAGTGGATGGAGCCAGTTCCAGTGCCCCGATGTAGAAGTGGCACAGCGACAGTTAAGGTGACAGAAACTCTTTTGCTTAATCACTAAATCCCAAGCACCTGAAGGAAACCATAGGGGCCAAAATTTATAGCACTTTTTATTTTCCAATGAAATGAAATGACTTAATGTTTTTCTACACCAGACTTATCCAGTTGCTCCGTGTACAGTGCAGGATATAAATGTCAGCACTGTGGCAGGGGTGTGCTGACACTAGCTGAATATTTAAGGTCTGCACACTGTCATTATTTTGCTTTCCCTGCCCTGACAGCTTGCTACTGAATTGAACATACCTGGAAAGAAGTCAGTTGGCTTAGAACACAGCTCAGTTTCTCTTGGGGTAATTTCTCTGTCTAGGCTCTACTGGGTCTTTCCACAGACAAAGCAGAACTGGTTGTGTTCTGCTGTCTTGAACAAAATCAGTAGTCAGAATCTTGTCCGCAGATGATTAGGTATCATTTGAGAAAGAGGAAGCAATTCCTTGTCATATCATCATGGGCTCCATGCAGCCAATGGACTTCAATATTATTTCCCTTGTGTGGTGGCTGATTAACCCACAGAAGCTGTAGGTTTTCCTAGGGTGTTTTCAACCTATGGCGACACAACTTTGAATGGGCACTGGTTCCACCTAGAAAACATCTAAAAAGTCCACACACCCCGCTACACATCAAACCAGTTACATCACAATCTGGCATGAAGTCCAGTATCAGTGGACATCAGCATTCCTAGAGGACATCAGTCTCTTTATATGAGTCTCTTCTCAAAGGATGATAGGGGCGTGGACACCAAGGAGCAGACCTGGTCGCTACTGGCATGTGGGAGAAAAAAAGCCTTCCCTTTTGTGGACAGTTGTAAACTATTCATTGAGTTCTAAAGCCATTGACTCGTAAGACTTAATGGAATGTTCAACTTAGCAAGCCCAGGTGGACAGTTTACCTATACAGCAATTAAACTTCCAAGAATCAATCAGCTTGTAATTGATCATTGTTCTCTCCTCTGACATTTGAATTAAAGAACTGTTATTATTGGCCACTGTGTTCCTGTCCCTCTGGCCCGCTCTTATAGGAATGGATGAATGAAGCCAATAGCGAAGATCTACTGGAGAAATGTTTGTACGATCACCCTAAACTTGTGATGGATGTGAAACTCTTTAAAGATGAGTTTACTCAGCTAATTGATGGAAAGTCTCGGGACTTCAAGGGGTCAACTACGTTCCCCTTTTAACCCTAAATCACTCTAGAAATCCTTATAAAATTTTGCTTTTGTGGAACTTGTGCACATCACATTTCATGCTTGGATGATTTCAGTCCTGGGGCTGATGTGGGCAGTACAGTTCAAGTGGGAAACATCAATGTCAACAATTTTAAGGGGGGTGGGGGTTGGTGGGGGGTAGGAGTGAGTATTTTGAGGGTATATCTATTTTTCTGTTGCTACCTTTGTTGCCTAGATATTTTCTGTCACTTGTTATGTATCTACCTCACTTTACCCAGATGGACTTCTGAGGAACTCAGGGTAGATTGTACCAAATCATCACTGTAATTGCTTGCTTCTAGAACATGTTATAGCTTTTGAGTAGTGAACTGCAGACTTGTTTTTAAAGTAAGAGTACCCTGTGTTTTTGTTAGTTTTTTTCCTTTGAGCTAGCATTCTAGGGTGTGTTTGAAACGCTTCTCCTTTTCAGCTTAACTTGCACTAGCCACCCTCGAGTCTTTCTAACCATAGCACTCTTCAGAACAGATTTGACACTAGGCAGATGCTGCTAGCCCTGGAGATGGAGGCTCCTCTGTGTTTTCTCTCTGGCTGGGTTTTCACAAAACCCCTTGCTTGCGCAGATGGGGGAGAAAGTGCAAGAGGTTTTGGAGGTAGGCACAGTAAAACAGCTTTCAAGAAAGACCCCTGGGCGTGTTCCTAGAGGGGCAGGGGAGAAAAGGGGCGGGCAATGTGTATGTGTGCTCTGGTGGTGTTTGGTTGTGAGGGTGGTGGTAGTGGGATATTTGTTGATGGGAATGATAAAGGGACCCTATTCATATCCTCTGCACTAGACAAGGGATCCCCTGTCACTCACAAGCAAGGCACCTGGGAACCCTTGGGCTGCAGCGGGCAAAGGAGTACCCTTAAGGGCCTCAGAGCCCTTCCCACTTAGCCCAAGAGTGGGGAGGCTCACAGCCTTCGAGACTGGCCCCGGGTGGCTGCGTGCGTGCGGCGGTGGGGGTGCCCTGGGGTCCGCCGATGATGGCCCAGGGGGGGAGGGAACGGTTCTTACAGTCACTGGTCAGGGCAGCGAAGGGCGCGCGGCGGTGGCCAAGGGAGCGGTCTTCGGTGGGCGCCTCGGGAAGCCTCTTACCGGCGGGCAGCGGAAAGGCGGACGCGGTGTGGAGCAACACCAGGCAGACAGCCACGACATCCCATAACTTCATCTTAGAATCCCGTCCAGCGGCGGCACCTGCGCGGGGCGGGCGGCGGGGAAGAGAACCGCACCATTGCAAGTTAGGCTCCGACGCCTTGGACCCCGATGCTGGCTGCCGAGCCGCTTCCCTGCCGTTCCCCAGCCCTGCTCCCGAACACCCCGCCCTTGCCCAGGTCTCCCACTCAAAGCTCCTTCATCCCGGTGCTCCCCAGGTGCAGCCCACATTCCCGACACGGCCTCTGCTGACCTCTTCCCAGCCCTCCAGTCCCCAGGTCCCAGATTTTGGACTTATACTGCAACCACTAACCAGCTGCTTCTACTGGCGCACGACACTCCATATTCCCTCAGGGGTGAACAGGGTAGCCCCTATCCGGCTGCCTTTGCCAGGCCCTGGACAGAAACCTTCCCTCCCCACCTAGCAGCTTCCATAGTTAGGCCCTGGGAACCAGCTTTCCACCCAAGCAAGCAACAAGGACTAAAACCAAGCTGACCCCTCTGTCTCAAGCTGGGCCTTCCTTCCGACTAGGTAGGATGCAGGCTCGGTGGGAACACTCGCCCTGCACGCCGCCCACCCTTCCAACATCCCAGCTAAGTAAGAATTTTGTCACCCAGAGCAAGTTAATGTGGAATTGCAGACTTTGGCCTGCATGAAAGTGTCTGGGTTAAAGTACCTAACTTCGGAAGCATCGACTTGGCTTAAAACGCTAGTTCCACTTCTCAAGATCATTAACATTAACATGAAAAAGTTCAGTAAATGCCCAATAAATGTTTGACCGTTGCTAGTAGGCAGGGATTGCACATATCTCGAATTTTTAAAAATCTTCCGTGGTATACCCTAAAATGCTCTTGATTTAATTTTTGCAGCTTTGTGAAATTTTGGCTCTAATCCCCTCCCTCGCAGCAGAGATGGTGGCATTTTGCGCCTCTAGCTACACCAGGACCATCGTCAGAATCCTGAACACTGTAGGAGGCCTCGGGCACCAGAAGGAGTGAAGGCCACGTCTTTCCAGAGAGTCCTTTGGACTCTTAGGCCTCACGTCCCTGAAAAGGAGGGTCATACAGTCTGGGGTGAGCGAGGTAAAAAAGCTTTGTGAACTTGGTGAGAAGTCCTATCCACAGATGGGAGGACTGAATCACCTAGGGGTATGGTGTTAATCCCGCCTTTAGGAGCCCCAGTGTTCCAGAGTCGGGAGACCACTGCCTGGAGAGCATTCTCAAATCGGAAAATCCATGCATTTAATAAAACAGCCTTGACATTTTCCATGGGGGAGGGCAAAACAGTTTCCAGGTAAACACCAAACAAACCAACAAACCAAAAGATCCTCTCCGCACCTTTCCTATTAGTCTTCAGGCACTTGCCCTCCCTCCTTTCCGGGGTACATCCCTCCCGCCCCTCACAATCTCCACCCAGAATTCCAATCTAGGCCCCTTGATAAGGCCACCAGGAAAGCGTTTAATTCGGCCACCACCTCCCACCGCTGCGGAGACGAATTCATTTTCCATCCCTTGGGCGTCTGTTGTCTCCGCAGCTGTTGGACTCGGAGATTGGGAAGCGACAGAACCACACAGCGCCGAGGTTCCGGCTGCGCGGGCTGGCTTGTACACCCCAGAGGAGGGAAAAAGACGCCTCTGGGTCCCTCCCGGCGGCGCGCAGGCCCAGGAAAACTCCTAGGCAGTGCAGAGGCGCTTGCTTCGCGAGCTGGGAGCGGGGGAAGGCGAGGCCTCCCGCCTCCTCCCGGGTGCCAGCTCTGCCAGCTCCCGGGTGCGTGCGAAATGGCTGGCGATCCCAAGCAGCAGGGAGGCGCGGGGTTAAGGCGCTGTCCCGGATCGCCGTGCCCGGCAGCAGGAAGCTGCGGAGGCACCAGATTTCCCTTCCGCATTAAGAGGGTTTTTCCCCTTTTCCCAGTTTGGCTTACGGAGGGCTTTTAAAATTGGACGTGGAGAGTCTCAATCAGAAGTGTGGCGACGTTGGCAAAGGAGGGAAACACTGGAACATTCCCTCTCCGCCTCGCCAGAGGAGGCTCTCCATCTCATCCTAGGCCGGGAGCCTTGGGCACCCCGAAAGCGTTCCCTCCCATCCCGAGACTGAGCCGCCGCGCTCTTTGCTGAGAGCTGCGAGGCCGGCTTCTTTCCAAGCCGCGCTTTAGTTGGTGACACTTGCTCTCCCCATTCCCTCCGGTCAAAAGATGGGGTTTGCGTCTCCTAGGAGGTTCTTCCCATGAATCCATCTGGGCCCCTCCTCGAGGCATCCATCTCTGCTTATCTCTTTGTTGCTGTCCACCCAAAGCATCGGCTGGATCTGTCCCTGCCACGCCTGGCCTTTGCGGCGCGTGAGAATAGCTTAAGGCACCGGCTCTTGTGGGAGCCCAAGCTTTTCACTCTGAGGTTGGCTCTGCCAAGTGACCCCTCGTTTTCTCTCGGGCTTGGAAAGCTGGTTCCTCTCTGCATCTGGGACCAACTCATCCCAGCAAAGCAAAAGGATTGTGCGGCGCACGTGGGCACCCGGTGGGTCCCAGGACTCCGGGTTAAAGGATGCGCGGAAAGCCACGGTAGCGACTGCCAAACCGCTGCTCACCGATTCTGAGTTCCCGGCACCAGGGGGCACCAGAAACCGCTCGGGCCTTGTAGCGCTTGTGCGGCGGGTAGGCTGAATTATCATTTTAAAATATAAAACCCTAGAAGAACCACTGTGTCTGCCATCTATCCCCAAACTAGCCCAGGGACCTGTGGTTGTCCTTATGCGAATCCTCACTTTTCAGGTTTCTACTCTTCTGTTCCTTTTCCCCATTCCCCCTCTCCGCATTTCACCTGAGGTGGTTTCTTGGCAACCTGCTTTTGGACACCCTGATCCTCTGTCACTGAGACAGCTTTGCAGTGGGCGATTGCTCCTCCAGCCAGTGGCCCCCGCACCTTTTTGGAGCTGACTGGCTGGGAAGTTTGTTTGGGATTTGCTTTCAAGACCCGGTGGCGTGGGAGGAGAGGGCACTCTGAACTCGGGTGTTTCCTCTAGGGTCCGGACAGACATTACTAAAAGCTCTGTTGCTTTTATCTTCTGTGCTCAGTGTCTTTGACTAAGGACGCATTCTCTTATCACTCCCCCATAACTGACCAGCCCAGGATGGAGAAAGGGGGGAAATTTGGGATGCTTTGGAGAAAGGGGGAAACCTATGGGATGCTTCTTGAAGGCAAATCAGAGGGGTCCGTTTGTTAGAGGACCCAAGGCTGAGTTCTAGGCCCCGGAGCACTCCAATCTCTTGCAACAGTGAGCTAGAGACGCCGCGGGCTTCCTGCACACTAGACACTTGTCACTTGTTTAAAAGACACCTCCCCCATCAAAGCGCAGAGAAACCGAGTGGGCATGGTCAGGGCAAGAAGGAAACGGCGAATCCCTCTTTTGAAGGCTTGGCGGGAGGAGGTGCCCGCTTATGGGGGTTAGTTGCATTTCTCTAAACAAACACAAATTCAAAATACGGAGGGAGAGTGAGTCTAGTGCTCTCTAATATAGTCCCTGAAGGGACTGGCAGAGCCGCGCTTATCCCGGTCAAACAGCACAAACTTGGCGAACTCCGGGCTTGGACAACCTTCCCAGGGCGCTCTCATGGGCCCTGAAGGCAGATTCTGCCACAGGAGAGGCTCCAGGCGGGGAAACCCTGATTCGTGGGTTTCTTTTCCCTGGGTGGGGCTGAAAACCAACTCATTGAGGAGTCTACGCTTCAAAGTGGTACAAAGTAGTGTGCGTGTGTTGGGGGGGGGGGGACGCGGAGTGGGGATGTCTTGGGGAAGAGACACATAGTTGCCAGGGAGAAGAGGCAATTAAAACAATCACCTCGAAGGCCTAGCGGAGACCTGGAGGGTTCCCAAGAGTCTTTCCAGACAGAACCCCGGGGGGCCGAGGCGTTGCAAGGAGCCCTTCTCCTAACCTCGACCCGCATAAGGGCATTAACAAAGTGCTAGCAAAAGGCCCGAGAGAAGAAGGGTAGGCATGGAGCTTTGCAAGATTTCGCCAGAGGAGGTGAGCCCTCTATTTTTAGGTTCACAGCACCTTTGCAGCCCTCCTTCCCCGGGCTTAGCTTTCTTCCAGAACAGACCAAAACAAGCTCAACAGTAAGTTACACTCCGAGCTATGATAACGCTGCAGTTGCACTCTGGAAAAGACACTGGCGGCAGCGGGTTAGTAGATGGCCAAGTCTCACCAGTCCTAAGATAGCCGGGACCGCACAGAGCAGCGCCCTACCGGGTGAGGCAGGGGAATTGCCCCCCGCCCCCTGACTTTTCAGGTTTCCAGGGCACCAGGAGCTCCATATATATATATATTTTTCCCACGCGGAAAAGGCAACCTACCCTGGGCAAGGCTAGCGTCCCTCCGGTTCAGCGTGTCTCTTGAGCTCCTACTTTACACTTAGTAGTCCGCTTGGGGTTCAACCGCACCCTTCTGCCCTCAGACGACACCGCCGCCGCCCCGCTCGGTCCCCCTCCAGCACACTTCCCCCTCTTACCTCGGATCCGGTCTCCGTAGACCCCCAGTTGGACATTAACTCCAAGTGGCCCGAATCCCAGCCAGGAGACCCATCCGGACCGCGGGCAGGAGCGCGGGGCCCCGCCCAGAAGCTCGGGAGCAAGAGCACGCAATCCAGGGGTCGCGCCGGACAGCGAGGACACGCAGGAGGCGGCGGCCACCGTGCCAGCCGCCGCCGCCGCCGCCGCCGCCACCGCCGCGAGGAGAGCGAAGGCTGCCGACACCTCCCACACCGGCTGCCTGGACCCGGAGAAGACCAAGTCTGAGCAGCCGCCCCTACTTTGGCTGAGGGGTGACACGGCTGCGCGCGCGGCGGCGCTCTGGGCTGGAGCTGCACGGGGCCGGGGCGCTGCGGGTGGCTCCGAGGCGGTCGCCTCACTCCGCGCCTCCTCGGGGCGCGGTGGCTGAGAGTATGAGGCGGGCCTGTCTGATGATGCCGAGGTCTTGCCTGGGGATCCGAACGAGACACCACGTCAAACCGCGCTGGCTGTCCCTTGAAGACATGAGGGCGCCAGGAGGGCAGGCTGGTCTGCCTGGAGAGCCCGGGCCGGGGGGCCGGGGTTGGGGAGTGGGGGGCGCGGGAACCGGGAGAGGGGGAGGGGAGCGGTCCGGAGGCAGCGGCGGCCTGGACGTGGGGGAGGGACGGAGATCCGGGGAAAGAGGCTCCGGGAGCTGCGGGGGCGCGGGCTCGGGGTGCGAGTGGGTGACGCGGAGCGCCCCTCCCGGGGGTGCAGGAACCGCCGCGGGGCTCGCTCCTTCTAGCCGGGTAGATCCACAGAAACGCGGGGAGCTCAGCTCACGGCAGCCCCAGGGGGCAATCGCAACTTGGAGGCGAGGTCCGGAGCTCCGAAGGAGGGCGCTCTGCCCGCTGGAGGCTACCCCGGGGCTTTCCTGGAGCCCGTCGAAGGCTGTCGGTCCTCCTGGAGTGTCGCGCCCTCCCGCTTTTCTGCAGGGCAGAAGGCAGTGGCGAGGAGACGAACTGCCTGCCGAAGTTCTCCCAGCGCCGAGAAGAAGCGCGGAGCAGCAGGGAGAGGAGAGCAGAGTGTTTGCCAGAGGACGCTACGAGTGAGGATGCATTTATAGAACTCTCACTGCGTGACGTGCCCTCCAGTGGCTTTTCTGATTCGCTTTCTGACCTAAACACACATTAGTTTAGTCCCCATGGTAGGGCCAACACGGCCTCCAAATATCTGTTGGCTGAAGTCAGAGGCTCTGCATATCATGTATTACATGGCAGCCTACGAAGAAGGCTTCTGAGCCTGGCCGGCTGCTCAGTCCTAGGCTCCATTTCCATTTGTTGTAATGTAATACCAGACCTGGGGTAGGCACATACATTCAAAATCTCAATTCCAGAAGCGTAAGATCACTTTATCAGGAAGAGGTCAAGGGAGGTAGGGCAAAACCCGCCTTTGTCCAGAGTTTTGAAAAAGTATTTGGGGGGACCTCAGCAAGGACAGGGCTGGGCGCAGTGTCCAGCGAGGGGAACTCAGCCTTCTTTCCAGAGCTCTGAGAAGGGGAGAGGTGAGACCTTTTCAGCCTTCTTTCTGTTGGTTAGCTGAACACCAGCAGCAGCCAGGAGCCTTCTTTGTAGAGGACGAGAGGCGGACCAGTCTTTGCCCACCCTGCATGTGGCTGAACTGTAAATACATTGTATTCACACAGACATGGAAGTCGCTCTGTCTTTGACAGAGGCAAAATAAGGTACGTCTCTGCTAAGGGAAACCTGTTCACCAGAAACCACTGGACCTGAATTTAGTAGGATCTCTTTAATTTTATTAGTCTGAGACAGGGAAAGCATAAACAGGCTCAATTTACATCTATGCACCTCTTGTTTTATGAGTCATCCGGTTGTTGGGGAGCGTGTGTTTCTGAAGAAGCGGAGACAATAGATAGGGGAAATGTGTATGGCAACGTGGGGGGGGGGATCACATATTATTACAAGTACTCGGAGTCAAAGATCAGCTGCTTTGGAGGCTTGTCAGTGAAGTTAGTGTGGGAGGAAAATTGTTCTTACCAACATTACTGCGATTGAGAGATTAAACCAAGTGCAAAGCAAGTCTTCCAAACACACCTCACCTGAAAGCAGGATGCTCTCCGCTGTCTGCACAGTGCGATGCTTCCTTTTTGATAGATGCATGGTAGCAATGTACCTTAGAAATGGGCTGAAGGAAAAGCTTAATGTAATTCACTTTCAGTTTATCATTATTTTGGAATACGAAGTTGACTTGAATCAATTAAAAAAAAAACACCATAAATGATTTCTTTTTCAGGCTTTTCCCTGGGCATGGGCAGGCCCTTCAGACACCCGCAGTTATTCAGCACTTGCCGTGTGCTAGGGAAAGTGTTTAGGCCTTGAGAATTGTGCTCATCAGATGAGGGGCTGTAAGGGACAGAAGCCACTGGGTTAACTGCGAAAGGAAGGCTGACCGGAATCTCCACCACTCAGCCACGTGTCTCCCAAAAGCCTTCCGGAAAGGCCGCTCAGCCAGGTCTCACGAAAACTGGATTGAGGTCCAGGAACTGGAAGGTCATTCAGGATGCAGCTCTGGGCTGGGGTTATCTTGCTACCCCCTCAGCAGCAGGCATCTGCCTGTGCCTACTAACGGGGGCTTAGCCGCCAAGGCAATTCAGCTCCTCGCTCCCTGATTTCCTCCTGGTGTCCCTTGGCTTCTGCGCCAGCTACCAACTGCTCAGCTCTCCGGTGATCTCACATTTAAACTTCTTTAGTGAAAGCAACTGCTGCTAGGCACTCACAAAATATTTGAGCTGGACTGAATGTTTTAATCAGGCCTCCTCATAGATGGCAGGTCACCCTGGAGAAAGGCAGACCCCAGATCAGGTACAATTCCCGGGCCAATGGTCTGAGTCCAAGTTGTTCACATCTCGAAGTCCACAGTCTTGGCCCTTTTGCTGAGGAACCTTCCTGGGGTCCCTTTCTACCTTCTCTTCACATGGCTGATCACACAGAAAAAGATGTGTTAATGGCAGGCGCTTGGAGTTTTAACTGCCCTGCCTTGTGCCTGTTATCCGGGTCTGTTAAATGAGGTAAGACTTCCTTCCTTTATAAGCGTACCCATCCATATTATTTCCTTATCACTGCGACCAAATGCCAGACAAGAAGTATCTTAAGGAACTATTTTGATTTCACGGTGGGGGAGGCATGATGACCAGGGCTCTAACTATGGTTGTGGGAGCTTGAGGCATAACTTATCAATGGATCAAAAAGCAGAGATAGCCCATAAGCCCCGCTCCTCTGACACGAGGGCAGTATTTCTGCCAGGTAGGCATTATGTCCAATTGGTTCTACAACCTCTCAAAATGGGGCGACCAGTGTGTAAATTGTACACTTAAACCATGGCAGCAGTCATAGAAGAGTCATGTGGAGTCATGGTGTAAAATAGAATGAAAACTAGTTTGGTGGACATGTACATGATGTGCTCATGTACTAGAGTCTGCTCTGTGTGTCGCTGGTGAGACCCTGGAGAAAGCACAGAACGCACCCAGATCATCCTAGGCTTTGTTGTAGACCATTAAACATCTCCTCTGTCCCTGCTTAAAGATTTATTTTATTTTTACTTATGTGTGTGCAGGTGCCCATGGAGGCCAGAAGAGAGTATCTGATGCTCTGGAGCCGGAGTTACAGGTGCTAAGTCTGACAGGTGTTGGGACCTGAGCAGTAAGAGGAGCCTCCTCCCCAGACCCCTAAGCCAGCATCTCTTGATCCCCAAAGGCTTTGAAAACTTTCCTATGTCTATTATGGCAATCATTTTACAATTCTTTTTTTCTTTTCTTTCTTTTTTTTTTTTTTCCTGAGACAAGGTTTCTCTGTGTAGCTTTGTGCCTTTCCTGGATCTTGCTCTGTAGACCAGGCTGGCCTCGAACTCACAGAGATCCGCCTGCCTCTGCCTCCCGAGTGCTGGGATTAAAGGCGTGCACCACCACCGCCCGGCTAATTCTTTTTTTCTTTAAAGCAAAAGTAGGAAACATATTTTGGGGCCCTCTAGGACAAGAGACTGCTTCTTGACATATTAATTATCTTCAGTTGTAGTATAAAGGAAACTGAAAACATTAAAAAAAATTCATTTACGAATTTATCTGGGTGTCTTGTCTGTATGTACATCTACATACCAGAAGAGGGCATCAGATCTCATGGGACTGTAACAATAGAGGGTTGTGAGCTGTGATGTGGGTGCGGAGAATGGAACTCGGGTACTTTGAAACAACAGCCAGTGCTCTCAATCATTGAACCATCTCTCAAGGTCTCAAATTAAGGCTGTGTGTGTGTGTGTGTGTGTGTGTGTGTGTGTGTGTGTGTGTTTCTCTAATGTAGCCCTGGCTATCCTGTTACTTACTCTGAGGTCAGGCTGGCCTTGAACTCACAGAGATCATGCGCTTCTCCTTCATAAGCATTGGGATTAAAAGCATATGCCACCATGCCTGGCCAAACTGAAAACATTTAACTGAGCATGGAAATAAATATTTCTATTTATGTCCAGGATTACCCTCATGCATCCAGATACAGAACAGTTTCTTCTGAAATGAACACTTCATACACAGACAAGCAAGAAGCAGGCATTTGGTGTGTTGGGCATACATAATACGGCTTGGTGTTACAATTTCTGAGTCCCAAAAAAACTGAAAAGGGAAGACCCTAGCTCTGAGGTTCCATCATCTTGAGGACACAAGGATATGCTGGACTTGAACCTGTTCCTCTGTAGTATCTGGCAGACAGTGACTTGCAGGACTGTTCCCACTCCCATAGCAGTATTCACTGATAAAGAAGCAATGTCAGCAGCCATGAATGCTTACTTTGACCCCAGATCTTGGCTTTTCATCTAGAAAACCCTTCCTGAGGATCAGAGGAAACAAATGTTCACATCTCTTCTTCTAGGGCAAATAATTGAATCCCTGGCGAACTTACCATTTCACTCATATCTTCACGGGAATTTCTTGGATCTCTAAGCTAAAGATGTCTAAACAGATGGTAACATCTGTGTTCCAGGGTCTTAGGTCCCTGAGAAGAGAAACACAAAAGTAAAATGGTGAAGAATAATTCAGGGTAGGATGGGGCTATGGAAAGGGCTATGGTAAGGTAAGCCTTTCATGGAGTAGGTACAGAGGGAGGTGGGGGAGATTCATGCAAAGTATGAATACATTCTTGCTCAGAGCTTTAGATGTAAAAGGGTGGGATGAGCCTGTGGCCATTCACAGAGAGTTCCAGGAGAGTTCTCAATGGGATTTTTCTGTTGCTGTGCCTATGAGGGTGGGACCTGGTTACCTGGATTCCCTTGTAATTTGGGTCTTGATGGCTGAAATGGAATCTATCATTAAGATGGGCAATTTCCTTTTCAAAGTCACCATTTTATGGGTCAGGGATTTGTTCCATGCTTGTTTACTTCTTGTCAGGCATTTTCACTCTAGATACCATTACTCATGAAGAAAACATAAATTTGTCTTTAGAATACTTAAAAAAGAGAAATAAAAAAAAAGAAGAAAAGGCACCACAATGATATTCCCTCTCCCCCCCAAAAACACTAAAAGGATACAATCTCTTTGGAACAAATTGTTTTCATAATTAACCAGTCCTGGCATTGGGAAGGATTTACCAATGAGTTCCAGAAGTTTTTTTTTTTTTTTTTTTTTTTTTTTTTTTTTTTTTTTTTTTTTTTTTTACAAGGATCAGGTTGGCTAATTATCCATTCATTTTGTTTTGGGTTTCTGGGATTACTTTATGAGACTCCTGTGTTCCAGAAAGAAGACTCCGATCAGAGAGTGTGATGGTTCACACTGTTCCAATGATGATGGACAGTGGAGTCATGAGATGCAGAGGTTGAAGGGGCTGAGTCGTCTAGTCCAGTCACCATATGTCACCAGACAAGCAAAGACAGAGGGTAGAGTGGTTAACTGACTGATTCACGGCACCTAGTAAATGGCCCATGTCTCCTGGATTGCTTCATTTGGGAGGGGGCACTCTGAGGGGTGCTGTGTCTTTCTTTGAACTTGTGACTTAGTGTAATTTGTTGAAGCAAGAAATGAGTCAAAATTCAGAGGAATCAACTGGCATTTTAATGGTAGTGACACTTGAAGACAAGCGCATGGGGTGGGGGGCAAACTTTTGACAAGAAATTGATTGTTATCTTTTAAAAAATTTGAATTGAGGTTTTTTTGTTGTTGTTGAGAATTTCGTACACAAGTATTGTATTTACACACTTTCCCTCTCTCTTTCTCCTCGTTCCAACTGCTTCCATGCCATCCACTCCCTCTCAGCTTCCCGAGTTCTTCTTCTTTAATTATTGTTTTACACACACACACACACACACACACACACACACACACACACACACACACACACGTGTACCTGAATACAATCTGCTGAGCCTAGTTAGTGATGCTTCTATTTATGTGTGTAGAGCTGACTGCTTAGAATTGAATAACCTATTGGGGCTCATCCCTAGAGAAAACTGAATTCTCTCTCTCTCTCTCTCTCTCTCTCTCTCTCTCTCTCTCTCTCTCTCTCTCTCTAGCCATTAATTGCCTGTAGCTCTTCATCTAGGGAAGGAAATCTTCCCCGTTCACATTTCCATGTCAGCTGGTACCATTGTGCAGGTCTCGTTTAAGCGACTATAATTTTGAGATTTCATTGGGTACAGCTTCCCTGTCCCTTGTAGAAGACACCACCTCAAAGCAGGTCCTGGTCCTCTGAGTCTTACAGTTTCTACTCCTTTTGAATTGTTTCCTGAGCCTTAGGCATAGGGATTGTGTTGTGGATGTATCAGTCAGGGTGGGTACCTCAGGGTCAATTGTTTGATTGCTGCCCTTTGGAGAGTAATAAAGCTCCCAAGTAGAGCACAGAGAGTGCTGAATCCCTGCTCTCTCTCTCTCTCTCTCTCTCTCTCTCTCTCTCTCTCTCTCTCTCAATCTCTCTCTCTCTCTCTCTCTCTCTCTCTCTCTCTCTCTCAATCTCTCTCTCTCTGTGTTGGGGGCAAGGGAGATTAAGTAGAGTAGTAGAGGTAGGGAGTAGAGAACCAAGGTACCCCGTGCACCTGTTCTTTTTTTGTTTGTCTCTTTTTGAGACAGAGTCTCACTATTAGCTCAGGCTGCTCTCGAACTTGTGACAGGCTTCCTGCCGGAGTCTCCAGCCTGTCTCTTTATTCTTTTGCAGAGTACCTAATGCGTGTTGAAAAGCTGCTTGGACCTTCCTTAGAAGCTGGAATTCACAAGGTAGCTAGAGAATATTGCTACTGTGGAAAACTGACTGTGAGATAAGGAGTCAGTCCTTAGATCTTCAAGCTAAAACTGCCATGTGTTAATTGCATGGTAAGTAGACCTCAATCTAGAATGTTCTCTCCTTCTGTAAAATGGATGACTTATGGCCATTCAGACTTAGGCAAGGAACACTAGGGCAGCGCCTCTCTATACTTACACCCCTTCCCCCAAGGCCTTCTCTGCTTTTCTTCAATGTGGAAAAACGGAATTAATCAACTAATGAGTCCTTGTAAACATTGACGGGTTTAATGGAAACAAATGGAAGCGTGGAATTTTGGGCTCCTGTGAGCGCTTCAAGTCAACACCCTCGCTGAAGGAGCAGCGAGGGTGGGAGTGGGGTTCCTCATTTTACATCTTAGGACTTCTCTCACTTCACCCAATCCCAGCCCCGTTTAGCTGAAACTTTAACTCAAAAGCCCCAAATCCAAATTGGGAAGACGGCTTGCTGGATGATCAGGCAATCAGAGGGGCAGCCCTGCCCTTAGCAAGCTGTGTAACTAGGTAGCTGCTGCCTCACAACCTTACCTGCTTCTCTACCCAGTCTCCCGCTGTCTGAGACACCCTGTGACTGGATGAGGCAATAAACCAGGTTTTTGGAGTTTGTAAATTGCTCCCCGGGACTAATTCATATCGTTCTTGTTCTTCCCAGCCACTGGAGTATGATTTAGTCAATTATTGCCCCCAGCACTGCTCTAGGTGGAAGCACACTAACCTGAAAGAGTCAATGCCCCTCTTCAGGCAGTTAACCCACTCGTGGGCCATCATTTACACTGACACGCCATATGTGCGCTGCTGGGAAGTTTCTTGAGAGTCTGCTCTGGAAACATAAAGAATTAATAGGACGCAAAGCGCCTGAGCAGGCTATTGTTCCAAGAATCCATCATGTAAACGTCTCTGAGCGATTCCGTGAGGTACAGCACCAACCCAGCCATTGAGAAGGTTATCAATGGTTTCTGAAAGTTTCTTTGGCAAATATTTGATCGCCTAACCATGTACTAATTTTGCATAAGGTACCTGAGATCAATTTATGAGACTCCTTTTTTCCCCAGGGGTAAAACTCCGATTCAATTATTTCATCTTTTCCAGTCACTCTCTTTGTTGCAGTGAACTGGCTTACTGCGTCACTTTTTAAAAAAAAAAATTTATGACTGCATACTTTCTTCCTGTGACTACATTTCCTCTTCCTAAAAGTGGTTGCTTTCATTTCTCCATCCCCAGTGAAATTCAGACCACTACATCTCCAGCAGGAACTTAGCACATAGTGTGTTTTCAGAATGACCCTACTACGAGAAAAATAATGGCAGAAAAATGGGAAGGGGATTTCAGAAACAGGCAACGAATGTGAGTCTCTGTCCTGTAATGCTGGGTAGGCAGAGTAGGATCTGAACATTTAATTTAATCTGAATAATTAATTAACAATCGATAAGGGACAATTAATTATGTTATAAATAACAATCAATCAATAAGTTAATTTAATCTGAATATTTAAATTGTGTGAAATTGGTTGTTTAAAAAATAAAGACTCAGGAGTGGGCTGGAGACACGGTTCAGTTATTTAAAAGCTTGGTGGAGAAATTGTTAAAGAAGATATCCAACATTGGCCTTTGGTTTACACACACACACACACACACACACACACACACACACACACACACAGGAACACATATATTGGAATTATCCATGTCAAATGGTCACCTGAGAGGATCAGCTCTGTCTTACTACGCAGCCGTCACTCAAAACACTTTTATGATGTGTATACATAGCTGTTCAGTCATCCAACAAATGCCCCTCAGGCATTTCTTTTCATAAGATTCTGTGTTGGCAGTTTCCAGGACTCATAAAAAAGTATGAGATAGCATCTACATATCCATAGGGAACAACTACCTTGATGTCGAGGATGAGTTTAATTTCTGACATAAACCAAATCATCTGAAATCAACTCGAGTGGAAGAAAGAAGATGATTAAAACTAAGAGAAGGAACTTCAGAGACTGCTCTTGTGGCACAGTTTAGTGGTAAACTGCAGTAATGCAGCTTAATGTTTCTTCTTTTTTCTTTTCTTTTAAAAAAAATTTTTTTGCAACTATGTTCTTTGTCCTGTGACTACAGTTCCTTGCACTAAAACTGGTGGTGTTTGCTTCTCCATCCCACAATTTGAACCGGCATGAGGACTTGTTGTGGCCAGTAGAATGCAATAGTCTCCAGGGTGTGCCCATTTGAGTCAAGATCCCCGAGGTTGACATGCTTCTACTTGCCCTTTCAAGCTTCTGTTGTTGCCTTGAGAGCACTTCTGGGCTAGCCTCCTGGAAGGTGTGGGATACTCGAAACAGAGTAGTGGTGGTCCATCTTTTATAGTCATAGTTAGTTTAGATAAGCTGAGAGGTATTTGACATTCCCCCTTTACCCCAGACATGTGAGTGGTAAAGATCAGCAGAGAAGGTTCTCTGGCCTCTCTGGGTAGTTGAGTAGTAAACACTTGTATGCCATTGGGATTTTGTGGTTGTTACACAGCATTGCTATGACAGTAGCTAACTGATACAGCTTATATGCTGATCACAGGACAAGAATTCTCAGTGTTGAACTAATCGTAACATTCCTGTAAGAAGTGAATGATACCTCCAGGGGACTATGTTTTTTGAACATACATTTGGGGTGTTTTGGGGCAATCTTCCTGTGTCCTGTGCTCTGTACTCTTGTGTCCACTTGACTAAATGCATAGAATGTATGGTTCCGTTAGAAAAAATGACTTGTGAGGGCAGGGACCACATCTTGCTCTTTGCCTCCTTAGTGTCTGTCACATAGACAGCAGCTCCCAGCACATAACAGAATGAGGGAGCAGATGAGAAGTCAGATCTTGAATTGGGTGTTTCACTAACTCTAGTTGAAGATCGTATCTGATGTGTAACATGTAATCTTAAAACGCAATTAACGCTTAGCTAATTAGTGCAATTACTTGATGAGAGTCCACACAAACACAAGCCACCTTTCATTTTCAGTTATAAAGGAGTCAATCTCACATGTCATCGTCAAACCTTTGTCCTCTAGGTAACAGAGTGACCGGTTTCCTATTTTTTTTTTCAGAGAATATACTATTATTGAAGGGAGGTGTTTATGGATGGGAAAGAACATTTTGAACCACCACTTAAAAACATGTCTGCACATTCTTCAGTTCCTTTTCTGTTGGGTGGTGGGGGCCAGTTGGATGCAGTCTGACTCTTTGCTTGGGTGTCTCGAGGGCTTTTCCTCTCTGAGCTTGTTCCCTTCTGATGCAGTGACCCCTCCTCAAGCCGGTGCAGGGTTGAACCTGCAGGGCTGAATGCAGCTGCTTGTCTTTATTCTGTTGCTGTATACTTCTATCACATGAGATGGCAGGCCAGCTCCAGGGTCCGGGTAGTCACCGCCGAGCCAGCCAGCTGAGAGGCTGCAAACATCAAGTTCTCCAGGTCACGGAGCCAGGAGTTCTGAAGCACCAAACCAAACCTTCCACTTGGGTAAACCGTGACCTCAATAAGATGGCGGGTAGTGAGGAGGAGAGTATAATTATAATTTAAAAAACTTAGGAAATTCTTTAGTGAGCAGTAAATGGTTTCTGCTTTATAACAACAAGAAGAGTTGCTATCTGGTAAAACGGTTGACATGCTCCAGAATTAAGTGGCTACTGTTCAAGGAAATCGGCAGAGGCTAAGTGACATAGTTTAACTCAGCGCCATAATAATATGAAAAAATTTTTAGATGAATCTTAGAAGATTGTAGACTCTGGGCATTAATGGGCTAAAGATGTTTAAAGATACTTTTCCTTATGTTTCATGAACTTTGAGGTTCAATTAATTTGCTTGTTTCTTTCTTTTTTCTTTCCCTTCTTCCTTCCTTCCTTTTCCCCTTTCTTTTCATTCTTCCTTCCTTCCTCCCTCCCTCCCTCCCTTCCTTCCTCCCTCCCTCCCTCCCTCCCTTCCTTCCTTTCTTTTTGTGATATTGGGGATAAAACCCAAAGTCTTTTATAGATGCTAGGTAACACCCCAGCCTTCAACTAATTTGAGTGTGTGTGTGTGTGTGTGTGTGTGTGTGTGTGTGTGTATGCATACATGTGTGCTCAGGGGTATGTGCATGTATGTACGCATTTCTGTGGTAGCCAGAGAGTCAACACTGGGTGTCTTTCTCTGTTACTCTCCCCTTTGTTCTTTTGAGACAGAGTCTCTCACTGAACTTAGAGCTCACCTATGGCCAGACTGGCTGGCCAGTGAGACCCCAGGATCTACCGATTTCTGCCTCCCCAGGTC
Organism: Peromyscus californicus insignis; assembly: GCF_007827085.1. Taxonomy (NCBI): domain Eukaryota; kingdom Metazoa; phylum Chordata; class Mammalia; order Rodentia; family Cricetidae; genus Peromyscus; species Peromyscus californicus. The sequence continues at coordinate 30,177,513 of NW_026294480.1, forward strand.
TACGGTTACAGGCAAGTGCCGTAACACTTTGCTTTTTATGTGGGTGCTGGGGATCTGAATTCAAGTCCTCATGCTTGTGCAGCAAGTGCTTAGAGACAGTTCCCTTTACTTACAGACTGCACCATCTTTCTGGCTCCCTTTACTTACAGACTGTGCCATCTTTCTGGCTCCCTTCAACTAATTTTTGATGAATGCAAAGTACGCATTGGAAAGGCAGCTGTGGTGGTGTAGGCCTAAAATCCTAGCCTTTGGGGTGTGGCGTCAAGAAGGATTAGGAGTTCAAGTCTAGCCTCAGCTACAGAGGGACTTTGAGGTCAGCCTGGGCTACATGAGAAGCTGGCTCAAACAAAACAAAACAAGCAAAGCCCACAAACAACAAAAACAATCAATCAATCAATCAAACAAACAAACAAAAAGCAAGCAAACAAAAAACTCACTACATACTGTGTTAAATATTTAGATCTGTATTTTCTCACCTAAGTGAAATGTTTTATTCATTAAATATCGTGTTACATAGATTGAAACTAGAAATTGGTTAAGAAACAAAATGATTTACTTATTTTTACCTGCTATGTTTGGTTTGTGTAATCTTGGTTTAAATAATATGGTAGCCTATAATCTGCCCGGAAGTTCTGTGAGCTTTGTATCAGATTTAGCAGCTTCATCGACAGTCACAGGATGGCAAATCTCAGAGAAGAAAAAGCTGCTGCCTCCTGGCTTGATGGGGCATTAGATTTTTCTTTTTGATTGAGGGGCTGTTACTGTTTTAAACAGCTGTGTTCTGGTGTTTACTAAAGGAGGAATTCAAGCCAGACTGATTAATTAACAGTCAGTCAAGATATTTGCCTGCTCCTATCTGGGCAGTCCGGGGATTACGATCCTGTCAGTAGGTTATAGAGGATGAAAAAAATGATAAACAGCAAACCAAATGTTAGGGCATTGCGCTAGGGTGCACAGTACACTGTTCCAACCACTCCATACAGTTTTTATTGGAACTTGAGACTTGTGTGTGTGTGTGTGTGTGTGTGTGTGTGTGTGTGTGTGTGTGTGACAGGGATAAAGCAGGGTTCTAAAGAGCGTTCTGTAAAGGGCTAGAGAACAGCTTTTTCAGGCTGGGGGCCATGCAGTTGGTTCTAGCTACGTAGCTGTAATCGTAGCACTAATGTAGCGGTAGACAACATGGGAGTGCATGTGACTGAATCCCAACACATCTTTATTATGGATACCAAAAAATGTCCATGCCAAGAAGTGGTATCCTTCCAATTTTTAATTTTTGTTATTCAGGAAGGAAAAAAATATTCATCTATTTATTTGGCTCGTAGATCATAGTTTGTAAACTCCAAGAGAGACAGAAGCGAAGAGTCTCTAGCTCTGTCTACATCTCTATTTGTTTTTTTTTTTTTTTTTTTGGTTTTTCGAGACAGGGTTTCTCTGTGTAGCTTTGTGCCTTTCCTGGAACTCACTTGGTAGCCCAGGCTGGCCTCGAACTCACAGAGATCCGCCCGGCTCTGCCTCCCGAGTGCTGGGATTAAAGGCGTGCGCCACCACCGCCCGGCTACATCTCTATTTGTAAAAATGAAGGCTCACAGTAGTTATATTGTCTCTTTCAAAGCTGTTGGCAGGATTGAATAAGGCAAGGCAGTGGATGCAGAAGTGTTTTGAAGACTGTAAAGTGCCATGCTGATGTAAGATATCGACTGTATTATGATTGGAATCAGGAATGGGCTTGGTTACAAGCAGCTGGGGGCTGGATTAACAGTGGCTGAAGCCAGAAAGATGTATGTAGTCCCTTAGCTGGATGTTCACGTTCCCAGGATTGACACAGTGCTTACTGATGACAGCGGCTGTCTATAGTCCGTTAGCACATAGGAATCGCTGACACAGTGCAAAATGGATGTCAAAAATTTCCAGAGCCATGTCCTCACGTGATAGTGACCCAAATACAGGGAGGGAGGCTACAGAGCGGAAGATGATCTCTTTCCTTTAATTGGTGGAGACAGTATCTCCTAGCAGCTCCACTCCCCCAGCCTCACATTTCCTTGACAAATGGAGACTCACACCTAGACCAATCACTAGCCAATGGGAAGAACAGTGAACTGGAGTCAGTCTCTGCACTACCTGGACAGTCAGGACCTCACTGGTGAGAAGATGTGGGGAGCAATTGATGTTGCTGCATGTACATCTCCCCCCCCACAGCCCCCCCATTACGAGATACATTTCTGGCATCAGGTTAGAGGAACACTGATGCACGAGTTCCATGAGAACACTCCAGGGATTGCACCATTTGTCTCCACAGACATATGCAGATGAAGGGCATTGCAGTCAGCAGGCAGGGGCAGATGAAGGGCATTGCAGCCAGGCCAGGAGTTGAGACATTGCATTCGTGGATAGACTCTCCACATCAACAGGACTAATCTGAGAAGGAAGCAATGGGAAGGACCTGAAAGCTGTCTCCATATGGTTTCTGGAGCATAATAGACAGATGCAATTAAATACTCCAATATATGTAATGAAAAAATGATCCACAGTCATTTACCTAAAGAATATCTTTATTGCAAAATTTGGTACTGGAAATGAATACTTTTGGAGATGAGTATCATCTTCAGAAATTTTTGTTTAAAAGACTAAAAAAAGTATATGAATGTTTGCCTGCATATGTCTGGGCACTATGCACATGCCCTGGTGCTCACAGAGGCCAGAAGAGGGCATCCAATTTTCTAGAGCTGGATTTATAAATGATTATGAGCTACCATATGGGTGCTGGGAACTGAACCAAGTCTGCTGAAAAAGCAAAAGTGCTCTTAACCACTGAGCTGTCTCTTGTGCTCCCTGAAAGTTTAAAAAAAATCAGTGTTAATTATTATTATTATTATTATTATTATTATTATTATTTAATTATATGTAATGTTTGTGCATGGGCATGTGTGTGAGCCATGGAGCACACATGTGGAGGTCAGAGGACAACTTTGTGGAGGAAGCTATCTCTTTCTGCCTTTATATGGTATGGTAGTTTGAATGTAACTGACCCCCATAAGCTCATAGGGAGTGACACTATTGGGAGGTGTGGCTTTATTGGAGTAGGTGTGGTCTTGTTGGAGAAAGTGTCACTGTATAGGTGGGCTTTGAGGTCTCTTTTGGTGGGGTTTTGATTCTTAGCCAGCAGGGCGAGGCACTTCTCTCTCTCAAGTCCCTTTCATTTTCTATCTTTTAATACCAGGATAAAAGTGTGAGACTTGAAAAAAATTCACTCATTCAACATAGTTTTTGAATTTCTTTGTGTCAGGAACTGTTCTGGCTTTGAGGATACAGAAGGAGACTAAACAGCCTTTTCAGGGTTTTATATTCTAATGGAATAAACAGAAAAATCAGATAAACCAGAAAGAAGCTAAAAATCAAAAAGTATACAATGCATTAGATGATAGTGAGTACATTAAAAAGATCAATTTTATTCGGGAAAAGGAGGTTACTACACAGTGTTCTGCTTATGTTTCATTTCCTCCCCAGCCCCCAGTATTGTAGCCTCAAGAAGATAGGCCCATTTAGAATACCCCACCTTGATTCCTGGGGCACATCCTGGGAACTTTACAGGATGTTAAATTTAATTCACACAGTGATCAATTTGGTGGAGGAAATTTTAAGACAGCATAGCACTTAGGCTTTGGCATGGATGTTGCTGGCTGTGTTTAGCCAGCTTTACAGTGAGAATTAGGATCAAAATGCGGAGTATAATGTTGTTTTAGGGGTGAGTGGGTAGGATATGCAGTTAAACCAGAAAAGAATGCTTTGAGAAGACAGCTCACCTAGAGGCTTGCAGGTAAGTGTTTAACAGTATTCAGCCATCCAGGCACTCAAAGACCACTACAATGTTGGTTCCAGGAGTCCTGGCTACTGCTCAAACTGGCCGCAATCTTGTCATTATCCAAGCGGTGCTAGTTTGGCAGGCATGCAGGATGCAAGAACCACAGGATCATGAGGCTGCCACCTGCCTTTCAAAGGAAGGTCTGCCAGACCAAGCAACATATTGCAAGATCAGGCTCTCTGAAGGAAGCCCTGACAGGCTGGCATGCAGATCTATGAGGGTAACATCTGAGCCACAGTGGAGCCCCCAAGAACATGGAATGTCTGACATCAAAACTGCAGACAATGAGTAGAGTCAACCTATGACAGAGGCTGTGTGGGCTGTAAATGACAAGACCATAAGGGTCAGGCTGCCCCAGCCTGTTGGAGCGCACATTATTCTTTCATACGCCATGGATGTTGAATATAGAGCTACAAAACCTAATGATTGCCTTGGGTACTGGCTGGTTTTGTGTGTCAACTTGACACAAGCTAGAGTCATCAAAGAGGAAGGAGCCTCAGTTGAGGAAATGCCTCCATGAGATCCAGCTGTAAGGCATTTTCTCAATTAATGATCAATGGGGGAGGGCCCAGCCCATTGGTGGGTGGTGCCACCCCTGGGCTGATGGCCCTGGGTTCTATAAAAGAACAGGCTGAGCAAGCCAGTAAGCAGCACTCCTCCATGGCTTGTGCATCAGCTCCTGCCTCAAGGTTCCTACCCTGTTTGAATTCCTGCCCTGACTTCTGTTATGTGATATTTTGTTTATGTTCTGACAAATAAAGCTTGCTTGGAGTCAGAGGGCGGAGCTAGCCACTAGTTAACCATAGAGGTCTGGAGGTCTGTACAGAGAGGAGACAGGAAGTGATAAGGTGGGATGGAGTGAGGATCTAGGCTTTTTTGGGCTGGAGGAATGGAAGAGGTAGGAAGCAACTGGCTGCTCCTCCCGGTTCTCTGATCTTTCAGGCTTTTACTCCAATATCTGACTCCTGGTTTTTATTGATAAGATTAGATTTATGCATTGATAGTATGTTAACCTAATTGTTAATGTTTTCATCTGTTCATCCAACCACCCCTCTGTCCTTTATTGATATATATGTCCATCCACCTGCTCACCTATTTATCCATCCATCCACCCATTCTTATGTCCATCTGCCCATCCATCCATCTATCCATCCATCCATCCATCCATCCATCCATCCATCCATCCATCCATCCAGCCATCTACCCACCTATCCACCTATCCATCTATTTGTCCATCCATTCATTTGTCTGTCCACTATCCATCCATCCAGCCACACACCCACCTGTCCACCCACCCACCCATGTGGTTTTACACACACTAACAAGTGATCATAGAGAAATAAACAAAGGTTATATTTACTAAATCTATAAGTTCATTTGAAGAGATTAGAGTATGTTTGCTTTAATCCTCAGAAAATGTTAAGAAGATTTTTTTAAGCAACAGAAGATATAAGATAATTTCAGTCCTTGCCTTGGCTCTTGTGGGAATGGGATTTGTCTGAGTGAATACCTAGAGGCAGCTATACTGGGAATTGACCTCTCACTGCATTTTCTGTGTGAGGAAGGTGCAGAGTACAGAGGATGAGACTCAGGCCCCAACAGTCAGTCTAACAGTGCTTCCATGGGAACTGAAATTTTCAGCTATGGATTCAAGAAAGTTCTTGCATTATAAGAGGAATTTAATTTTACAGCAAATTACTCCTTTCCTCGTGCTTTTAGTATTATCCCCAAAGCCAACTTTAAAAAGTGCCTAAATTGGAACTAAGTTAGTGTCAGTTCTATGTAGAACAATATCACAGTCTCATTGAGACCTCTAATAATGTAGTTGCCAGAACTGCAGTGAGAGGGAGCATAGTGTCCCTTTATAGCTGCCGACAGGCTAAGGAGAAATGGTCTGCTGAGTTCACAGACTCTTAGCACTAAACATTTACCTGGAAGCGAGACTAAGGATCAAGCTAGTTTAACTCCCATTTCACACAAGAAGAAATAGAAAGTCAGTTAGATTGACTTAAATCATTTAACAAGGTAAGCCCCAATTTACAACACGGACTCCTGATGGCTGTGCAGGTTCAGTGAGAAGGGCACCCCAATCTGCTTGCACTCACTTCTGGGTAGTTACTAGTGCTGTGATCGTTGACAGTTGTTTTCAGAAGAGGGGATGGTGATTGTGTCTATGGTACTTATATTTGTGAAGATTAAAAAGTCACTCACCATGGGGAAAGGAGACATGGTACAAATCTGAGCTAGCTTGGGCATTCCTGTACAAGTCTTTTTGTGGATGTACACATTGATTGGTTAGAAATCCATACCTAGAAGTGGAATTACATTTAAAGAAACAAAATGGTTTTCAGAAGAGTTTTGCCCTTCTCCGCTCTCACTAGCAACTCATGACAACAGTAGTTACTCTACACTCTTGCCAACACTTGATATTGTCAGTCTTCAAAAATGTGTTTATTATCTATCTATCTATCTATCTATCTATCTATCTATCTATCTATCTATCTATCTATGTGTGTATATATGTGTGTATCATCTATCCTGTGTGTGTGTGTGTATGTGTGTGTGTGTGTGTGTGTGTGTGTGTGTGTGTGTGTGTGTGTGTGTGTGTATGTTACATGCACATGAGAACTCAGAGGAAAATGTGAAGGAGTTTGTTTTTTTCCTTTTGATCTCAGGTTCCCAGGCTTAGCAGCAAGCGCCCTTACCTGCTGAGCCATCTTACTGGCCCATGTCAGTCCTTTAAATGTAACTCATGCCGGGCGGTGGTGGCACACGCCTTTAATCCCAGCACTCGGGAGGCAGAGTCAGGCGGATCTCTGTGAGTTCGAGGCCAGCCTGGGCTACCAAGTGAGTCCCAGGAAAGGCGCAAAGCTACACAGAGAAACCCTGTCTTGAAAAGCCAAAATAAATAAATAAATAAATAAATAAATAAATAAATAAATAAATAAATGTAACTCATTCTGGTAGGTGAATGATGACATTTCTTTATGGGTAGCCACTGAGCTGAAACAAATTGTTTGAAAACTGGTAGTATCAGCTTCTGGGTCCTCTTTTTTTTTTACCCTCAATGGTGGATGCACAGATAGCGGAGGTCCAGACTTGTTGGTCTATGCTACTCTTAGAATTGGCCAGAGCAAAGGCCACACAGCCAGCTCACTGGGCAATTAGTGAAACCCAGGTGGTCACTCACAGTGCCTTCTTCTTCAGTGATCAGTGTGAGTGTGATAGAAAGATATTAGAAGGTCTTCCACAGCTTCTGGGTGTTTCATGAATGGCAGCTAGCCTTGCCTTTTGATGGGCTTCTTTGAGGCTTTTAGAAATGACTCAACATGGCCTCCATGGTAGAAGGCAAGGAGTGCTCTCGGCTCTCTCTACAGGGAGCTTGCTAAATCTTCCTCCTTTCACCACCATTTCTGCATCTGCTTTCTGTTACATTCCCAGTTTCCTTTTTCCTCTTCTTTTTCTCTTCCCTCATCTTGTTCTTCTCTTCTTACCAATGGAACATGAGTTTGAGATCATTAGAAAAATACAACCCCCCTGAAAACTACATATATACGACAATCCCTTCTGAATTCCATATAGGTCTGACTTACGCCATATAGGATTTTCATGTATATATTAAGAATTCTACTTTGTCCTTTGTATATTCTGCCCATAGTTTTAGATAACCCTTATAACTGTGATTCCTAGTGGCAATTTAATAGTCCATTGTATCAACATGCCAGCCAGATGAGCCATTCCATTCAATATATATACCATATTTCAAGGTAGCAATATTTATTTGACCAATCTTCCCTCGCCCTCTTTTTTATTTTTCGAGGCAGGGTTTCTCTGTGTAACAGCTCTAGCTGTCTTGGAATTCGCTTTCTAGACCAGGCTGGCCTTGAACTCACAGAGATCGGCTTGCCTCTGCCTCCCAAGTACTGGGATCAAAGGCGTGTGTCACCACTGCCCTGTGACCAATCCCCTTTTATTAGACATTTATGTTACTTCTAGTTTAGAACACTGATTTAAAAAGTATAGAAAATACCTGCATTTTGTTTTTTTCCTTAGGATTAATTTATAGATGTAGAATTACAAGACCAATGGGAAATGAACTTTCAAACATTGTCTCGTCTCTCTCCCTTTCCCCTTCTTTCTCCCTCTCTTCCTGGCTATGAGTTTCTGTTTTCCACACACCTTTCGATGTGTTATCTTCCCTCAAAGTAGTAGAGTCAACATATTGTGGTCTAAACCTCCAAAACTGTGAATCAAAATAAACCATTTGTCTTTATAAGTTAATTATCTCATTATTTCATTATAGTGATGACCAGCTAACACAGAAGTATTACCATGGCGTGAAAGCTGTCCTGACCCCTATGCCAATAATGTTTCAGGCAGGTTTCATGACAACCATGAATCTTTAAAAAAGATTGTGTAATTGATTAAAAAAACTACACTCTTTAAAATGACAAAGCAGTATCTGCTTATTGGCCAGACCTTGGTGTTACACAACCAAGTGTGTGATTCTATTTTTAAATGCTTGGATAAAGGCTGAATTATATGTTGGGATGTATATAGTCTCCGATCTCTAGCATTTTCCAGGCAGTGGAAGATACTGTTGGGTGAGAACTAAGTGAGACAATGCGTGTCAGTAGGAAGGCTTCCTTGAAGTGTTGACCTTAGCAGTGATAAGTCTCTAAGACCTTTCCCATCCTTCCTTCCTTCTTGGTGTTCATCTGTGTTATTGTTTATCTCTTTCTACATCTTTGACTTCCATCTACAGTCTAAGACTCACGTCCTGGTCCTCTTGGTTTTGGCTGACTATTGATTGGGCCATAAGACATGAGTAGGATGATATCATATCAGACTAATCATTTAGTTGGTTGTGGGAGGCTGTGCAGAGCTTCTCTCTCTCTCTCTCTCTCTCTCTCTCTCTCTCTCTCTCTCTCTCTCTCTCTCTCACACACACACACACACACACACACACACACACACACACACCTGCTGGCAGTATGGAGTTGATAGCCATTGCCTGTGCGTGGGTCTCAGAGTCAGGAGATTATGAACAACCCCCCCCCCCCCACACACACACACACAAACACAGTCTATCACTGCTTTGTTAGTTTTCCCATTGCTGTGACAAAACCTGACAGTAACAACGTAGGGGAGGAGGAGCTTGTTTTAGCTCGTGGTTTAAGCGGGAGCCAGTCTGTTGCTCTGTGCCTGCAGCCGAGCGGCGGAGAGATGAGCAGTGTTACTTACTAATCTTCTTCCTTTCCCCATTTTATCCCATCTGGATCTCCATCCTAGGGGACTGTGATGCCTATGTTCTCTTCCCTCCTCAGCGGAGCCTCTGGAAACAACTCGAAAGACACGCTCAGAGGTGTGTCTTCTAGGTGATGCCAAACTCAGCCAACTTGACAATGAGGATCATCCATCGTACTTGCCAACTACAGGTGGATAGGTAGAAGTGTGGGGACGAGCTCAGAGATGAAAATTTCTCTCAGTGACATTCTGAGGCAGAATTGCTGGGGGCGGGGGGAGAAGCACACCCACCTAAGACTACCTAGAGAATGATTTCCCACGTTCAGCCAGTCAGGCAAAGAGAAGCTGATGCAACGATGGTTCAAGGGAGCCCACGACCGCTCGCTATGTTAGCGCCAAGCCCGTTGTCATTCACATGCTGTAGGGTTTGCAGGATGTGTAGAATGTGAGGATTACGGGACCAGGGAGGATTCCACTGAAATTTCAAAGGGAAGTCTGGAAAACCAGGCAGTGTCTTGCAGGGTGGCAGATCCCGCAAGTAGCCTCCTCCGGCAGGGTTGGGGTAAAACAGTAGTAGTGAAGACGCAGTTGAAGCTGAGGCCTGAGTGCTGAGTGAGGGACCCCAAGAAAACTAGAGGTGTTAATGGCACAAGGAAAGCCTAGACAGCACGCAAAGACTGCTTGAGGGCTCGTGAGATGGCTCAGGATGTAGAGTGCTTAGTGCTCTTCAGAGGATGGGGAATTTGGTTTCCAGTACCCATCCATGTCAGGTGGCCCATAATGACTCCAGCTCCAGAGAGTCTGACGCCCTCTTCTGGTCCCCAAGAGTACTGCATTCGTATGTACTCACCTCTATTTGGACATAATGCATATAACTACAAATAAAATAAAATCTTAACAAATAACCTGACTGAGAGAGGCCATGTGGGCAACCACTAGGAATCTGCACTGGCAGTGTTACCCAAGTCCTCAGGGGGTCACATCCTGCAGCAGTACGCTCTCTCTCTCTCTCTCCCTCTTCCTTTCTTCCTGGCTGTGAGGTTTTGCTCTTTCATGATGTTCTGTGTTTCCACAGACTCAGAGTAATGGAGCCAATTGGCCATGGACCGAAATCTCCAAAACTCTGAGTCCAAAGGAATCTTTTCTTTTCCCTAAGTTGCTCCAGGGATTTCATGATAGTATTGAAGAACAGACTAGCATAGGGGTGTCATCACAGCACAAATGACTGCTGGACCTCCTCCAGCCTCTGTGCCTCCCAGACTCTATGGGAACATGCCCAAGTCTGTAAGGTCTTTGCCTAAGAATTGGGAGTCAATAGAAATAGACTTGAATCGCATATGTTAAATAATTGATGTAAAATGATAGGCATTTGCCAGTTGGTTTTTAGAAACCAGATCTGATGGTAAGCAAATTTGTTTATTCAGAGAAGCCTTGAAACAAGTAGATTGCTGGGTGCTTGGTAGGGAGGCACAGAGGGAATGGATGTTGGCAGTCAGCTCATTGAGAGAGTGGTCTCCAAGTGGTGCTGGAGAGACAGCAGCTGGTCTGTAGCATTAGGCTTTCCAATGGGGTACAAAGAGGAGTAGGTATTTACTACTTAAGATTCTTCCAGAGAGCTTCCTGCCATTCATACACATAGGCAGGATGTATGTGTGTGTGTGTGTGTGTGTGTGTGTGTGTGTGTGTGTGTGTGTGTGTGATCCAACACCATGAAGAAACCACATGCCCAGTGGAAAATAGTGCCCCCTTTAAAACAAGCCGAAAGACCTTGGTGTAAGGCAGTGTGGTGTCGTGCTTCTGTTTATAGAGAAGGCCTTTCATGCAGGCATGATATATTGAGGATTTAAACCATCAAGATCCTTTATGCTAACATACCGTTTATCTTGATTTTTCCAGATTTCCAGGTTGTCTTCCAGGCATACACCATGGATTCTCAAAGGAGCTATGGTATGGACAGCTACATTACAAGTCTCTAAATCATGAAGTTGCAGGAACTTGTCATCCCAGTACTTGAGTGGGGTCTCCCTGTGCTTCAGCCCTTCCTGCATTGAGGCTCTATCATGAGGGCGACTCAGATGCCAGAAGGTCCACGGCTCTCCCTCAGCATCAACATTCCCAACCTCTGCTCCTGGTTTTCTTTCATTTCTTTGATATGCTTGTATGTGCATGTAGGTACGTGTGTGCATGCACACCTGCATGCATGTGGAGGCCAGAGGAGAATCCTGAGTGGTATTCTCCAGATGTTGTCCACTTTATAAGATCTTTCTTTGAGATGGAGCTTCTCTCTGGCCTAGAATGCACCAAGGAGGCTAGGCTGGCTTGCCCATGAGGAATCCCTTTTCCTCTGATGCCACATTGCTGGGATTTACAAATGCCTGACATCACTGCAAGATTATTTCACGTGGGTTCTGGGGATTGAATTTAGGTCCCTGTGCTTGTAAGGCAAGGACCTCACTGACTGAGCCAGCTCCCAGACTCCCTTTTCAGTGATCATTTTAAATTCTAGATTTTATATTAAGGAAAGAGTGTTCTACATAGACTCCGTCCAAAGGTCCTTTCTTTAAAGAGTGTTTAGACTTTGGGAAGCTAAAATCCTTTGTTCCTTTTCCCCTCTCTCTGTGTGTTCCCTGCTATCACAGAGAAGAGAGAATATGTGTTACATCTTCCAATTAAATAATAGTAAGTTGAAGTGCATTTAGAGAAGGCTTAAGAGTTTCCCTGAAGGACATCTTAGAATAGCATCAACTACCCGAGTGTTGGAATCACTTCCTTGCAAGCCTTATGGAACAAGGCCTTTTCTCCTAGTATGCTTTTCTCTTCTCCCGGTGCCTCTAAAAGTTTACCAAAGAAGGTAGAATCACATGATGGGACATGCTTGATATTCAGACTTCTGGGGTCACACCCTGACTCTAGAGTCTGAGCCTTTGTGGGCCAGAGTTCAAAAGTCTCCATTTTGTTTTTATGATTTTTTTTTTTTTGTGAAGATGGGTTTGACATACATGTGTATGGGTGTTTGCATGTGTGTGAGTGTGCCTGCACGTGTGCACCTGTATGTGGAGGTTACAGGATGATATCATGTGCTTCCCTCGATTTCTCTCTTAGTGTGATTCTGAGTGTGTGTGTGTGTGTGTGTGTGTGTGTGTGTGTGTGTGTGTGTGTGTGATGATACACATGTAGAAGTCAGAGGATAATTTCCAGAGGTTGGTCCTCTCCTTCCACCTTGGGATCTGGGGGTTGAACTCAGCTTGTCCAGCTTGTGCAGCAAGGGCTTTTTATCTGCGAGTCATATCTCCTGCCCTCCCCATTCTGTTCACTGAGGTAGAGTCTCTTGTTGAAGCCCGAGTTCTGTGGTTCTTGGTTAGTGTAGCTCACACCAGGGATTCCCTCTGTATCTGTTCTGAGATGAGAGATGAGCCTGCCCAGTGTTTGTCTAGGTTCTTTGAGTCCAAATGCTGAGGGTTCTAATGCTTGTGCGGACACTGCTCTACTCAATGAACCATCTTCCCAGCATATGTTTTAGCACACAGCCTAGCAGATCTCACTGTTTTCAGAGCATATTCTAAATAAAAAGCCTACATCACCTGTAACAAAGTAAAACACTGGCTCATCTGTCTCGGCGCTGAAGCCTGGAAGTGGGAAAAAGATTTCTGACTCTTCTGAAAGTCTCTGGGAGCTGGGCCTACTGTGAACAAGGACACACCGGAAGATGAGTGAGCTAGACTTAGAAAATATCCAGGTGCCATGTGCTTAGTGAGATATTGCAACTGTCTGGTCAAGGACTGTGCCAAAGCGTTGTGTAGGGTTTTTAACATTTTTTTCTATTCATCAGTCTTTAAACATTCATATTTCTTCAGTCATATTCCAGGCACTCTGCTAAGTACATCCTGCAAAACCCTTTGTCAGAGATTCAGAATGAAGCTGATTTTAAGTCCCCAAATGGGCACTCCAGTGAAGTCATCAGGCAAATAAGTCAGTTCTTTCCCTTTCTCTGCGTGTACCTTTGTGCCATTCATACTTTTGTGGGGTAAGGAACTTGGCTCGTGTTTTCCAAGCACACGCCCATAATTTGTTCATTTTATTAATTCACACATCTGCTTATTCATTCACTAAATCCCTACCCATTCATTCATTCATCACTCTATTCATTCAACAATGATCTGTTGTAGGCCTGCTGTGTCCCAATCTAGGCACTAGATAGCAAGGGTACGGGGATGAGCCCCACAAAGTTCTGACTCTCCTGTGGCTTTTAGTTCACAGCTGACAATGCTCTTGTATGCTTTGTTGGCTCAGCAAATATCGCTTGATCGCTTACTCTGCCATAGGGATCCGCCGCAGTTCGACAGAGTCCACGTGAGAGCAGTGGGGAGCCCGCCCGCAGGCTCTCTCCCTTTGTCTTCTTCAGCAAAGGCATCTTCTCAGACATTTGGAACATGTATACAAAAATCTGGGAGAAACAACTTAAAACTGGGAACTCTACACAACACGTCTATCAAAATAAGGTGTCAAGCTCTTCAGCCATGGATTCAGACAGGTGGGAAAGCCCCCTTCGAAGCAAACTTTCCCCAATGTAGGGGAACTCTGCAAAGAGGCCCTAGTAACGCTGTGTTTACTAACTGCAAACAGCTGCCCAGATGTGCAACTGTCTGGGATGGCTTCTGCCTTCTCTATATTTAGGAACCCTTTTGGTTTCACTATGTTCCTATTGGGGGGTATTAACACACGTGTCACCTTTTGTTTTTTTTTTTTTTTTTTTTTTTTGGTTTTTCGAGACAGGGTTTCTCTGTGTAGCTTTGTGCCTTTCCTGGAACTCACTTGGTAGCCCAGGCTGGCCTCGAACTCACAAAGATCCGCCTGGCTCTGCCTCCCGAGTGCTGGGATTAAAGGCGTGCACCACCACCGCCCGGCACGTGTCACCTTTTGAAAGACAAACTAAACAGGGAGACAATGGATTTGTGAGCTATGAGGCATTGCCAAATACAAAAGTCGCCCCATTTGATTCTCTCTGTGTAGTCATACCACTCTACTTGGGAAGTTTCCCAACAACAACATCAACAAGAATCCACGATGTTTGCTGGCCTTTGTAGGTGAGTGGAAGCTTTAAGTGAATGCTTATTGTCTGTCTTCTCTTAGTCCATTGTTGAATTTTGCTACCATCCACTGTAGAGAGGAGAAGAAATAACAAACATTAGCTTACAAGGTGACATTGTTGTTGGACCTGCCATTATGGAATAGTCACACTTCTGAGAAAGCGTTTATTGGAGCAGGCTATAGGAACAAGGGACATTTTCAGAATATTCAATAAATCAAGGCACTAAAATAGCAATTAGAAGGAACATTGGCTGTTGAAACTGACCTTCCTGGACTCATGTCTTCTAGCAGCTCTAAGGTTTGTTATTAAGCAGGTTGTGGCCCAGAGTGCCCGGAGAACAGTCCTTCAGGGATTCAGTGGGGATGGTATAAAATTCCTTAGAATGCTCTTCCTCTAGGAGTGAGTGGGCTAGTGTATCTCTCCCTGTTCCTGCCCGTCACATGAGTGTGACAGTGGGCTCTGGAGGGCCTAGGTTGGTTTACAGAAGACACACTGGTGTCGGCTGTGAGCAGTTGGGCTTCTGAGTGCTGATGTAACAAGTGACCAGGCAGGGGTGACATTATCAGCATTTGCTGTGGAGCTAGAAGACATTTGGCAATGTTGATGGGGCCAAGGGAGGGATCATGAAGTGTTTCCCTCTCTGCACAGAGCAAGAGGATTCTGCTGGCTCTCTTTTATGCCAACTTGACACAAGCTAGAGTCTCAGGTGGGAAGAAGGATTCTGCTTTTGTTTGTTGATACTGTGTCTCACTATGTAGCTCTGGTGGCCTGGAGTTCACTATGTAGGCCTCAAACTCACAGAGATCCACCCACCTTTTTCTCCTAAGTGCTGGGATGAAAGGCCTGCACCACCCCACCATACCCTGCAAGAAGGGATCTTACCTGAGAATGTGCCTCCACAGGATTGGCCTTTAGGAAAGTCTGTAAGGACATTTTCTTGGTTGATGATTGAGGAAGGTCCAGCTCACAGTGGGTGGTCCTGCCCCTGAGCAGGTGGCCCTGGGTGGTATGAGAAAGCAGGCTGAGCAAGCTGGGGAAAGCAATCCAGTTGGCAGCTCCCCTCCCTGGCTTCGGTCTCAGCGCCTGCCTCCAAGTTCCTGCCGTGAGTTCTGTCCTGACTTCGCTCAGCGGTGGACTGTGATGTGGAGCTGTGATACGGAGCTGAAGTAAATGCTTTTCCCTGCAAGTTGATTTAGTGATTTATCAAAGCAATGGAAACCCGAAGACAAGGCTGAGATGAACCGCTGTTCAGTAAATGGACCGGGCAGGGGGAGCACAGCGAAAGCAATGGCTGATAAGCGGTGCAGAGCTGCTCTTCCTCTACGGGAGGCTTTCCTGTTTGCTAGACTGACGCTTGAGTAACTTGCATGAGGACTCACAGGCGGGATGATAAGAGACAGGACTTGAGATTTTTGCTTTGTGACTCCGTGTCACAGATGCTCCAAGGTGAAAAGGATACCATAGTCCCCCACCCCATCTCTGCCTCCTTCCCTTCCTCCCTGTCCCATTTCCTCCTTCTCTCTCACCCTCCCTCCCTTCCCCTCCTTTTGGAGTACTCACCATGTTATCAGGCACTGGTTCTATTAATTTATACATTAACTAATTAATTGCTATGGAGGTGACTGAACCCAGGGCCTCCCCCAATGCTAAGCAAGTTCTCTACCGTTGACCTGGATCGCCAGCCCTCTTTTTATATTTTATTTTGAAGCATTGTCTCGCTAAGTTGCCTAGAACTCACTTTGTCCCCCAGATAACCCTTGAACTCACCATCTGCCTGCCTCAGCCCCCTGAGTGCTGGGATTGCAGGCAGGCACCCTCAAGCTCAGGTACCGCTTTAGTCTTAACTCCGCCCCCATCCCATTCCCCCCCCCCACGCCCCCTTTGCCAGATGCTGGGAGCCAATGAATTTCCTCCTGCTGTTCCTGCTCCCACATCCCTTAACTACCTGGAAAGTCTGTATTAATTCCATGAACAGTAACAACAATGAGATTTCACAGAATATGCATATGAATGGCCTCGATAACCATCATGTATGACGGAGGTTAATGGAATATTGTTACTTTGTAGCTCTTGGACAGAATATTCCTAATAAATAAAAGAGCCAAAAACTTTAAAAAGAGAAAGAAAATGCTTTATCAGTATTTCCCCGTTTGAAGTCTGTATCTTCTGTTGCATTAGGGAAGGAATGGAGGAATACTGTTTTTGTTTTTAGTGTGGTGTATTAGTCAGAAATAATAGGAGGCAGGCAGGTAGATGGGGGAGATTATTATGAGGATTGTCTTATGAGATTATGGAAGCTGAGATGTTCCACGTGTCGCCTGTAAGCCAGCGAACATGGAGGCCAGTGGTTTAATTCAATTTGAACTCAAAGAATGGAGAACCAGGGTGGCCAATGGTATAACTCAGCCCAGACCAAAGGCCTGAGCATTTGAAGTGATGGTTCCCAAAGGCAGAAAAAAGGAGCGTGTCCTGTCTTCAGAAGAGGGAGAATTCACCTTTCCTTTGCCCCTTCTGTCCTTCCCAGGGTTTTCCACAAACACTTCACAGACATACTAGAAATTATGTTTTACCCTCTGTCTAGGTGTCCCTTAGTTCATTCAAATTGGCAGCTAGAATGAACAGTATCTTGTATGGCAAATAGTCATCACTTTTGCTTGCATAATTGCTTAAAGGTAATTGCATAGGAAGGCTGATTCTAGATGTTTCGAAGAACAGGAAGTGGGTTCAATCCTTAGGGAGCATACTCAGTATCTTTCCTCTTTTGGGTGGCTGTTTACTCCTAGCTCACAAGGTATCACACACTTCAGGGTATCTCCTCAGCGGCTCATCCACTACCCACCATGTGGTCCAGGGCCTTGTTTAATGTTTGCACTTCGACCTCCTGCCCCCTTCAGATTATTTTTGTGCATCTTATTTCAAGTCAGGGGTGCTTTGGAGTTGGTTCCTGTGGGTTCACAGAGGCCTATTCTAAATTCTTAGTAGCTTTGCAAGCCACTTGTTAAATACATTATAAAAATTAACTACGCGAACACACTTGAGTAAATTTCATCTTAAACAAATGCAGAATGCTAAGAATTCATCACTGTCTGCTCATTTTATGATGTTACTGTTCTACAGACCCTCGAGCTTACATAGATCTACTGAGACTCTAAGAGGAAGTGGGATGCTGTTGGGTTCTGCTCTGTCTTGTTTTCTCAGCTCTGCATTTCATGCCACCCTGTGTAAGGTTGAAATCAGACACGGTTGTCGTATGAATACCATGTAAGTTGGTAAACATTGCAAATGGGGACTGCCTCCCTCCCTCGGAGATCCTGCTGTTAATGTTTACCAGCACGCCACTGTTTATGGTTCTCTGGTCTTCAGCTCAGGGTTTCTCAATCTTAGCATTACTGACATTCTTAGCCAAATGACTGTTTGTTATTGGGGGCTGTTTTGTGCCTTGTAGGTTACTGAGTGGCATCTCTTGCTGCCACCCACTGGATGTCCATAGGACACCCTCCTTACTGCAACAGCTAAGAACATCTTCTATGTTGATAAATGTTCCCAGGGAGAAAATTACCCCCAGTTAGGAAACACTGGCCTCGAGGACATGGTCGTTCAGGGTACATTTTTCTCTTCTTATTAAACTTTAACAGGCATTTGATAAATATTTGCCAGTGTCCACTGCATGTGAAGATGCAATGAAACCATGGACTGGCTTTGCAGATGTTCCTTCCTCCTGGAGCCAACCATGGCAGCTTCTTTGTATTCTGCAACATCACCATCAATTACAAGCCCTTAGGCTACATCTCTTTCAGACCATTTGCTGACAAAAGCCCCAATGACTGCCAAATTTCTATGCTCTGAGACTGGAGAGAATTTTATAATTGAGTACTGTATCCACATCCCCACCCCCAAAGTTTCTTCCTCCATCCTGGCTCTGGTTTTTACATAATTACTTGGGGATTAATCTGCCAGGCTGGTAACTTCCCGTGCCGTAACCACCATAGTGGTAAGTGCCTCTACAGGAAGAAATTTGAGTGAACTTTGTCCTGAAGTGTATAGGTCCTGGCATCTTATCCAGGGAAAATGCTGAACCAAACACAAACAGGTCCCAGGTTTTCATTTGCACATCTGCACTACCAAGCCTGAGTGCTCAGATTGCAAGCATCTGGATTTTGGGAAGGTGGGAGAGGGCTTGAACGTTGTGAGGGGCATGGAGCACTTCTGAGATGGCCAGGCCAGCAAGATCACCATCAATGCCCAAGGACAATCCTAATCATATGTCTCTGAGTTACCCTAAGCATGGGAACAACTGGGGAATGCTGAGTGGCCCTCTGCTTACAGCAGCTGGTATTGTGTGTTTTCTCTGCAGGTCTGGGAACTTAGCATTTTCCTGTTGTGGAATATAGTTTAGGATGTGTTACATTAGTTTATGCTGTGGAATATTTGTTTAGTGATGCGAAGATGCATTGCATCTGTTTATGTTGCATTTGTTTAACTCTGGAGAGCTGTGTTACTTAAAACACCTGGTTGTCTAATAAAGACATGGATGGCCAATAGCTAGGCAGGAGGGAGAAATAAGTGGGGCTGGCGGGCAGAGAGAATAAATGAGACAAAGAAGGAGTGAGAAAAAGAGAAGGAGAGGAGGATACCAGGGTCCAGCCTCCCAGCCACACAGCCAGTCATGGAGTAAGAAGGAAAGAAAGACATATAGAATAAAGGAAGGTAAGAATCCCAGAGGCAAAATGTAGTTAAAGAGAAACAGGATAATTTAAGTTAGAAAAGCTGGCTAAAAACAAGCCAAGCTGAGGCTGGGCATTCATAAGTAATAATAAGTCTCTGTGTGTTTATTTGAGAGCTGGGTGATGGGTCCTCAAAGAGTAAAAAAAGACAACTACATTTTTCCTATGTTCTTTCAGGTGGAACTGAGTTGCTAGTTATGATTATGATTTTGAAATGAACAGTAAATAAAATAAAATCATGGACTAAAGACAAGAATTTATTGAATTTCCACAAGTTCTAGAATATATACTAGTGTGCTCAGATAATGATCTTTATTAATTCTATTAGGGTTAATAGCAGGATTATACAATAATGATTCTGTGTAAAATGTGCACACTCACCCTTCAGGTGATTGTTGTCTCCTGAGCACAGGAAGCTGCCAACAGGTGTGCCTCTTGGGGGGTCACCAATAGATCCAGGATGACAAGGACCTTATTTAAATGGCTGGATTCACTGTAGCAGCTGACAGGTTCCTGCAGTGAGGAGTCATGTCCAAACACTGATGAGTATGCTGTGAGTGCCATAGGCAGCTCTGGCTGAAGAATGCTCCAGGAAGCTGCCACTATGGGGACTGCCAGAGTAGATACCAAATAGAAAACATGGCTAGAGATCACACGAGTGGGTAGCTCATGGGAGGCTGAGGTAGCAGGTCCCTGACCATGCCAGAGAGCACCAGAAAATGTTGCTCAGCCATAGACTTCAGCATTGAAGGCTTCCTGGATAGAAGGTAGAGATAAGGAACTGAATGCTCTAGGGACCTGTGGATGGGACATGCAGATCAAGGTCCTCTCTCGTGCTACCATGAAACCAACTCTTCTTCAGGAATTACCTTGGGGAGGACTGGGAAAGGAGGAGAGGAAACCTGCGAGACTGAAGAACCTGGAAAACTGTTCAACACTGTTATTCAGACCTTCTGTGGCTGAGACACACAGACCAAAGAAGTCATTTAAAAGGAGGAAGAATTTACTTTGGTTCATGGTGTCAGAACTCATGGTTCATGGTCTTTGGCTTCATTGCTTTTGGGCCCAGAGTAGGCATAATACCATAGCGGGACAGTGTTGAGCCAAGACGGTCACTTCATGGTGCTTGGAAAAGGAGGAGAGGAGAGGTAGGAGAGGGAGAAAGAGAAAGAGGAGAGGAGAGAGAGACAGACAGACAGACAGACAGACAGGCCTAGGCAAGACAGCCCCAAGGAGCAAGGATGTCTTCTCAGGAACCTACCTCCTTTAAGCTGGTCCCACTTCTAAAACCTTCCATCACCTCTCAGTAATGAATGAATCCATTGGACTATTCCATTGATTAGGCTAGAACCATCATGATCCAATGACTTCTCAGTGACTGGATCCAGTGTCTGGGAACCAATAAGGAAGAGTGAAGTTAGGTTGCTTGCAGGGAAACAGATACAACTGGAGACGGTCATATTAGGAAAATCAAACCAGCTTCAGGAAGACAAATGCTATTATGTTTTCTCTCATTTGTGATTCTTAGACTTTATATAGATACACAAAATCATTTATGTATATATGACACAAAATTAGAAACTCCCTCAGGAAACAGAGGGCACGAATAGAAGTAGAGAGCACTGAGAAGGGGAGGTTGGAGGGCATGGGCATATGCTTGACATATAGTATATTGCATGAAAATGTCCTTACGTAACAGTGCCAGGTACAATGGGACATACATGACGAAAAGTTAAAGTCTCACACAAACTCTCTATACTAAAAAAGTACTGATTTGGAGGGCACTTGGTTTTCCTTGTTGATTTGCTAGTGTCAAAGGCTCAGGAGGGGGGCCAGATTGATTTCAGAAAATAAGCTGCATATCACCTTCCACCGAGCTTGTTCTTCCAAGGCTTTTGCAGTCTCTGTTTGCTGAATTCTTTCTGTGGCTTCTCTTTTGCTCCGTTTCTTTTGTTTTCTGAGGCCCTATGACCCATTTCATCATACAAAGCTGTCTGTTTTGCAAGTCCAACAGGACCACACATGTTTAAATTGACAGCTTCAGTGTTGTTCACTTGTGAGATTTAAATATATAGCAAATCAATGACAAAATACTTTTACTTCTCTTGCCTGATGTCCAGAGAACAAACCCACAGTCGTCATTTTCCTGGTGTGTAATGTACAAAAATGTAAAACATGGGTGCTAATGGGAAGATGAGCTTTGTAATTTGTGTCTGTGGATCAATTAAATAGTCACAGGTGACTCATAAATGTGATTCTGTCCTAGGAAGGATGCCATGGATGGCCTGGACAGCTAAGATTTGGTGCACCACTTAATGAGCACCATCTGGGTGGTCATCTGATGTTAGTGCCATAGAACAAAGGAATGGGACAAGAACTAACAGGTGAATGGAACCAGCACTTTCTTTCTGATTTAGAATTTCTTACAGATCCTCTGACTGGATTTGTTTACCTGACTTCTTGGCAAGAGGCTTTTTCCTGGCCAGACTGATCTTTATACCTAAGAGTTAATTATATCAATTGGCTTTGAAGGGTCTGGGGCAGCAGGAGGATCTAGAGCAGAGATTCTCAACCTATGAGTTGTGATCCCTTTGTGTGTGTGTGTGTGTGTGTGTGTGTGTGTGTGTGTGTGTGTGTGTGTGGTGTCAAACGACCCCTTCACAGGGGTTGTCTAAAGCCATTTGAAAACATAGATTGTAAATGAACGTTTTTTGTCCCGACTGCCTGTTCCCAAATAACCAGCAGCCACTTCCCTAATTATCACACAGAGGCTTATATTAATTATAAATGCTAGCTGATAGCTCAGGCTTATTACTAACTAGCTTTTACATTTAAATTAACCCATTTCTATCAATCTATGTATTGCCACATCACTCATGGCTTTACCTGTCCTCTAGCATATCTTGTTCCTCCAGCAGCTGCCTGGATTTCCTGACTCTGCCCTCCTTTTTCCCAACATTCTCTGTTTGGCTTTCCCTCCTAACTTCCTGCCCAGCTACCGACCTGTCAACTTTTTATTAAACGATAAGGGTAATACATATTCATAGTATAGAAAATGATTGTTCCACAGCAATAGATATTTACATTACAGTTCATAACAGTAGCAAAATTACAGCTATGAAGTAGCAACAAAAATACATTTGTAGTTGAAGGTCACCTCAACATGAGCTGTATTAAAGGGTCACAGCTTTAGGAAGACTGAGAACTCCTGGTGTAGAAAGAAGGCAGCCACATTTATGAACTCTGATCTCAAGGATTCTGAATTGCTGGTTCAAGCTGTTGGTGGAGGGGACTGTCCTGCTAGACTTGTCTTTGCAGGAAAGATGGGGAAGGAGTGAAGGCTTCCAAAGCAAATTGATATTTCCAATGGGTTTTCATTGAGTGTATTTGTTTAGATATCATGTTTATTATACAAATCCAGTCTTCCTGGTCATTTTACTCTCTGCTTGCAAAATTGAAGCTGTTTCCCATGCAAAAGAAAATAAACTACATGCTCTTTGTGTAACTAAAGGCAGAGTAAGTAAAAATTGAATTGTCTAGAATTGTCTTTGCCCTGCATCTGTCCATGGATGCACATATATTTATATGCATACAGGATCATGAGCCTTTTCCTGCTGCTACCTCCACTCAAGAATCTATAACCCCCGAAATGAGAAATGCCAACATTAATGAAGATTTCAAAGGGGAGATGAAGAAAGTGTCATTACAGAGCAGACAGCTTCCTACCCAGCTTCATCATCATTTCTATGATGTGCCTCTTTGTGCATGAATGTCTAGTTCCTCACTGTGACATATCTACTGTTTCCATTTCTTGCAGTACATTAAAGAATGTGGTGTTTGACCCTGGCAGTGGCTTATCTTTGATCACATCCTTTCATTCTCTGTCTGCTGTCTTCCACTGCCACCAGAGACTTCCTCACTGAGGCAACAGAGCAGACTGGCTTATGGCACTGATTCCAGAGTCGGACCACTATCCATTAGCTCCACTGGTTAAGGGGCAGGTGACCTTGGTCAGGGTAATAAGTTGGACTGGATCTTTGTTTCCTTATTTGAACAATAGGGATAAAAGATATGTAGAATTGTAAGAATTAATCAAGTTACTAGAAGGAGATTGGAGCAGTGCAAGAGTGGTGAATGCTTACAAATAGATGATCCTTTAGTTAGTATTGCTTTAGTTCCTTTATTGCTTTTCTTGCTGCTAAGGTAAAATGCCTGACAAAAGCAACTTAAGGGAGTGCATGTGTTATTTTGTCTCATCATTTGAGGGTACAGTCTATCGTGTGGGGAAGGCATGGGAGCAGGGCTGTGAAACAGCTGTTCGAATTGTGTTTGAAGTCAGGAAGCAGAGATGAGTGCTGTTCCTCGGCTCACTACTTCTCTTTTGCTCATTCTGGGACTCCAGCCCATGGAATGGTGCTGCCCATAGCATGATGGAGCTTCTCACTTCAGGTAAACCTCTCCGGAAACTCTCTCACAGACATGCCCAGGAGTGTGTCTCCTAGGTGATTCCAAACCTCATCAAGTTGACAGTGATAATTAACCATGACAGTCTTGCTAACAGTGGCTTACCCTCCTATCAGCTATACATTTTTTTCTCTTCTATTTTACGAAGACTAGTTCAATGGCCACTGTTTGCCATCTGAATGCACTTTTGAGATCACACCTCTCCTAACCCTGTGGTTTACCTAAATGTTTCCTCCAAATACGTTCCGTCTTTGAGGAATTCTGGTAAGTAATCATTGCTATATATGATGATATATTTTTACCATTATTTCAGAGGTTCCCTTGATGGATGCGAGAGATAGTAATGGATGAGCATATGGCAGAGAGCTAGTTTGTTGGGGGCTTTAGGGAAGAGCATAGGAAAAATAGATTGGAGCCTGATGACCGTTTAGAGGACAAATACGATGCTCTTCTCAGCCATGCCCTAGGAACACGTGTTTGGACAGCAGCCTTTTGTGCTACACATGCCCAGCCACATCCATCTGTCTGTAGACTTTTCCAATCTCTTCCCACCTCCCAGAGGGGTAGTAATGCTTCTTCCACATATAAGCTGGCCGGAGGGACAACCTGTGTGTATGACTGAGAGAATATGTGGATCATGTGGAAGGTAGAGATTCCAGAAACAACATTTCAGATGGAAAACTATAGAGAAAGCTAGACAAGAAGGAAGATATACCCAGCACACAGGATCTTAAGTGCAAAGGGAAAGTTCCTTCTGGAAAAATCAGCACTTCTAGATCCAGAAAGCAGACACACCTGAGGTAGAGTGTGTGGGCTTATGATGACCAGTCTCCCAGCTGGCAGACACCCCAACATTAGTCCATGTTGCAGTGGAGCTCTGGAAGGCTAGAGGAAGCCAGGTGGCTCCTCACAGGTGTGACCCAGCTTTGCCCACACTGTTGTTGGTTAGAGACACTGACTTCTGCTCCTCAGAGTTTACCCAGTATGTTAGTTACTTTTCTGTTGCCATAAAATACCATGACCCAAAGCAATTTATGAAAGAAAGGGTTCCTTTTGGCTGATGGTTCCAGAGGGATGAGTCTATCATGATACAGGGGCATGGCAACATTGGGCAGGTACAACAATGGGAGAGGGAAGCTAAGAGAATCAATTTCAAGCATGAAACTAAGAGAGAAATGAATGTTATGGCAAGGTTATGAACTCTCAAAGCCCTCCTCCAATGACACATGTCCTCCAGCAAAGCCACACCTCCTAAAATGTTCCCAAACAAAACCACTAACAGAGGACCAAATGTTCAAGTGTCTGAGCCTGTGGGGACATTTCTCATTTAAACCACCACATACAGTTAGACATGGTGGCCCATGCCTTTAATCTCAGCACTCAAGAGGCAGAACCAGGTGGATCTCTGTGAGTTCAAGGACAGCCTGGACTCCATAGTGTGTTCCAGGCCAGCTAGGGCTACATAGTGAGATACTGTCTCAAAAACAAAGCAAATAAACCAACACCACACACACACACACACACACACACACACACACACACACACACACACCTGTTGATCTGCATTGCAAAGAGCAAGGTGTATTCATGCTGGAGAATTAGAGAAGTGCTGTAGCAAACACTGTGACACGCCTCTGTGGCATGTGAGATTTCCCTTAGCCATGAGTTCTTAAGCATTGTCATATTGGGCTTAGATGGAATCATTCTGACATCTCCATCTCCACCTGTTGCCCCTTGGAAATATGTGATCATGGAGCTACATCACACCACAGACTTTAGTCTCACAGACTTGCACCTACCGGCATAGGAGGGACAAGTTGCTTGCCATTCGAAGAAAAAATAGTGGAGAGCATCATGCATCCCTCCTCTCTCCCTTCACTTCAGCAACTGCTCTGGGTCTCCTCATTGGCAAAGCATCTCAGGCCAGTTCTAAAACGATCTAAGGAAATGATGTCTGTAGGAAACTGTCTTTGTAGATGAAAACTCGAGATGACAAGGTCAAGTGTGATAAGACCTAAGAAAGTCCTCCTTGGATTGCATTGAAAATGCAGCCTATCCAGCTGGGCTGTGGATGCTTTGCAGTGTACACAGAACTGTAAAGGAATGTGAACTGACTCTGGGAGAGAAAATAATAAGAAAATAACACAAGGAGCTGAAATCAGCCATTAATAAAGCACACAATTTCCACCCTCTCCCATATAGAAAAAAAAAAGCATGGCATGGTGGTGATCGCTTGTAATCTCAGTACTTGGGAGTTCGGGCAGGAGGATTACCATGAATTCAATGCCAGCTGACCCTGTCTCAAAAGAAAGAGCTGAAAGACAGTCTTGTACCTTGGAATGAAACTTCTTACTTTGAACAATTAATAGTCACTAGCAAAGAGACAGAGAGAAGGGGCAAGTGGTTTGAATGTATGGAGGCTATCCAGCAAAAGGGAAAACTTAGTGGGGGGTTATTTCAAATTGCAGAGGTCCTTGGCATGGGAAGTTCTGGGTGACGAGGCCGTCACACTAGCAGGCCAACATACTTCACATCCTGGTCCATTAGGCAGATCCACTTTTATCAAGGGACAATGTGAAAGAGGTGCTTTGAATCACAGGCCTTAAGACATTACTCAGATAAAAGAAGATGACTTGGCCATTTGACACGGGACAAGCCACTTCACCCAGGTTAGTTTTGCAGAGTGAAAAGTGCCAGCTCCCGAGGATATTCGACCTCACTGAAGTTTGCCACAGCCTCATCTTCCTCATACTGTCCTGTGCCACAGTTCCACTTGGTGCTCTGGAGCCACGTGGACCAGCCTATATCTATCCCCTTTCATGCCCTTTTCTTCTCAGAGGTTAAATCATTGGCATTGCAAGGCTTTCTGGGTAATATGTGTCATGTAAGATGCTCTAGAGTCTTAATCTAAATGAGGGTCAGGCATGTGTCAGGCTAACGGGAAAGTGTTTTATGTTGTGGGGTCTTGGAACATAACTCCTTGGGACACTCCATATACTCAGTGCTGGCCAGATTACACAGTCCAACAAGGAAAGACCTCAAGGGAGTTGAAAAAAAAGTCTTTCTTCTTCAACATGGATTTTAAACTTGGCTCTCTGTCTGTCTCTCTCTCTCTCTCTCTCTCTCTCTCTCTCTCTCTCTCTCTCTCTCTTTCTCAATGAGGAAAGGAAGGAACAACAGCTTGTGGTCTAAGGACTGGCCCCTGAAGGGAAAACTGAGGAGAAAATGGAGTGTTCTTGCCATACGTAGACTTGGGCCAACATCTGAGACTTCTGGAGCTTAGCCTGCACTTTTGCACATGCGTCAAGCCAGGACCAAGAGATGTCAAGACTCCAGTGTGTTGGTCATTGGAAACAGCAGATTCCAAACAGCTGCCTCACTGACAGTTCCTTCAGAGAACTCACTTTTGCCAGCTACTTGTCCCTGTCATCTGATCCTGCCCAGCTCTGCAGCACAGATGTGAAATACAAAGAGAGCATGCCATTGGATTTCATTTCTAAAAGTGGATCGTATACAATTTACCATGGGATGTTTAAAATATGAATGCCCTCATCCCCACAGACACCCGTAGCTTCCTGTAGCGGCAGCTCTGGGCAGTGGAATGTGCCTGTAAGTTACTCCTGGCCACAAAACCATTACACCTGACTGGAGTTTGTGGCTTGTTTGAGGGCAGCAGGTTCTAGGTGCTTGCCTTAGTTTATTTCCGAGTTGCTTGGGATTGGGGGTCACCCCATTTACATTAGAAAACCTGATTTATTCATCAGGGTATCTTCCTGCCTCGGGAGCCCCCAGAAGCCAGGACATCTAGCTCATTCTGTGCTTCCTTCCAGGGGTAGACACATGGGAGATTTTTGTTTTAAAGATAAGCTTACACTTTTATTAGGGTGCAATCGTAAAGAGTCAACCACAGACATTTCAAGCATTCTATTTGATGGTTTTGGTAGATGTCGATACCCAGGAAGCCCGTACCACAGTCAAAGTAGTGAACACACCCACCAGCCTCAGGTGTTCTCAGGAACCTCTGCCAGCCTCCCCATCTTCTCCCACTGTTTCCAGACCACCACTGGTTCTTTTCTGTCACAACAGGTTAGTTTCCATTTTCTAGAACTTTATATCAACAGCCACACACATGTTCTCTAGTTCTTGGTCTGTTTATTTTCGTTGAGCATATAATTACCTTGAAACTCACCGATATATTAATAGTTTCCTTATTTATTGCTGAGTAGTATTCCATTGTATGAATCCCAGTAGGCACTTAATGTTTCTTCATAGATTTGAAAATTCATCCTTAAAGAAATAATTGGGAAGAGGAGATGGGACAGTGGGGTTCCACTCTCTTCCAAGTGAGTAGGATTACTCAGGAAACCAGAATAGAATTGGGAGGTGAGTAGTCATAGGGGATGTCTTTCTTGTCTGGTATCTGTTACGTGTCTTTTTCATAACTGATCTTTGGCTGGGCACTGAACTTTCTGGAATAAAGATTCTATTTGCCAGTCTTCTGTGAAGTTATGTGTGGCCATGTGACTGAGCTGTGGTTGACATAATGGAAGAAGAAGTGTGTGAAATTTTTTAGAAGTCTCCTCGAAGAAGGAAGGATTTGCCCCCCTTCGTATTCCCACTGTCTGGCATGCAGCCATAATGTCTAGTGATCAAGCAGCCATTTTGGACCAGGAAGGACCTCGAGAATGGGAAGCACTCATGGCAGAGAAATAATGAAGACCAGGCCTGGGGTTCTGATACTGTCGAGTGCCACACCAGACCTGAGCTAATGACTTCCAGACTTGGTGGCTGTGGGAGAGAAATAACATTCTCTTGTTTACTTTCTTCTCCTTGAAATGACTTCTCTTCAGTGCCTTACTGTTTCTCACCACAGGACAGTTCTGAGGGTACAGTGATGAGGTGAGAGCAAACTAGAATGGAAAGGACTGAGCGAGCTAGATAGAAGCACCTCCACATTGCCGAGAGACACTTGCATCATGTGATATGACGCAGCACCTAACTCTCTATAATGGGGAGATCTGACTAGAAGCATAGTATCAAATGGTGGAGTCGCTTTTTGTAAGCTCTGGAGAATCATCCTTTCATTATTTTTTTTTAAATCTAGACATAAAAATTACTTCCATGAATGGGCACCGTCTGATGTCTCCATTCATGTGTACATTGTATCATGTTCAAACCAGGGTAAGTGTACCTAACTATTCCAACATTATTTCTTTAGGGTGGGGATATTTGGAGTCCTCTAGTCTAGATTTTTGAAACGTAGAGTACTTTGCCAACTTCTGTAGTCATCCTGCTGCATAGAAACACCAGACTGGCTTACAGAGGTGTGTTCCCCGTAGGTAAGTCTTTCTTGGATGCTCCCCTCCCTCAAGTTCTTCCTGGCCCCCACCACTGCTGTACTCTCAACTTCCATGAGGTCAACTTATCTAGATTCCACATATGAGTGAGATCATGTGACACCTTGATGATTTCTAGTTCCAACCACATTGCCACAAGTGACAAGACAAGATCTGATCACTGAATAGTATTCCATCTCACAGAATAGGAGGCATTCTAAACATACCCATGTTTTCTTTATCCGTTCACTAGTTGGCAGAAACTTAAGTTGGTTCCAATCCTTGGCTGCGGCAGGACAGATCAACTCTAATAGCTCTTTTCCAACCATGTAGTTCAGTCCTGACCATTTGAAGTCATCATTCATATTTTAGATTTCTTAAATGTTTTTTGACTTTTGTTGATATTCAGCTTGGTGGCTTTGTGACGGTTGTGGAGCTGTTCTAACTTCATTAATGAAGCATACAGACCTAGACGCAGGTGCAGGGAGCCCACGCAGGTGCTTCTTCTGCACACCGTTTGTGTGCATTCTTGTGATGTTTAATTCCCAGTGATGTCGTGGCTCATCACCCTCTTGTTCTTCATGTGGACCGTAAAGAGTGTGTGAGCAGATGCCATTTTTTTTCTTCCTGGCAAATAGAGTGCTGGGAAGCAGGGGTCATCAGCTTTATTTACTGACTCAATGGAGCTACCCTTTCTCTAACCTCATCCTTTGCTGAGCCCATTGTATAAAACATTTGTCAGAGCTTTCTCCATTGACCACAAAGCAGGAGCAGGAACTGGAGCCTTACTAAGCACATCCTCCTCTTGCCCCCAACTCCACATCTTAGTGGCCTGGAGCTTGACTCACAGGCCTTGTGAATGGAGTGGGAACCAGATTAAGAATATGTAGAAGACCCAGAAAGGGTGCTGAGTGCTGCCCTCAGACCTGCCAAGGCAGGGACATCAAAGCCATGCCTTCTGCGCACAGATGGCCTCCAAGACCTGCTCGCAGAGCTCTGCCTGCTCATTTAGCCTCGTCCTGATGCGGCGTGTCATCTGGTTTCCCAACCCCAGAAGAATGGGGCAGCTCATTGCAGATGTTGTCAGGCAGACACAGCCATGCACGGTTGCTAGCAACCAGATCAGTGAGGGAAGGACAGAGCTAGTCACAGAGCAAACGCAGCATCTTTGGAGGTCACTCCAGGTCAGTGTGACTTCCCTCATACATGCCGGTGGCTCTTTATGTATACATTTACATATACTTTTATAATATATTTACTTATTTTAATGTAGTCACATATAGTGCATATATATGTGCATATATAAACATGTGTATCTGTGTATGTGACTACATAGTATGTACTTAATGAGCGCTAGTGTGTAGCTGTTTATAGTATATGTATTTATACATGCATGTGCATAGGCCTCACAAGTACTTTACATCTTATACTTCTTACTAGTATATTAATTG
Organism: Peromyscus californicus insignis; assembly: GCF_007827085.1. Lineage (NCBI taxonomy): Eukaryota > Metazoa > Chordata > Mammalia > Rodentia > Cricetidae > Peromyscus > Peromyscus californicus. Next base: position 30,207,683 of record NW_026294480.1, read on the forward strand.
ACTGAATTTAATACACATATATAATGTACTATGGTCATCATTTTCTCCCCATTACCCTTTTTTGTGTTCTTCCCACTGATCCCCTTCCTAAGGAGTCCTCTTTCTACATGTGTGTCTCAAACATATATCACATACATTATTAGTTTAGAATTCTTGGTTCTGAATGAGAGGAAACATGCAACATTTTCTTCTCTGAGCCTAGCTTAACTGCATTTCGTGATGACGTATGGCTCCGTCCATGATCCTGAAGTGACATCATTTCATTCGTGGCCGAACAAAGCTTCATTGTATGTGTACATCAGCTCTCCGTATATATTTATTTTTAAAATGTTGTCTTAGTTACTTTTCTGTTACTGCAAAGATACCACAACAAAGGGAAGTTATAAAAAAAAGCATTTAATTTGGGCTCACAGTTCCAGAGGGTTAGAGTCCATGACTATCAAAGCAGGGAGCGTGGCAACAAGCAGGTAAGCATGGTGCTGGAGCTGGCGCTGAAACACATCTCAAGCCACATAAGGCAGAGAGAGCTAACATGCAATGGTATGGGCTTTTGAAACCTCAAAGCCTACCCCCAGTGATACACCTCCTCCAACAAGGCCACACCTCCTAATCCTTCCCAATAATTCTACTGACGGGGGATAATATTCAGACATATGAGCCTGTGGGAGGCCTTCTTATTCAATTTATTATAAATGCTATTAATTAATCTTTTGTGTGTGTGTATGTGTATGATGTGTCCCGTGTGTGTATGTGTATATGCGTGCTACAGCATGAGTGTGGAGGCCACAGGACAACTCTGTGTAGCAGGTTATTTCCTTCCCTCTTTACCCGGGTTCTGGGGATTGAACTTGTGCTGCTGGGTTTGCATGGTGAGCACCTTTACCAGCTGAGCCTTCCTGTCAGCCTGACATTTTGCCCAATAATAAAATGATAATGCTGAAATGATTTCTTAAAAAAAAGATTTGGTCTATTTTCAATTCTGTACACGTGGTGTGTCTGCGTGTATGGATTTTTGCACAGGCATGCATGTGTTTGGGGAATCCAGAGCACTGGCTTCCTTGGAGCTATAGTTCCAGGTAATCATGTGCTGCCATGCAGGTCTGGGAAGTGAATTGGTGCCCTCTGCAAGAGCAGTCCATGGTCTTAACAACTGAGCTCCTTGTCCAGCACACACTGAAATGATTTCTCCCTGCCAAATCCCATGGATGCATTTGACATTTTTCAGTTACTTGACCTCCAACAGCTACTTCATGAAACAGGAGCTATGGTTATTCACAGAGTCACAGAGAAGTTCAGTCCCTTGCCCGGCACCACACAGCAAGCATGTGGTGAGGCTGGAATTCAAACCCAGAAATCCTGGCTACAGGGCCCATGGTCTAATGGATTCCACATCTTAGGAGAACTCTCCATATTTAAACAATAAAAGTCCAAATGCATTGTGGCCACTAAACATCTTGTGTTGTCTGGGGAACTCACTTATCCATCCTGTGGAAAATTCCTTTGTCCTCCAGTGATGCTGGGAAAGAGAGAAGAAGCTGAATCAAGCCTGGGGTCCAGGCCTCCTGGCATTATATCCCCAAGTCTTCTCTCTGCCACACTGCTCTCCAGGAAGGCCACTGGGCCATCCATCACTGGAAAAGGCATCCAGCTGCTGAGAAGGAAGGGAAACACCCAGGGCAGAGCTACATGCAGGGCAGTTGCATTATTACGACTGTGGTATTGTTGTCTCCGAAGCCTCAAGAGATATTTGGGGGTTGGCATAACGCTACTTTACTTCCTATAGACATGTTTTCTCTGACCCTGTGTTTACAGATTGTGGCAGCAAAGTCAGAAACTTTGAGTTCCAAATATGAACCTTTCTCCACTGGCAGACAAATGCCCGCTCTCTGTGTGTAGTGGGTCATGTGACCCTCAAGGCACTGTGAGGTGTCTAGCTCTGTTGCCAACTTCGGTGGCTACTGTGGGAATCAGGAGTCACCATGGCATCTGTTGCTTTTGTGACTGTGGGCGTGGTCTCTCTTCTACCCTTCTGGATTGAATGATTCCTTCATGAATGGAAGGGTGTATTCCTACTGAAGGGACCAGGGGCGTACCTTCCCAAAGACCTAGAGTGTTCATTTATTATACATATTCCCTCCTTAGTGTTATTTTACTGTAAGTGTGTAATCTCTCTCCCTCCTTCCTCCCCCACTCTCCCTCCTTCCATCCCCCCCTCTCCCTCTCTCTCTCTCTCTCTCTCTCTCTCTCTCTCTCACACACACACACACACACACACACACACACACACACACACACACACACGCACATCTGGTCCATAAAGCAGACTTTGAGTAACTAGTTTCCTTGTTTTTAAAAGAAGTAAAAAAATGAGAAACCACCTAAGAATACCCAGCACATTGCTGATATCTCAGTGAAATCAAATTAGTGGTAGCTTGTTAAGCCCACTGTTCTATTTCAAGTCAATCCTATTTAATCCACCTACTCCCTTCCCCCCTTTGCCTGCCAAGTGTCTTGCAGTCTTCCTCCCGAACCCACCTCTGTGCTATTTATGAGCACCAAAGACGATTCTATTATAGGATGAAACTCACAGAATAGTGATTGGCTGCAGATCAACCACCTCATTACTTATGTGCTTCTTGAAGGTAGGACTCACCAAAAATATCGCTACACTCTTGCATAAAGGAGGTGTGGTATGCAGAACTGAATTCTAAGACAGCTCCCAAGATGCCCTGGTGATGTACATACCCTGTAAGATGTATGAGGATAGGGACAAGGATCTGGGATTAAGATGGTTGTTACTTTGTGATTTAGTTGTTATACGGATAAGGCCAAGGGGCTTTGTAGATAAAACTCAGGTCCCAGATTAGGTGGTGTAGAGTTAATCTAAAGTGAGGGTGAGCCTGTCTTAATTGGGTGAAAGTCCTTTAAAAAGATCTGGGTCCTTCTTGATAGAGGAGAAAGGGATCCTGATGGCTTTGAAAGTGTTTTAAAAGGGCCCATGGAAGGAACCACAGGGGAAGGACCTGCAGGAGACTCCGAGGAGTAAAGAACAATTCTCAACCCATAGTTAGGAAGAAAAAAGGAAGCCCTGTTACCTAGCCACAAGGAAATGGTGTCTGCCAACACCCGAATGTGCTTACAAGTGGCTTCCTCAGTTGAGCCTTCAGATGGGAACACAGCCAAGCAGTACCTCAATTCCAGCTGTATGAGTTCCTGATCAGTTGTGCCTGGGCTCCTGATACTCGGAGACTAGGAAGTAACACACATGAGTCACTTTAAGCAACAGAAGTTGTGGTTGTTCACCACACACAGTGAGAAAACTAATACAGCCTGCAATTTGTAAATGCTTGTTGACATGACTCAGGGAAGTCGAATATTTCAAATGAGTCTTGACTAGCCTTCTAGCCAATTGTAACAAGGTAGACATCATAGAGGGTTGCCACCATCCTTGGGGGCTTCCTCCCATGCATTCAACTTAACGCACTGTCCAAATTTCCACGAATCCTGGCTTCTGGCTGTCTGGAAATAGGAAGTGAGATTCTCTCCAGCATCGTTCAGCATTCTTGAGAGATAAAATGTATAAAAATTGATGTTGAAATGAGACCACCATCGTTTTCAGTCTGCTTACCATGTACAGAGCTCAGGGAGATTAGGAAATGGAAAACACATGTGGAAAGCTCAACCCTCCTTTAGTTAAATCACATTTACATAGATCAGTTTTCCTAAGGGACACTAAGTTAGCTGAACTTAAGCAATTAGAAAAAAATAAAACAAAACTAGACCCCTTTTGCTAAAGCCAAAAAAACATGGATGAGTTAAACCATATCAGATGTAATTGTTTGTTTTGAGAAGTGTTGGGTTTGGGGTGTGTGTGTATGTGTATGTGTGTGTGTGTGTGTGTGTGTGTGTGTGTGTGTGTGTGTGTGTGTGTTGCGTGTTTGCATGTGTTTGTGTGTGTGCATCTGAAGGAAAATAGAAAAGCTGTCCTTGCAAGTTCTTAAGCTTCCATGGTTGAAATCGAATCCATGTGACTTAGTTCTGCCAAAGCCATCGATACCGTGGATCACCAATGACCCAGGTCAGAGACTAGCTACTCACTCTCCATTACATTCTCAGTCACCTTAGGGACTGCAGCATACAGAGGGACTGCCAACAAGACTGAACACAAACTTGATCCCGATCCTGGGCTTGGTCTTCCAGGATCTTGGAATGCCATTTCTCCTTGTGGCCCTGCCATGCTGTGAACCACCCTGCCATCGCCAGCCTTTCCAATTTCATTTGCCCTTGACTAAACACAGTTTCCCATTTCTGAGAAAAAGAGACATAAAGCCTTCTGATGGCCTCACAGACAGGAGGCTTTATGGGTAGGTACCACACTACTTTTAGCAGACAATAATTTGATGAGTTAAGTGTAAATGGATCAGAGACATATGGACCGTATTTTTGCGGGAAATACACATGGGTCAGGGATGTAAATAGGGCTGTTGTGGTGGGGGTGGGAGGGGGAGGGAATGCTTGGAAAAATGTGGTTTGGGTCTTGCCAATTGCAAAATGCTTGAAATAAATAATCTGAGATGTTTTGCCCGGCCTACAGTGTGGCTGGCTTTGCCCTTTTCTTCTATTTACATGTCATTTTCAGACTCAGCTCGCGGGACAATGTTGGTTTGGGTCTTAGGTGGATGGATATATATGAAACTATTTGGAAAGGTCATCACATGTGACTCGGTGGGGCCTCTGCACTCGAAGGCTTGAGAGGTGTTGGGGAAGAGTGAGCATTTGGAAGCCTCCTTCTGTCTCTATACCAAGTTGTATTAAAGTTTCTCTTGGTATATTCCACCTGTGGAGACCCCCAAATCTAGGTTGGGATAGTAAGATATGATAACGTGAGGAAGCACTTCAAGCACAGTTCCCTCATCTCTGCAGCTTCCAGAGAGATTGGGGGTACTCTACTTGCTTCTTCAATCTATACAATGGAGTGTATTTGAGTTACACGGCTGTGACAGATACTTGAGAGAACATTCAAGCTGAAATGTTCAGTCTCAGAGATTTCCATCCACAATCAACCGGCCATGGTGCTTTGGGCTGGTGGCTAGCCTGCACATTGTGGCAGGGAGTGCACAGAGAAGAGTCCTGCTGGCCTCATGGCATTGGGGAAACAGAGGGAAGAGACTTGGTGCCGGATATTTGTTCCTACTGACACTCTGAGATTGCCAATAAAGTCTGCCTTGATTCAGAGGGCGGAGTCAGCGATTGGCCGATCTGAATTAGTCCTAGAGGTTTTGGAGGACCCAGGTAGAGGGGCACAGGAAGATATGGGGAGGAGTTTAGAGAGATTCTTGACCTTTTTGATCTGGGAAGCATGGAGAGCCAGGGTCAGTTGATTGTTCCTCTGCTGCTCTTTGGAGCTATCAGGTTTTTACCCCAATATCTGACTCCAATCTTTTTTTTATTAATACTAAAACAATTTAGATACACAATCAGGGACTGGAGTTCAAGTATCTCCTTCAAACTCAAGCTCCTAGTCCCCTAACTTGTACTAAGCTTCATCTCCCAAAGGGAATACCATCCCAATAACACCAGTAACAGGGGACAAAACTTTCAACATTTGGGCTTTAGGGGGGTGTTTAAGAACTAAGCTAAAATATGGAAAAATATCAGGATCCATTGGATACTGTTACCTTGAGAATAATGAGTGTATGTAAAGAACTTAACCTAGGGCATGGAGAGATGGTTCAGTGGTTAAAGGCACAGGTTAATCTTGCAGAAAACTCAAGTTCTGCTTCCAGCACCCACCTCAAGTAGCTTGTGTCGGCTTGTAACTCCACCTCCAGGGGAGCCCATCACTCATGTGCACACATACACATGTAATTTAAAAGAAAATAAATCTTTACAAAATTGGTTATTCCATAGTGTTTGTGCAGGCTTTTAGGGCTCAAATGCTCAGCTCTACCCATAGAAACGATGTGAGATTGGGTAAGGCTTTAATTCTCTGTACTTTCATTCTCTAAAGTGTAAAAGAGGTAGAACTCAAAAGTGTAAAAATGGTAGAACCCAACTTAGAGAGTGAATGTGAAGTTCAAATAGGCAAGGTGAGTAAAATATAGTACCTAGGATAGGCTAACACTGTGTAAGAGCTGCTGTCATCACCACCACCACCATCATCACCATCATCACCACCATCATCATCACCATCATCATCATCACCACCATCACCACCACCATCATCACCACCACCACCACCATCACCACCACCACCATCATCATCACCATCATCACCACCATCATCATCACCATCATCACCACCACCACCACCATCATCATCATCACCACCATCATCATCACCATCATCACCACCACCACCACCATCATCACCACCACCACCACCATCATCACCATCATCACCACCACCACCACCATCATCACCACCACCACCATCATCACCACCACCACCACCATCATCACCATCATCATCATCACCACCATCATCATCACCATCATCACCACCACCACCACCATCATCATCATCACCACCACCACCACCACCATCATCACCACCACCACCATCATCATCACCATCATCACTACCACCACCATCACCACCACCACCACCATCATCACCACCACCATCATCATCATCACCATCATCATCATCACCACCATCATCATCACCATCATCACCACCAACACCACCATCATCACCACCATCATCACTACCACCACCACCACACCATCACCACCACCACCATCATCATCATCACCACCACCACCACCATCATCATCATCACCATCACCATCATTATCACTGCCATCACAACTATCTACATTAAACAGGCATACTAAAATATAATCCAAGGTTTACGCCATGTGTACATCAGGTGGCTCACAACCACTTATAACTACAGCACTAGAGGTTCTGATGACCTCCTTGGACCTCTGAGCACACCTGCACACGTGTGTACACACACACACACACACACACACACACACACACACACACACACACCATCACCACATCACACTTACACTCAACTGAAAATAAAACAATTAAAAGTGAGCCTAGTGCCTGGTATACCATGATTATTAAGTAAGTGCTAACAGTTTTGGCTGCTGTTCTTAAGTTCCCTCGTTCCGTTAAGTCTTTGGCTATTCCAACTTCACCTCCTGCTCGAGTCTCGGTCAGTCTCTCAGGCAAACTGCAGCTATCTCCTTCAGCTTTACTGTTTTCCTTCCTGGCTTCAGCTTGGGGATGCTTTACTTTGCCATTCCTCAAACAAACTGCAGATAGATACTTTGGTCCAAAGCTCGATGCATCTTATTTCCATCCTTGGGAGGAATCTCATTCACTTTACTGCCATCTAGCATCCAAAGACACTTAGTTCAAGAGCCCAGCTAATTAAGCTCCAGTGTGAGGGAACTCCAGAGGCTCAACCACAGGGAAACTGCAAACTTTCCTGCACTCTAGGAAGAATGAGAAACACTAAAAAGTAACAGGGGTCCTGAGGGTGTGACTTGGGCCCTCGCAAGTCGCTCCCCCAGGCTTTTCAGCTGCAGGCAGGGATGTGTGCCGCCCTCACCCAGGACACCAGCAGCAGGTGTTCGGGGTCACTCCTGACACTCAACTGTTTTCACTCTCTGGCTATTCAGACCCTGATTTTTGCCTCCACAGGGTGGATGATCCTCTGGGGACCTGAAGGAGCAAAGCCCACTTTCTGATTGAACTCTAAGTAGGCTTTGGATCAGAGCTGCTCCCTGTAAGGTACTCCCCATCTCTGCTCTGAGGGATCTCATGGAATTCCTCCCTTCTCCACCTCTTAACGCCTTCTAGCTGTGCTGCCTCTTGCCCACCTCTTAGCATCAGCACAGCTTTGGCTCTTTCCGGCCTTTTTGTTCACCGACTGCTGATTGCTTTCTTTTGCTTTGAGAAACACAGCTTCTGAGGCTGTGTAGTATAGTAAAAGGACTGGAAATTTGAAGTTGGCCATGGGCTTAAATCTCTCCATAGCTGATAACCACTCAATGATTCTCTCTTCGTTTGTAAAATAGGAATGATCTCATGAAGTTGGTGCTATTGTTATGAAGATGAAAGGAGATTAGGAGGGACTGAAGAGATGGCTGTTGTGGTGGCGGCAGCTGGAATAGCGGTAATGACTGTGACCACAGTGGCGATGGCAGTGTGGGTGGTGAGGATATGGTGTTCTAGTGAGGATTGTGGTGGCAAGTGGTGTCTGTAGTGGTGGTATGGCAGTGATGGCAATGATGATCATGGTGGTGGTAGTGGTGGCTGTATGGTGAGGATGGGATGTTGAGGATGGTGGTTGTGTGCTGGTGACTGTGGTGATGTTAGGGATTAATGGTGATGGTGGTGGTGTTAGGGATGATGGTGGTGATGATGACTGTAGTCATGGTGGTCTTAATGGTTATGGTGGTTTGAATAGGTATGGCCCCCATAGACTCTTGTGTTTCAAAGCTTGGCCTACAAGGAGTGACACTATTTGGAGATGTGGCTTTGTTGGAGGTAGGCTTTGAGGTCTCATATGCTCAAGCTATGCCCAGTGTGGTACACAGTCTCCTGCTGCCTGTGGATTAAGATATAGAACTCTCAGCTCCTTGTCTCCCTGCATGCTGCCATGTCCTACCATAACTATAATGAACTAAACCTCTGAACTGTGAGTGAGCCTTAATTAAATATTCTCATGTATAAGAGTTGTCATGGTCATGGTGTCTCTTCACAGCAATAGAAATCCTAAGACAGTGATCATGGTGGCCATGGGGGTAACATGATAATGGTATAGCAATGATGGTAATGGGTGTTTGATAATGGATGTTGATGGTGGTATTTATGCTGGTGACTGTGATGGTATTAATGATGATGATGTTTGGGATGGTTGTGGTGGGTTGGTAGTGGCACTAGTGGTGGTAGATATAATGTATAACTATAAAAGTTTAGTCAAGCCGGATGGTGGTGGCACACACCTTTATTCCCAGCACTCGAGGGGCAGAGACAGGCAGAGCTCTGTGAGTTCAAGGCCAGCATGGTCTACAGAGTGAGTTCCGTTGTAGCAGCTGATGTGTGATACAGCTTACAGCTAAGACTTATTCACAGTTAGATTCTTTGTTTTTAATAAAGTTTGAAAATCTCTGAGTTTTCTGGCTTTCCTACCCTCTCATCCAGTGAGATTATCCACTTGTTTTTTGTTTGTGTGTGCTTAGGTGAAAGAGCTTGAAAAATGATAAGATCCTGTAGAAAAGAAAAATAAGGAAAACTATAGGCCAACCTTTCTGAGGGAAGGAGAACTGCATGGATGAGGGATGAAAGAAGCCACAGCCATAGCTAAAGTATGATTTTTTTCTTCTTCTTTGAATCTCTAAGTACATATTTCTCCATAAACACGATTTTGTTCTGTTGAGTTATTTTTGTCCACTTTTGTATTCCAGGTTTTGTACAATCTCTGAAATTCCAGGAAGAAGGTGAAAGAATAACATTGCACATCGCCCCAGCTTGTGCTGTGTTTATCTCATGATGGACCATTCACTTGGGCTTAACCTCAAAATGACCTTTCTGATTCCAGACAAGGCAGCAAGGCCTTGCTTTCAAGCTGGCTGGCCAGGCATGCTTTTCTGGTCACATTATTTGTGTCCATGGTCACAAATGTGGTGCTTGGGGGTCAGTTTTAGTAATTCCTGGATTATTTTACTGCTGTACTGCCTGCACTGTGTACTTCGGGTCCTTGATGATTGCTATCCCACACCAAGTGTTGAACGTACATGTTGTTCACCAACACCACACACGTTGAAGGGAGAGAAGAGGTGAGGGATGTTTTAGAGGTCATTTTCAGACCCCTTTTGCTCCAGCTGTTTGTAGCATGGTTTCATGTTCTTCTTAAAGTTTTTAGAACATCTTAACTTATCACACCATCATCTAAATCAGTGGTTCTCAATCTGTGGGTCATGACCCCTGGGGGGGTCAAACAACCCTTTCATAGATATTCTGCATATCAGTTATTCACGTTATAATTCCTAACAGTAGCAAAATTACAGTTATGAAGTAGCAACACAAATAATTTTATGGTTAGGGGTCACTACAACATAAGGAACAGTATGAAAGGGTCATCACATTAGGGAGGTTGAGAACCACTGCTCTAAATATAAGAATAAGGGATCTTTGGCTATTCTTGTTCCAGCTCCAATGTCTGGCCTGAAGAGAGGTCATATCATATAGAGACATCTGAGCAACAGTTCAAAACAGATCATGGAAGGGTGGTTCTGTTTCTCAGAGTCCTTCCAGGGTTTCTGAGGTCATCACAAGGCAGGCTGGGCTTGTTTGTGGCTGGACTAGGGTTGGGGCTATCGCTGTCTTCAGCCTGTGATCAGGTTGTATCTTCAGACTGATTGCATATGCATTTGGGTATCGAGTGATATGCCTTCTTGTTTGTATTGGATTCAGCTCCCTTGAGAACAACAGGAACTGCTTAATATTTTAGAGACAGAGCTCAGCAGTGCCCATGCCTTGGGAATTCTACTGCCTCTATCCAGGGCATCCAAGTCTGTGTCCCCAGGACCATCTGGGCAGAATTGCCCCAAGGATGGGAGTTATTTCGGTTGGCTAATGGGTGTCTAGAAACATGAGCTCATTCCTTGTGCTTATTGAAAGTCGGAGGACTTTATAACAGAAACTTTTCTTTAGTAGCCTCTAAAGTGACTCCAAGATTATATACCTACCTAGCTAAACAAAGGGGAAGATGAAATTAAAAATGTAAGATCATCTAGATTAAAGAGAGAGAATAGAGCAAATGACAAATAGTATAAAGGCATATTTAAGTCCAAATAAGTCAATTATTACTTTAAGTGATAATTGATTTATATTGTAATTGAAAGGTAACGCTTATTGTTCTTGATTAAAAAACCCTCAATATATACATCTTACAAATATATAAGAATACACAAACCTTTAATTTTTGTGTATAAAGAACATAGTCCTTTCCTAAAGCAATGTGGCTATATGTGCTGAGAGCCAGCTGTTCATCCTTCAATTTGATCTTATGTCACTGAAAGGGCTTAAGTCCTCAGAATCTGGACTGAGATAGGCCTTGTTAAAATCCCACTTCTTCCCTGAACAAACTGTGACTTTGGGCAAATGAATCAGTTCTGTTTCTTCGTCTGTACAAAGGAGATAATTAGCACCTTTCTTGTAGGGATGTTGTGAGAAGCCAATGATGTAATAATGTAAAGTGCTGAGCACAGAGTCTGGCATGCAGCGTCCATCCACTGTATGTTAGCAGTTTGCCCTAGTTAGCTTTGACTGTCACCTTGGTCCAGACGAGAGCCGTCTGAGAGAAGCTTCAGTTGAGAAATTACCCAGATCAGATTGGCCTGTGAGCAAGCCTGTGGAGGATTGTCTTAATTGTTAATTGATGCAGGGAAGCTCAGTCCACTGTGGGCAATACCATCCCTAGGTAGGTGGTTCAGGGTTGTATTAGAAAGCTGGCTAAGCGTGAGCCTGAGCAAGCCCCAGATCAGTTTTCTTGCATGGTTTCTGTCTAAGTTCCTGCTCCCTCAATAATGGACTGTGACCTGGAAGTGTAAGCCAAAAAACACTTTTCCCTAAGTTGTTTTTGGTCAGAGTGTTTAATCACAGCAACAGAAAAGAAACCCCCGAATATATTTGTAACTACAGCTAACACTACTACTGTTTTAACACTTGATCTTGCCCAAAAGGCCTAGAGGTGCTGTTGTCACTATTTTTTTTCTATCAAGGAAACAACTAAGTCAGAGAAAAATATTATATACATAAAGATGTCTATTGCATTCTGTCAGCATTAAGAAGTTACAGTCTGGGCACACGTAGGCCAACTTGATTGCTCTGTGTGCGGAATTGACATGAAGAAATCACTGTCTGAATGTCTCACTAATTCATACGCCCATTCAACAAAGATGCATTGAGCGCCTACTGTCTGCCAGGCGTTAATTAACATTGTTTGGAATCCATCAGTGTTATGGCTTGAATGTGAAATGACTCCCTGTAGACTCCCATGTTTTAGCATTTGGACTCAAGCTGGTAGCACCAATTTGGAAGGTTGTGGAAGGTAGAGCCTTGCAGGAAGAAGTCAGTTCCTAAGTGCCGATCTTGAGATTCGGTGTCCACTTTCTGTCTTCTCTCTGCTTTGTAACTGCAGATACAGTGTGACCAGCTGCCTCAGGTTCCTGCCACTGTCACTTCTGGGTTACAACTGCTTGAACCATAAGCCAAAATAAATCATTTCAGTTGCTTCCTGGCAGATATTTGGTAACAGTGAGACTAGTAACTCATAAGTTAGTTACCGGTAAGCCGGGTAGACCACGTTCCCCCGCTTTCAGGATGGGAAGTGTGGAGCTAAAGGGAGGCATTGATTCAGGAGAGTATCGTACAGCATTTTGAACAATAGCAATGGAGACATGAACTAGGATCATGCAAAATGAAAGAGCAGCAGAAGAAAATATAAATGACTCAACCATATGTGTGGGCAGACAGATTGGAACGGAGCATTCGAAAATGGAAGTGCCTATGAGTGATGGGATCGTGTTTTGGTTTTTCAATCATTTGTGAAAGGTTTCACAATGTTATATATTCATATATATATATATATATATATATATGAATTCATATGTATTTGTAAGTAATTGAGAAAAGTGAATTGGCACTAAGACCAGATTCTTATGGTTTAGGAATCAACATGAGGCTTTAGGCAGAAGAGGAAATTGATTATATGACAGGGATATTCCAAAACAGAAATGATTCTTGCAGCTCTTCGGTGCCCAGGGAGCTGCAGAATTCATGCCAGGGAAAGGCAGTCCTTGGCCAAGGAAGCCTTAATAAGCAGACGAGTTAACAAGGCTCCCATGGCCCGAGAAAGGAGAGGTTCAGAGTTAACCATGTCTGTAGCGGCAGTGGGAGTTTTCCACTTCCCCTCTGCAGGGTGGGGAGATGAAGGAGAAATCACCATTCAGATGTGGGAGAAAATGAGGAGAGAGAGATGTGGCTGGAGAAGGTGCACGTGGTAGAGGCGCAATCACAATGTATTTTATTTTTAAATTAATTTTAACTTTTTCTTACATGTATTGATGATTCAATATTACTGATGATGCTCAATGTGGTATTTCTACCATTGCATATAGAACAGAGGAGCCAATGCAACCTTGCTGTTCACCTCCCCTTTTCTTCTCTCTCTCTCTCTCTCTCTCTCTCTCTCTCTCTCTCTCTCTCTCTCTCTCTCCTCTCTCTCTCTCTGCTTATACATGTGCCACGGACAGCATTGTGTGTCAGTTTCCTTCTACTTTGTTTGAGACAGGCTTTCTTGTTTTTTTCAGTTGCATCTCCAAGCTTCTAGAGAATCTCTCGTGTCTGCTTCCCATCACTCCACAGGGGAACTGAACTTACAGATATGCACTACTGAACCCAGACATGCGTTTTGGGGACTCAAGCTCAGGTCCTCCTGTTTGCAGAACAAATGGTCTTACCCACTGAGCAATCCTCTCCGCCCTAGGAGGGTTGTCTTTAGTTCCCTGTGTCAGTGACAGCAACTTTAAAACACTGATAAGTGATTTTTAATTTAAAAATATTTTCTGTTCTGCCTAAACTTTAGTAAAACTATGACAGGGGGTCTTTGTCATTTGGGGAATGCGGTGGGGAAGGGACAGTGTCCGTGGGTCAAGGTTGCAAACAGATGTATGGAGCAGCCAGACACGCAGGCATTAAGATGATAGGCAGACCCAGGGTGCCTGGAAAAGAAAATTTAAGTGTGATGTGGCCAAGAGACTGCAAGTCCCTCAGCCTTAGAAGTTTCAAAGGGGATTCTATACTTCCATGGGATGGGGCTCAGGTTGTTTAGTTTAGATATTCAAAGATGGTGTAGTGGTTTGAAAGAAAATGGTCCCCATAGGGAGTGGCATTATTAGGAGGTGTGGCCTTGTTGGAGTAGGTGTGGCTTTGTTGGAAGAAATGTGTCACCGTGGCTGTGGGCTTTGAAGTTTCATGTGCTCAAGCCGTGCCCAGTATCACAGACTCCTTTTGCTGTCTGTGGATCAAGATGTAGAACTCTTAGCTCCTTTTCCCAGCACCATGTCTGCCTGCATGATGCCATGTCCTGAACCTCTGAACTGTAGGCCACCCATTAAATGTTTTCCTTTATAAGCGTTGCCATGGTCACGGTGTCTCTTCGCTGCAAGAGGACCCTAACTAAGACAGATGGTGTCCTAGGGCTGTCACTTTGCCTAGGAAGGCCTGAGAGGTCGTAGCCAGGGCTTACCTTTCCCACGTCATCTTCCTTGGGACCTTTCGTTGCTTCATGGCGCTCATGGACCGTGATCTATTGGTGAAATTATTAAGGCCACTCCACGTAGTTAAAAGGAAAGTTTATTAGTGGCGTAACTTACAAATGAAGGGATAGGTAGGTCGCAGGGTCTGGGGAAGGTGTATTGCAATCCGGCGGTGTTCTCTGGAGCTCTGCTCAGTCAACCTCCATGGTCCAGGGTCCAGGAACAGAGAGAGCTCGCCCATTCGGATCTCGGGTCTCCAGGCGCCTCCCTTGGCCCCGCCTTGTAGGCATGACAGTTACGGAAGCCTCAATGGGGGTTGGAACTTCCAGATCAAAGCTGGAATGGCTACCCACTACAACGATCTTCCAGGAACAGACACCAGTCTTCCTAGAGTTCTGCCCTTTTGGTAACGTCGAAAGAGGGCTTGCCTTGCATGGAAGGTCATTGGAACAGACCTACTGACCGATCCTGCAGGAAGAAGGGCAGGTGTAGATGGCAGTGCTGTGTCCAGAACAGGGAACATGGAGCAAGCGTGCAGGTGATTTTTAAAGCATGGAGAGGGCCTGAGTACGGAAGTGGGGAGAGTTGTCAGTAACATCTCCCTTCTTGGCACAGATGGGGCTGTCTCCAGATTCCTTCTCCTTAGAGACTGTGTCAGTGACTCTTCTCTTAAAAGTTTCTAGAACAGAAGCCCTGTATGGCCTAGGTGTCCCCAGGTGTGTGTTGGGAGCGATCCTGCCCACAGGTGTCGGCAATTTGGAGAGAGTTACCCGTAGAGAATTAAAAAACAGTGATGCAGTGAACTCAACTGCTTTTTGTTTTTGTTATGTACCAACAATTCTTACCCTCAGTGACAAACTCCCCCGTCTGTGGGCAGGCAGTTTGAGATGTCCTTACCACTTAGTCTGGCTCAGGTGTGTGATGGAGGACAGCGGGAGCCGGGGATCTTCCCAAAGGCAGTAGACACAGGAAGAAACCCCAAATTCCTCAACTGGCAAATAAGGAACATTCAGGACTCAACTTGAAAGGCTTGAGGCTGGCCGAGGGTGGGACAAGGAAATCCTGAGAAGTCAGCAGGTGAGCAATGGTTAAGCCAACTTTAGTGCCAAGCACGGTTGCAGCTTGGTAAGCAGGCAGCTCACATTCTGAGTTAGCTCTTGGGATTAGCATTTTTTCAGAGAAAAGCCAGGAGCTAATCTTGGAGGAGGTGGGGAGACGCTGAATTTCTTTTATGGAAGATCCCAACAAGACCTGGAGAGGAAGTTCGACGACAATCTGGGAAAGGTGCCCTGGGCCATCTCAGACCCTGGGGAATGGTGTAGGCTATTGGATGGGAGGAAGTCCAAATCTGACATCAATCCAGGGATGCCATTCTGAGAGTGTGGTCCCTAGAGTGTGGTCTCCAGCTCAGAAGCATCATGTGGGAATGTGCTAGAAATATATATGTCCAGTTCCCATGCCACGTTTAGTGGATGAGAAATGGGGCTGGCGCCAGAAATGTGTGTTTACTGAGTAGTCCCAGTGCCTCTGATTCCCACTCGGAGGAACCTGGTTCATTGGCTCCCTTAGATAAGGGGCAGCAAACAGTCTGTGCCAGGCACCTGGGGTATCTGAATCTGCAGAGGAATGACCAGACCGGGTAGTGCAGAGGATGCAAGCGCTTTCTTCCATTGTCTGGAGAAATTTGTGCATAGTATGAGTTAAGCTCTCAGTCTGAAGACTACTGTGGAGGATTCCAAGGAAAGACCATCCAGTCCTTCTCTTTTCTCATCTCATTCTTTCTAGGTTCCAGAAATTTAATACAATGATATAACCCAGACCTCAGTGTTTGGGTAAGTTCCTCTAGGTGTCTGACCACCATCCCTTCTTTATACTCAAACCTTGAGATGATGCAACCTTAAAAATGACAACTTCTGCCGCAAAAACATGGATCCTAAAGTTCACACAAAGAAGGGGATATGAAAAGGAAAGGGCTGCCTGGAATTATTGTTATTGTTATTATTATTATTATTGGTTTTTTGAGACAGGTTTTCTCTGTGTAGTTTGGGTGCCTGTCCTGGACCTCACTCTGTAGACCAGGCTGGCCTTGAACTCACAGAGATTTACCTGCCTCTGCCTCCCGAGTGCTGGGATTAAAGGCGTGCACCACCACTGCTCCGCAGGCTGCCTGGAATTTGTGTGCCCTTGGCAGGCTAGGTGGCTGTGATTTTAGTGGTTATTCCTGGTGGCTTGGAGAAGGCCTGTGCCGTGCCATCACCCTTTGGATCGTGTGCAATGGAGCAGGAAGTACATGATTTTTAGGAGCCAGACTTGGTTCAACTTGGCTTTCTCATTTATAAGCTCTGTGAACCTGGGGCTGAGTCTTTGTTGACTTGAGGCTTTACTA
Source organism: Peromyscus californicus insignis (assembly GCF_007827085.1). Classification (NCBI taxonomy): domain Eukaryota; kingdom Metazoa; phylum Chordata; class Mammalia; order Rodentia; family Cricetidae; genus Peromyscus; species Peromyscus californicus. The sequence goes on from NW_026294480.1 coordinate 30,224,361, forward strand.
ACTGACTCATCAAAAATATTGTTAACTCACCCTTGGGGATGAGGGTAAGCTGTGGTGGCTCATCATGACCAGAAGGCTGGGGCAGTACCCAGGGGGACACTAGAGAGGTGGCAGGACCCAGACGCTGAGAGGCATGGCAGTTTTCCCTGTGACAACCCTTTGCCAGAGTTATTTTGTTATTTAGCCAGTTTGGCAGTTTTACCCTGATGGTTGAGCCACCCCATGCTTCCCGGAGAGGGCGGTTCCTTCACCTGTGGGTGTGGATGCCTGAGATGCTGGGTGGTTTGGCACAGTTTCATTTCTAGGGTGATTACACAGACGTCCCCTAGCAGCATCCTTTACAAACTGGTCACCATAAACGGTATTGCTGCTGCTACTGAAGACCGACGGACTCTACTGGGAAAATGATGGCTGAGCTCTGTGCCACCTGCAGGAATAGGGTGGGGAGTCATGGCCAGGAGGGTTGAATTAAACAGTAAAGCACTAGACAGGCATGTGTGAGCAATTGAGGTCATGGGGTTCAAAGGCAGCTGGGAGAGGCTCTCCCTCGGCCAAATTGGTACTGATTCTTGAGCAGTCAGCTCAAGTCAGCTATTGGCTAATGAGGAAGGGTGGTCCTGTCCTCCACTCACTCCTAGTCCAAGGTGGCTCCTGGCCAGAGTTGTAAAGCTGTCAGTGCTTCTGTGTATAAGAGGGACCCTGAGGAGAGCTTCTAGCCTTCAGGGGTGTGTGAGGTGTCAGACCCAAGGGAACTCCAGAGATCCACCCTTAGTTACCAAGCCCTGGGATCATGTTATCTTTCATGGTGAAAGGAGTTTGCAGATGGGTTTGACGTGAGAAGCTTGAGTGGAGAGACCCAATGGAACCAGCGGTTTCTCAAGGTGGAAAGGGACACAGAAGAGCATCATGGGGCCACAAGACCATGGAAAAAATATGATGGCAGGTAGAGATGCAACTCACTCTGGCTGACTTTGCAGATGGAGAAAGGGGGCCAAGAGTCATGGAGGGCAGACAGCCTCAAAGCAGAACCAAGGCAAGGCAAAGAATTCTCTGCCAGAGCCTCCAGCAAGTGGTACCAGGCATATGACAAGGGTAGCCTGTGAGAACTGTGTCAGACTCCTAAATATAGCTGTAAGATAATAAACTCCCCTTGTTTTGGACCACTAAATTGGAGCAATTTGCTAAGTCAGCCACAACAAAACTAAGAGATGAGGCTCTGAACAAGTGTTCAAGTTAATTCTGTATGTTGGCCTTCCAACTCCAAGAAGGCCTCACCGTTTTTGACCCGAAAGTCTCGGGTGGGGATGCGAGCTGGTTTTCTTTGAGTGGCCGGCAGCACCAAAGCTGGAAAATCCCAAAGATCTGAGGTCAGGGCTGGAAGTTCAGGCTAAGGGGTGGGGTATGCTCACACTTTTAGGGATGCTCTCAGGGTGCCATGGGCATCAACATGGTGGGTGGTGTGTTGAGCTATGGCTTTGGCCCAGCTGCTAGGTCTGGGCCCATAATACTCAGCAAGAGTGGCTTAGCCTCTTGTTTACACTTGTCCTAAACATTTCATCTTTCTTAGATCTTGAACATCCCTTACTGTCATAGACAGAACCCAGGATTTAGACTTGGTTCTGTCCCAGGCAAATTACTTACGGATTGTGTAACCTTGGGCAAATTGCTTAACTTCTCCAAAATGATGTTTCCCCATTTATAAACATGCACTTTGCTGTGTTGTTACAAGCAGGACTGTTAGGAAGTGTAAACAGCGCTGAAGAAGGCACCTGCGGAGAGACTGCTCCTGACAAACAGCTGGAGGATCCTCTCCAGCTTGTGAAAGGCCACGGAACCAAGTGCAAGCATCTTCATGCTGGCCCAGGGGAAAGTCATAACCAGCCAGAAGTCTGCGGCTTCTGGGAATGTAATTAAGCAGGTGATGCGCTCCGCAGCCCCTCTGAAATAAGATATGCAGCTGCTGTCTGCATCCAGGTTTTAGGGAGGGGGCAGGTGACAGGAAGTTGTATCGCCCAAGGCATTGCTGGGTCTGTGTTCTTTGTGGGGTCATGATGTTCCTCTCAGGGTAGTAGATCAGAAGGGGTTGGTGGGTCTTGGGGATGGCTATTCTTTCTGGTCTGTGGTCTTGCTGGAGAACCAACACCTTCAGGCCTTCTACTAGTCCCTGGGAAGGTCATTTCCCAGGTCCCTCCAGGCCTGGTGTGCTTTTCCCACCTCGGATCTTGCCTTCTGCAGCTAATGTTCATCTGCACTTGAAGCAAACAGGAGGTCTTAGGTCTATCCTTGGCTTCAGAGTGTCCTTTTGTGTCTACCAGCCTGCAGTGAACTCACTGTGGCAGGAGTCCTCTGTCCCCACGTTTCCCAAGTGCTTTCTGGGAAGGCAGATCTCAAAGATCCTTGGCTTCTGCCTTTGTCTCTTCCCTCCTGAAGCCTGTGGTCTTGGGCCATCCAGAGCCCATCAGGCCGGACCTTGGCTTAGCAGACCCCTGTACCTGCTCCTGAGTAAGTGAGGGTGTGCTTGCCGCTTAGTATCCCAAATGGCTAAATTCCAATCCATTCTGACTCCCTACATGTGAAGGTAGTGAAAATAAGAGAATGTGTAAGTCCTTGGTTTCCTCTGGATTCTTGATTCCACTGAGAACTGAATGTCCCTATTCTGACCCCTTTAGGCCTTACCAACTACAGCTAACTGCTTTTCCAACTTTCCCTGAAGTCAGCCCTTACTCACCAGGCCATTTTCCCCCCCCTCACTGGGCCATGCTTTTAAATATAGAAACAAAATCTGGAACATTATCTGCCAGGTACATAGTATGCTTCTCTGGTGAGTAAAGAGCAGCAGACCAGGGCCCTGCAGTGAATGCTGGTCGGTTGGCTGTGTGCCTTTGACCAGGTCTCAGACACCCTACTTCAAATTGAAACTGGAATAAAACTACAAATTGCTATATGACCCAGACTCTTGGCATTTCTTCACGATGGGAATTTGGAATGAAATGTAGCTGGGACTATGAAATACCTAGTCTTTTGTTCCTTTCTCTATAACCACTGCCGGGAAAGGCGCATCCAAACTAATGCACCCCAGGTGTCTGCTCATAAATCCAAATGAGTTGGATCTTGGTAACATATCAGATGCGGTGGTGGTTTGAATAAGAATGTCTCCCATAGGCTCATATATTGGAATGCTTGGTTATTAGGGAGTAGCACTACTTGACAGGGATTAGGAGGTGTGGCCTTGTTGGAATGGGTGTGGACTTGTTGAAGAAAGTGCGTCACTGGGGGTGGGCTTTGGGGTTTCAAATACTCAAGCCAGGCCCAGTGTCTCTCTCTTTACTGCTGCCTGTTGATCCAGATGTAGAACTCTCAGCTACCTCTTCAGAACCATGTCTGCCTGTGTCCTGCCATGGCAATAATGAACTAAACCTCTGAAACTGTAAGTCAGCCCCAGTTAAATATTTTCCTTTATAAGAGTTGCCATGGCACTATTTGTAATAGCCAGAACCTGGAAACAAGCTAGATGCCCATCAGCTGAAGAATGGATTAAGAAAATGTGGTACATATACACAATGGAGTACTACTTAGCAGAGAAAAACAATGACAGCATGAAATTTGCAGACAAATGGATGGCACTAGAAAATATCATCCCGAGTGAGGTAACCCAAACCCAGAAGGACAAACATGGTATGTACTCACTCATAAGTGGATTCTAGATATAAAGCAAAGAACAATCAGACTGCAACCCCCAGAACCAGGGAAGCTATATATATACAGCAGGGGAGACCCTAGGATGACTGTGGCTTATAATAAGTTTTGGTTTTACTCAATTACTGGGCAAGCCTCAATGAAATATTTCACTATTAGGATAAGAATTTATACTGTATCAAACTGATAATAGAAAAATAAATAAATAAAAATGAAAAAAAATAAGAGTTGCCATGGTCATGGTATTTCTTTATAGCAATAAATAGAACACTGGCTAAGACAGATGTCAATAAGACTTCCTTTTTTACTTATTTTTTTTTTTATTTCGAGGTATTGCTTTTGCTCTGTTTGTATCTTTGGTGTTCTTTTTAGGCTACGAGTTTTTTAAAGGACCACATAGGAAAAACATGCCTATAGTGCAGTCAGAGTGAGAAAAATCAAGGAAAGTTATCTGAACAAAACATGGGTGATTTAGAAGATTTGTACTAATTGGAGATTAGGGGGCTGTGAAGACGGTACAGATGTGGTATAGATAAGTTGTTGCTATGTGAGTGTGAGGACCGGAGTTGAGATGGCCAGAATCCACATAAGGAGCTGGGCAGGGAAGGGGCTGCGTGTAATTCCAGCAGTTAGGAGGCAGAGAAAGGGGACCCTGGGGACAAGCTGGAAAGCTAGAATAGTTGGAACCAGTGAGTACTGGATTCAGAGAGGCTCTGCTTAACAAACAAGGTGGAGAGCACCTCCAGGTCTCCACAGGCACAAACGCTCAAACACATTCATGCATGTGCATCTGCACACACGTGTGGCCACATACATATGGACACAAATCTACATGCACACATACCACATGCATGAAATATTTATTAACCACCAGACATTAATTATGTTACATTCTAAGATGGTCGAACATAATTTGCACTAATAAACGGGTTATACACCTGCAGCATTCAGTGACGAATAAAAATGTCCATTTTCCCCTTTGAATCTTCAGACCTTCTGTCTTTTTCATCATTAATACAAATCCATCATGCCACTCAAGGCTGCACGGGGATAGGCTTCCCTTTAAACCAACGATCCCAAAGCTGGGTGGCTTTGCTGTCGAGGGGTTATTTGGCAATGTCAAGAGAATCAATTAGAAGCCACTAGGGGCCAAAGATGCTGGGAAACAAGAATCCCAAGATGTGAACCGTGGCTGGGGTGACTTACTTTACTCTTGTCCAGCAGTGGGTAAGCGTTCCCTAGTTCCCACAGGTTCCCACCTTTGCTGTTTCTTGCTTTCTTTATGGTAGCCTTTCTGACTAGGTTGCAACAGACTGTGATTGTAGTTTTAATTGCATTTTGCATTTTCCCATGATGGCTAAGGATGTTGAACATTTTTTTTTTCATGTGTTTATTGGCCTTTTTTTTTTTTTTTTTTACTTGACTTTAGAGAACTGTCTGTTTATCTTATTAGCCTATTTATTGATCGAGCTGTTTGGGTTTTTTTTTTTTTAAGAGTGATGAAATGGATAAAGAAACACAATAGTGTTTTATTCAGTCATGAAGAATGAAGTTATGTGTCATTTCCCAGAGCTATATTAGCTGAAAAAAGCCAGACTCAGGCTGACGTCACATTTGTGGACCTTAGACTTCAGATGGGTACAGATATGGACATGGGCGCATAAGTGACCCTGGAGAAAAGTGGGAGATTAGTCAGAGGGAAGAAGCAGAGGGAGAAGAGGAGGGTGGATGGCGGGGGTGGGGGGAATATGGTCAAAGTGTGTGATAAAGCTGAACAAAGCTGCCTTTATGGGTGACTGTATCCCAAATAAAAGTGTCATTTGGAACTGAGGCTAAGAAACTGTAGTGTGGGCCATGGGCTCTTCACGTTGGAGAACCTCTGTACATCAAGAATACTGGTGCCTGAGCAGAGGAACTGACTATGAGATGTTGCACTCTGACTCATGTGCCACTCTGTCCCAGGCTCTAACCCAGTGGGTTCTCAACCTTCCTAACGCTGCGACCCTTTAATACAGTTCCTCATCCTGTGGTGATTCCCCAACCATAGAATTATTTTGTTGCTACTTCATGACTGTAGTTGTTATGAATCGTCATGTAAATATCTGATATGAGACTCCTGTGAAAGGGTCATTCAAGGCCCAAGGGTCTGTGACCCACAGGTTGAGAACCACTGCTCTGAGTGGATGCCATCCACAGTTGTTTGCTGGAGGCTTGGCGAGCAGAGGAAAGCAGCGCTGATTCTGACGCTGTCTCCCTGGGTGAGCTTGGGTAGGGCACTGATCTCCATCGTGTCAAATGCCAGCTTTGTGACGTAGGATCTCAAGAATGCGCTCTGGTGTGCATAGACTGAAGAGAATTCTACAAAGTGTTCCGGAGCTACCATCTTGCCCTCCAGGGGCTTCTAATGCAGGAGCCCCAGTGTGCAGAGCCTTCAAATCAAAGTGGCTTTCTCCTTCTCTCCTCCCATTATGAGATCAATTTCTGGGTCTGCGCTTTTCTAAAAAAATAAAAATAAAAATAAAAAATCCAATTCCTAAGGCTCAAGGGTTTCAAATAGCTCTGGGCAAATTAGACCTCAATAAATATTTCATAGTTAGATCTAAAATAGCAACCTGGCTCCTTCTTAGTATTAAACAGATTGAAAAAGTCTCCATGGTGGGAAGCAGGGAAATGAATATTGTAGCAATTGAAGACATATGTGGATATGGCAGTTTTACCCTCATGGTGATATCAAAGACAGAGACTCCTAAAGTGTATCCAAGGAGAACCTGCCAATAACAGCACTTCATCCAGACAAATTGCTAGGCCTGGAGTCAGAAGCAAAGTTTGCATTTTGAGCAGGAGAGATTGGGCCTTCCAGTCCTCTTTAGGCCCATGTCTAAATAAACATGTTAATAAACCAGGACTCAGTAATAAGCACAGTCTAAATAAGTTTAATAACTGCCTCTGACTTTAATCCAAGTATCGGGACTGGAAAGCATTGATTGAAACGGGCCCCATCTGTGCAAGATGACATGGGTGAAATAGAAATATCATTGAAGAAGTTAAAAATTGTTCTCATTTACGGGTGGCCACTGGAGACATGAATAAAAAGGGAACCCTAAAAAGCCACCCAGAGGAATTTGTTCCTCTCTTGATCTGCTAGGTGTCAGTCAGCTTTGACACTTGATAGAGAAGGACTGAGCTGTGAGCCCAGAAGGGGAGGAGGCTTTGGAAGGTCCCAGGTTGTGACTGCCTCGCTAGCTCATTGACCACCCAGAGCCCACCCTCCTGCCCATTCTGTCCCAGACAGGCCTCCCCAAGGTTGGCCCATTTTAGAGAAGGCTCAGGCAAAACTGGCACTTGGAAACCCCATTTTTATGAATGTCTCAGTTACGGATTTCTGGTCTTAATTACGGGGTTGGAGAAGTGATGCGTGTTTTCTAAGATTAGCTTTTACACTAGCTACTGGAGCTGGCTACTCCCAGGCTCTCACAGAAGCAGCCTGGCAGCTGGAGAGAGAGATGGCTTCGCACAATGGGCAGAGTCATCCTACTGTTTGGGGAAGCCGTTTGCAGAAGAACTTTTTCCTTCGTGGTTTCGTGTGCACTGGCTCATGATTTTTGACTCGGAACGGGAAAATAAACTGAAGTAAATGATAGCAATGGATCACTTCTAAGTTTCAGAAAGTTTGCAAGTTAGTGGCTCCGTGAAACTGTGAGAGCAGAGGAGCTGTTACGACCAGATGTTTTCTTTGTCCAGCACATATACTCCAACCCCTAGACCGTCCTCTGCCAGACACAGTGGTGAACCACCCAGCAGAGACTGGGCCCCAGCACTAGGTATGTAGCTAGTCTTTGTTTGATTGTTTTCACCTCATTGAAATGATTGCAATGTAGATCTGGGGGGGCAATTATATTAGATGTCTGTTACCAGAATGCCCTATGCTACAAACTGTCAGTGTTTGCTAAATTCATGAATCTGAGAATGGCAGTTTAGGCTGACCTATTTGGGCAGTTCTTCTAAGTCCAGATGGGCTAACCATTATCAGTTGCAAGGTTCAGCTGGATTCCAGGGGTCTTAGCTGGGGGGTGGGAGTGTCCTAACATCAGCTGAGTTCTCCTTAGACTTGTCGGGGTGCTGACTGGCTCTTGGATGGTTCGAGCCACTGCTCCATGGGCTGCTCGTCCTCCAAGCCTTGAGTCAAGCTACCACAGAAGAGCAGAAGGAGAAGTGGAGACACTGGGGTGCTGCTTTTTATGCACATCTGCCCATTGGCCGAAGGAAGAGATGAGAAAGGAACAGGGGAATATGCTCTAGTTTTTGATATGTCGCCAAGTGGCATGGTAAAGGCTTAGAGCCAAGGGCAAATCAGCTTATCGAGATGCTTGTTGACAATAATATGGTTGATATTTTCTTTTCAATCAGTAGAAAACACACACCCATATATATGTTTATATATATGACATTATGTATATGTGTGTGTTTATTTATATGACATTATATATATATATATATATATATATATATATCTGTATACGTTTAAGCATTCTCTTATCTATGGACTAAATATTCATTATTATCTTTAGTGGGAAAACAGTTAACCAATAATTACCTTTAAAATGAAAACTTTTACAAACGTACTTTTGAAGAAGAAGAAGAAGAAGAAGCATGTAGAAGCCGAACTGGGTCAGAGAATTTTGGGATAGCGAAAGATAACTTGTCCTGGCAGGGAGAGAGCGATAAAGATGAACAATTAGGTTGGAAACAGAGAGTGAGCGACCTTGACTTTCAAGCAGATACATTAAATCTTTTTTTTTTCTTTTAATGTGAATAGTGGGGAAACACTAAAAATAATTTGGAAGCAAGATGAGAGTTGAAAGCAATATTTAGGCTGAATAATGTGAATATTTCAAAGAAAGAATCCTCTGATTGCTTTCTGAGTTATTGACACACTGTTGCCAATGGGTGGATAGAAATACTGTAATGGTTAGGTTTAGCTGGCTCAGGAACACGCATAGGAGCGAATACTCCAGTTCAATATCCTACTGGGTCTGCCAGCTTTGGAATTTTCTGTATTTCCTTGCAAGAAGAACCAAGGTGAGGAAGCATGAATAAGGTGTACCCGTGGCCATCACCAGCTTTGGAAAAATCACCTTGAAGTACTCCAAGAAGATGAATAATCCCCATCTCTATCCCTGTGTGTATTCTTGTACCTAGCAAATGAATTCATTCCTCAGCTCCCGCTAATGTGTTCGCACTTCCTCCATGTTATTCTTCGGAGTTCAGACTCATGCTCAGCTAAACCTTTCTTGTCTTTTTTTTTTCAAGATTATTAATAACAAAATTCGTTGTAACAGAGCTATGGCTCCCAGCCTATGAAGTATATTAGAATTTTCCAGGGGATGTAGAAAACCCCGGGGCCTCCTGTCTCTACATCTAGGGTGTAGGTACAAAGATTGCACCCACTCCTCTCCTCCAGGTAATTTCAATGTACAGCCCAGGTTGCTAGCCATTGATCAAAACTTTGGCTCATGCCTATCCCCAGTGCTTTTTCACTGTTGTTGGGTTTTCTGGCCGTGAGGATCCACCAATGAGTCTGCTATCGGAAGCACCCCACCCCTGGTTGCCAATCCTCCCAGGAGCTCTGCTTTTCTCAAGAAGCCACTACAAGCCAAACAAGAGTATTTTTCATGATCTTCTCTTGGTGTCTGCTGCCCACCTAGGGTTTTCCTAGTGGCTACCACACACTCCTTACCCACATATGGAACTGGGGCACAACATCATGCCCTGTGCTCTTGGAGACTATTGGGGAACGATGAGATTATACTGGGGTCTCTTGTTTTTTGACTCACTGTGAAGGCTGCCTTTCAGGAGCCTTGTGAGGAATCAGCAGGATGATGATGGAGAGGCAGAGAGCCTTTTTTGTCTTTAACATGTTGTGTATCGAGCAGTTGCTGGTGGCTTTTCTTCCTGGTGATTGCTCACTTTCAGGCATTTTTTTTTTTTTTTTTTTTGGATTTTTCGAGACAGGGTTTCTCTGTGTAGCTTTGCGCCTTTCCTGGAACTCACTTGGTAGTCCAGGCTGGCCTCGAACTCACAGAGATCCACCTGCCTCTGCCTCCCAAGTGCTGGGATTAAAGGCGTGCGCCACCACCGCCCGGCCAGTTTCAGGCATTTTTAGTCTTGCTATGAATGAGGTTGTTAATGAGGATGACAAAATGTCAGCATCTCTTTCAGGCAGATAAACCGACTCTCCACATCTTAGGCACATACGGGGAGCATCTTTTCCTTCTCTCTAATGGAAACAAACATGGCTTTTAAATGACTAGCTCACAACTCTGGAGGGATCCCTGCTCCCTACATAGTGTTCCCTGTACTTTCCCTTCTCTCCTTCTGCTGAGGTGACATGTGGATGTCAGTTTATAGAACCAGCCTTTCCTCTTAGAATTTGGAAACAATCCCAAACTTTCCAAAAAAGCTGGAAGACCAGCATGACAAAATTTTATCCTGAATCCCTTCAAGAGCAGATTCACAACCTTGTCCCCTGTAATTCTAAATATTATAGAAGGTTTTTCCTACAAAGAGACATTTTCTTCTATAAAGAAAACATGACCGAGGCTGGTTGACACCTTGCTAGCATCTAACCCCCACACATCACTCACATTAGGCAGGTTGTGTTAATAATGTCCCAGAAGCAAGGACGTCATTCAGGATCCCTGGCAACATTGAGATTCCATGCTTCTTAGGCTTCCTTCAGGTTGGGACATAGTTGGCTTCTACTGCCGTGGCATTGAAGTATCAATTGTTTTATAGCACGTCTCAGGTCGGAGTTGCATGAGGTTTCCTTGGGACTGTCTTCAGAGTATGTGTTTTTGGCAGTGACGTCACCAAGGTCATATTTTGTGCTTCTCATTGCCCTCCATCAAGCGGTACCAAGGTCTGTGCTTTACTCATTTGAGTAAGTGAACAAAAGTGGTCAGGCTTTTCCAAGATAAAGCTTCTCTCCCCATGTATAACCGATATGTTTTCCACGAGGAGGTGTTCTGAGACCATGTAAACATTTCATTTCTGATCTAACATTCAGTTTATTCATCCACTTATTCACATTGGTTTAGTCCTTGTGGTTTTCTATTCTGATGAATTAGTTTACATTTTAATTAACTATTTATTCTGGTGCTCAAATTGTCCCTGGTTTGGTCGATGATCTATCATTCACACTGGTTTTCAGCCTTGAGAACAATTAGTTCTTCAAGAAGCCTTGGTCCCTTTAGCAGAAACGAGTAATGATACATGAGGATCGGAATGAGAGATATGCTCATCGTGAATGGGTGCTGCTGTTCCAGACCCTCCCGATTGCTGAAGGTTGGGCATGCATGTGTGCACATCAGCTTCTCACTGGAAAACCACAAGTTCACACAAATGTTCTCAATGCTAAACCAACACTAGGAATCGTAGTTTTTCCCTTTTCTGTATTTATAATTCTTTCTTCCAATAGCAAGATGACTTGCTTCAACTGTTTTTTGGTGTATTTATGGCATGAATACAACTGATATTTAAACTGTTTGGGGTATATTTATGGTATGAATATAACTGATCTCCTGCATCTGGCACCCATTTCTCATCAGGGCTGCCTTCCTCACAGTGCTTAAACTCTGAACTGTTGTGTCTCCCCAGCCCCACTCTAGAAGTACAACAGTGTGTCCCAGCTAATGATTTCCAATGACTAACATTTTCTTCTCCACTTTGACTTGAAAGAGCAGTAAGTAGCTCAAACCAGGGGTTACAGCATTGGCTCATTTTCAGTGTTAATATTTCACTGTGACTGGTTTCAAGTTATCCATACAAAGTAGATGAGTGTGGAATTGAGAAAAGATATATATATATATATATATATATATATATATATATATATATTCTGTCAAATAATACAGTCTGTGTTAATAACCTTAGAGCATAGGCAATAGAAAAATGCAGTAACTAGAATGTGAAATATTTATTAACATTTGAAACATAATTGTGAGGTTATATCAACAACAAAACATCACAGATTAAGTAATTTATAAACTATAGAAATTTGTTTCTCATTATTCCAGAGGCTAGAAATTCCAAGACCAGGTACCTGCTTTCTGTGTCTAGTGAAGGTGTTCTTTGCATGATGATGGAGGCAATGCTATGTCCTGTGGTGGAAGGCAGAAGCATGAAAAAGTCTCTAAGGTAATTCTTTGAAGCCCCCTTAATGGCTATAGAAGAGCTCCAACCTCGTGACTTAGTTCCCCAAAGCCCGCCCGCCGCCGCCGGCCCCCCCAACCTCCCCCCTTTAATATCACCACAGTGGGAATTAAGCTTTAACACATAACTTTTGGAGGACATTCAGAATGTAGCAGTTTACATGCATTCATTTTCAATAATAGTTGTGTTTAAGAACAGGTTCACAAATCGCCTGTTTAAGGTTTGCTCTTGAAAGCCGTGGAAGCTCACTCTCACACCTGCACTTATATAGGGCACTGAGGCAGCAGGTGGCTGCCACCCTGGCAATGAGGAAGTGAGCAAGGGAAAGAAGAAAGCTAACAGAGAGGATGCTATGTGCAGATCTGCCTATGGGACTGCTGAGTCATCACCATGTCTAGAACTGAGGCCCTCTAAGAAACCGTAGAACCATCTTACATTATGCAAATAGGTGGGGTCATTTCTGACCTATCAACACTCAGCATATCGGGTGTTCTGTCTGTGGGCTGAGCATGCTCTTGCTGTCCAAGAATACCCTTGGACAGAAGATGCTAGCAGTAGAACTGTTAGCAGGAGGCCTCTGGAGGGGAGTCCAGGGGTCATGAGTGGGTTACCACTGGTGTCTGTCACACCAGCATCCTTCTTTATGGGACGCAGCAACTTCCTTTCTAAAACAAAGAAGGATGGTGTCTGTGGTCCCTCATTGAGCTGCTAATATAATTTGAAGAGTATGTTTGGTCTTGGAGGAGGGTAATGGAACTACTGACATGGAAGAGCCTACCCTTGGCACCTTAGGGAAGCAGAGCTGAGTGTCATTCGGGACATAGACCCTCACCCCATGTTTTCTGATGTGCTGAATGAGAGGAAGATGAAGGCTGTAGACACTAATAGGGTTTTAGATGCTAGCCCTCTTGAGAGAACTCTTCACTCTTCCCCCTGTACCCCAGAAAGCCTGTTCCACAAAGGAGTCATCCCCATGTCTGATTGCTGCTCCCATATTGGATTTCCAGACCTTCAAGACACTCAGGTTACTAAGTGGTCTGGTTCAGAGTATCACTTTCTGTGACCTCCTCCCCACAGTTTCTTTGGCATGCTCTCTCTACAGGTTCTTGACCCAGATACTCAGAGCACTTGATTCTCTGCTACAGAAAAGTGATAGGAAGGGAGACATGGAGCAGGAGAAACATGCAGATGTGTTGACCTACTGTTAGGGCTCATTGGGACCAACACATAAGTCAGAATGTACGTAGCCAAGAGTGTGTCACACTTCCAGGTGGTCACATTTGGATATTATTGCTTAAGCAGTGAATATAGCTCTCTCTCCCCTCTTTCCCAGAATTGTTTTTTTGAGCTGGTTTATGAACCACAGAAGACAACCACTTATATTGCATTCTCTTCCCATCCTGCTTTTGAGCACAGACACTATTTACCCATTTTATTTACCAAGCTTCAGTCCAGGTGGCCTTTTGATTGTTTCCAAATGTTTAATTTACCCACCAAGGTTGAAGATAATAGACGCCATCCGAAGAGAACTCTGTGTATTCCAGGCACTGTGCTGAGGGCACTCCATGGATTTCTCACTGGAAATCCTACAAAGTAGCTCCAATTAACTTTTCCCATTTTTACATATTGAAGTGTAAACAAAGAAGAAACCTAAAAATTATATAGCTTAAAATTAAAAAGTTAATCTGAGATGCAAATGTAGCAGATATAAGTCTTAACCATTGGTGAACTTTATGTACTTGTAACTATTGGTGAACTCTCTCTCTCTTCCTCTCCCTCTCCCTTTCCTTCTCCCTATCTCCCTCTCTCCCCTGCTCTGTGTGCACACATTTTTCTGTGCACTAGTAGGACTATGTGTATGTGTGTATGCATGTTTATATATGTGTGTACAACCTTGAATATTTTTCCATTTACCTTTTTATTTTTGAAATAGAGTCTCTCATGGGCCTGGAACTCTCCCAGTAAGCTGCATTGGTTGGCCAGTATCTTAGTTAGGATTTCTATTGCTGTGAGAAAATGTCATGACCAAAAGCAACTTGAGGAGGAAAGAGTTTATTTCAGCTTACAGTTTCATAGCACAGGTTCTCACTAAGGGAGGTCAGGTCAGGAACTGAAGGCAGGAACCCAGACGCAGGAGCTGATGTAGAGGCCATGGACGAGTGCTGCTTAGTGGCTTACTCCTTACAGTTTGCTCAACTTGCCTTTTTACAGCACCCAGGACCACCAGCCCCAGGGTGGCACTAGCCACCGTGAACTGGGCCCTATCATAGATCAAGAAAATGTACTATAGGCTTGCTCACAGGCCAATTTGGTGGGAGCATTTTCTCAGTTGAGGCTCCCTCTTTCCAAATAATTCTAGCTCAGGTCCACTTGACTTTAAAAAGTGGCCAGCGCAGCCAGTGAGTCAAGAGATCCACCTGTCTCCTCTTTCCCAAAGTTGGGATTATAAACACTTGCCACCATATTGGGCTTCAATAAAAACAACAACAACCAAACACAAACCAAAAAATACAGGTTCTGGGGGCTGAACTCATGTCCTCGTGCTTTCAGTTTACTAACTGGGCTGTCTCCCCAGCCCTTGGCAAGCTTCTAACAAAGTAATCTATTCAATAACATTAAATGGCTGTCGCTGTTCTAGTCACACTCAAGAACAGAGACCCAATTTCCTTCCCTCTTGGCATTTAAATTTCATTAGAGACATGAAAACCAGGGAGAGTAGAGAAGTAAACGTTATCATGAGATTCAGAGAAATAAAAGAGTAAGGAAAGGGGCTGGATAGCTTGGTGGAGGTTGACATTGTAAATGGGGGGGCGGGTTTCTGCCACGGCCGTTTGGGCAGATTTGAAGGCATAGACATAGTAAGCTATCTGTTACTTGGGGAAGATTATTTTAGTCAGAGACACAGCCAGTATGTGCTTTTTCTGAATGTGAAATCCCTGAGGCATGCCTGGTGTTAGAGAAGTTATTGGCTATAATTCTGCAATGATTTGTATGTTGTGTCCCTCAATTTAATGCTGGAAATTTATCCCCAATTAAAGGTAAGCTCTTAGGAGATGACCACGCCAAGGCCTCTGTCCTCATGAATGGAATCAGTATCTTTTAGAAGGGCTTAAGGTAATGACTTTGTCCTCTTTTGGCCGCTTTCATTCCTTTCTACCATGTGTGAGAACAGTTGTTGCCTGCTCCAGAGGACACAGTATTTATGGTTCTGCCTTGGAAGCAGAGACCCGGATCCGATCAGACAATGAACCTGTCGGCATTTTGACCTTGGGACCTCAAGAACAATGGGAGAAGCCATTTCTGTGTTCCAAATCCCCTGGTCTCAGAGCCTTGTAGTAGCATCAACAGGCTAAGACAACCTGCACTGGTAGAGGGATTCTGGGGCATTCTATGGATTTGGTTTTTCCTTGGGATGAATGGGAGGGGAACTGCAGGATTCTGAGCAGAGGCATGATATACCTGGAATCACAGCTATGGAGAAAATCTGTATCTAGGAAAGTGCAGTTGTCCACACTTAGAGGCAGACATGCCTCTGCTGTAGGTGTAGGTGAGAGGTGAGGAGAGTTCAGAGTAGATTTGGAAGGGATTGCATTTGTTGCTACCAATTCTGTTAATCCCTTCTTCAAATTGAGCAAAGCAAGCCTGAAGAGACTTGGAGATTTAGCTAAGATTCTCCACAGACTTAGGAGCAGCGAAGTAACTAAGAGAGCATTCAGCCGAGAAAACAGTTACTAGCTTTGGCTGATCACATAGCTTCCAATAGGAGGTTGGGACAGGGCTTTGTGAGAGGAGACTTCTGCCTTGGATTAGCCTGAGATAGCTCAAGAGAGGTCAGGGAGCAGGGTAGAAGATGTAGATTGGGAAGGGGCATAAAAATGGAGCAGAGTTGATCTCTTGTGGAGATTGGCTTTTGCTGACTTCATGCGTATTTAGTATAAACGCACCTATCACGTTTGGAAATAGAGGCCAGCGATGGGCAGCCATGGGACAGAACTTGGGGTTCATGGCCAGGAAACAGCCGCAGGGTGTAGTTCCCAGCTGTCCCTGTGGGCCATGGAAGTCAAGTACAAAGTCAAGTTTCTGTGCTGGCTTTCAGGGATTTGTTTTTTTTTTTCTGGATAAAGGTTGTCCCTCAGCATAAGCTATGCGATTATACGCAGCTACAGTAGGAACTCTACCAACCCAGCCTGAACACAACATTCTTGTGCTGACTTCTGCGTCTCATTAGCTGCTCAAAGGGTTTTTTAATTAGTGACTAACATGGAGTTAGGGGTTATCTGTCAGTTTCTTTTTTTTTCTATGCTCTTTCTTTCCTGTTAGCACGGAGAAAGGAAAGGTCAGGGAAGTGTGAGATTCTAGCGGGTCAAGTACAAGGTCAGGAAGGTCCAGGGATTATAGAGCTGTTGGCAGCTTTCATGAACTCCTTCCAAAGCTCCCTCTTGGACATGGAGTTTGAAGAGGGAAAGAGGAAACGAGAGGATAAACTTGTGAGCTCTTTTGTCAGAAGGTTGCCGAATTAGTCACTGTTAGTGCAAAGGCACTCTGGCCTCTTGTGTAGACTTCATGTGCCAAGCATGAGTAATAGGGATAGAAATGTAGAAAAAGAAAGAGCGGTTGCACCCCAGCAAACAAGCTCTGGAAAAATGGGGACACTGGGTACACGCCTGGTCCTGAGGAGGAAGGAAATGTGCTAGGAGGTTTGAGATGGAAGGGACCTTAGGCATCTCATCCAAATCTCTCACTGTAATGATGAGAGACAAGAGAGGCCCAGAAACTTACCTGTCCAATGTCCCCTAGCTTTATAGATCCAGATGTTCTAGAGTTAGACAGGATTGAAACCTGCTAAGCATGATTAGACACGAGTGCTGTGCAAGACATTGATATGAAGGGAGAATTCATGTTTTCAGTGGGCTGGCAACCTGGTAAAGGAGATGGTTATTAACCAGATAAACCCATAAACAATTCAGATAGTGACAAGAGCTATGAGGGAGATCAAGAGGAGGAAGAGACAGAAAGCAGTCAAGTGTGCTGTGACTCTGTATATAGGAAGGCCAATGAGGATGTTCCGAGGCGACTGACTTCCCTTGATTTTCCTAGGTTGGTAAAGGATGCCAGCATATGCATTAGCATAGCTGTCTGCAGCCACCCTTATGCTTCCTTTACCTTACCACTCATGGCTACTGTGTTAGCAAAGCCCTGTCAACTCAGCCTTGCCTAGTTATTCTAAGACAAGCCCCTTCCTTCTACCACATCTGTGGTATCCTTCCTAATATCCATCAGCCCAAGCCATGGGGCTCTTGAGACAACCACAATGGGCTGATGCTAATGTTGTGGTTTAGGTCTGGAATGTGTGTCCTAAAGGCACATGTGTAAACGCCTCGTCCCTAGCACAGCAGTGCTCAGGGGCTTCTGAGTAGTGCTTAGACCATGGGGGCTCTGAGCTCATCAATGGGTGAGTCCATTGGTGGGTTCATAGTTTGAGGAGCTATTGGAAAGTGATGGAAACTTAAGAGATGGAAGCTATGTTGGAAGGGTCCTTGGGGGCTATGCTGTGGGGACCATACAACTATGCCCCATTTCCTTTTTCTCTTTCTGCATCTCTCTTACTCTGAAGTGAGCAACTTCTCTCCATCACATGCTCCCCACCACGATGTTCTACCTCAACATAGGCCAGCAGCTTGATGCCAAGTCACGCTGGACCAAAACCTCTGAAGCCATGAACCAGAATAAAGCTTTTCTCTTTGAAGTTGTTTCCTTTGGGTGTTTTGTCATAGTAACAGAGAGCTGACTAACGAATGGGTCTGCCCACGAGTCCTACCGCTTGTTGTCCACATGGCTGCAGGCAGGTCTTTTGAAACATCAATCAGATTGAATTACTCACGCAAATCACTGTTTCCACATGGACTGAAGCTGCTCCCGCTTCCTGATGTTACTCTACCTCGAATTCTCCTCCAGTCCCAGGGACACTCCTGCCTTTCCTTGTGCGCACCAAGCTTGTCTAGCATAGCCTTTGGAGAAACAGCAACAAAAGCATGTCCTTCTTAGTGCCTCATTGTTCCACACAAATCTGACCATGAAGCAGGGTGGTCACATTGTCCTGGGCCAGTATCAGCACTCTCTCTTCTCCAGGTTATTCTGGTTTAGACGATGAATTATTTGGTCAACCTGCCTCCCTTCTTACCTTCCACACATGCAGAGTACCGACTAGGTGCCAAACATGTACTAAGTGGAGACACTTGAAGTAAATAAAGCTTGGTTATACCCTTGAGCAACGTTCGAATGGCTGTTGAAATTCATCATGCTATGACCTAGACATTTCCAGACGAGGTGTTTGCTGTTCGGTAGACACAAATGGCCAGCTATGGGCTTGAACATTTGACAGTTTACCCAGATGTTTGGCACCACCGAGACAGCCTAACCTCCCTCCCCCCACCAGTTGCTCTCGGCCCTCCTCCTCCTCCTTCCTCCTGTTTGTTCCCATTACTCAAGGCTTGGCAGGTCCCAGGCATGCACCATGCCAGAACTTCTTCTCATGGAACCTGATTAAGACCAAAGCCTTGGGTCTTGCCTGTTTGCTAACAATTGACTACACAATTTTCTTGTCCCCTTCTTCCTTCCAGACTCAAGTCAGCCAGGCAGGCTCTCACTTAGCTTCCCAATGGCCCTTGTATTCCTGCCAGAAGTGGTTTTGATTACTTGGCCTCTGAGCTCCATGCACTCTGGCTCCTTGGTGATGGCCCCAGGGAAAGCTCAGGAGGCTTGCTGGGCCCTGAAGTGCTTTTTGTCTGCTGGACTCCCGTGCTGCTAGGCAAAGAAGCCCACATTCCATGTGGGAGCCAAAGCATCTACATGTGTGGTTCTGAGAGAGTTCCAGAACACTTAACTTTGTCTTTTCAAAGATATGCTTCTCAGGGGTCCATGATCTCTCTTAACTTTGCTGGATGTGGAGTTGATGGCCAACTACATAGGGTGGCATGGGAGGGTCAAAGTACCCCCTTGCCCTTCACCAGCTTGTCTTCAGCCTATATTGAGTTCTTGAAATCTCTCCTCCACTTTTACCTTCTACAGATTATCTTCTTGATAAAGAATAACTCTTTTTTTTTGGCTAGGAAATGTATTAGACAATAATTCTAATACATCATAGCCTTTCACTTCTAGGACTAGAGGTCTCAGAAAACTGATAAAGGTTAATGAGAACTGAGAGGGAGACTTCAGGATTCTGGACTCTACAGGACATGGCAAGGCCTCTGGGCAGAGGCTGGGGGATTTCAGATATTAGGGAGAGCCCTGGAGGAGGTTTCAGGGGACAGACAAGGTGATGGAGGTATCTTAAGAACATCCCCTTGGGTCCTCTAGGGAAAGCTATTGACCTTACTTAGAGCATGACTAGAAAAGGGGTATAGGCAGCAAAGTCACTCTTCCCTTTGAGAATACTCCATCCTCTGCTCACAGGGCATCTCCCAGGCAGAAGAGAGACACATGATCAGAGAAGACTGACTGTATATGTTGCTCCAGGAAAGTGGACTGAGACACAGTCCTTTAGTAGACAAGAGAATCTCCCCCATTTTCTCGAGGGTTCCAGGGCCGTTTGTAGAAAAGACAGAACTTAAATCCATACCCTCTTAAGAGACTGTAATGTAGGGAGACTGATGACTTCCACTGCGGATGGAGATGTGACTTGATCTCAGACTACAGGAGGTACTTTATTACAAGGCGTTATTGGATCCAGATGTTGTAGGTCCCATAGAAGCTGTCTGCATGAGCCTTTTCACCAAAATCTCTTCTCTGCCAGTGCAGAGAGAAGCCCTGTGGAGAAAGATTTTGGCATCCACAGGGAGTCACTTAGGGCTGAGACAGGCTACTCTGAGATGTCTACACACAGGAGTGGTGGTCCTCCAAGCATGTTGGGGAGGTTTGTCACCCCAGTGACAGGTGATGTAGAGGAAGGAAAGGGAGAGAGATTCAGGGTTTCTTTATTTGAGGAAAGAAACAACCAGGGGATAATAAACCATGTAAATGGAAAACATGTTTCCTAAAACAAGGCCGTATGTCAGCACAGACAGGGCTCATGAGACAATCCTTTGTGCAGAGGAAACTTCCTAAGATCACACACATATTGTTCGCATGCATGAATTGTTCAATGCTTTTGTATGTGTTCATATGTGATCTGTATGTAAGAAGCTATCTGCGTACTATCTATCATCTATGCATACACACAATAGACACATGCTTAGACACTGCGGTGGTTTGAACAAACATGTCTACCACAGGCTCACATGTTTGAATTACTCCCAAAGTCTCCAGTTGGAACTCTTTGGGAGAGATTAGGAGGTGTGAGCTTGCTGGAGGAGGTGTGTTACCAGCGCTAGGCTTTGAGATTTCAAACGACTCTCACTGTTCCTGCCTCTTGCATGTGCATCAGGAAGAGAGCTCTCAGTTGTTCCTGCCACCATGCCTTTGCTCTGCCAACATGGACTCTGACCCTCTGAAACCATATGCTCAATTAAGTGTTTTCTTTTATGGGTTGCCTTGGTCAGGGTGTTTTGTCACAGCAATACAAAAGTAACTGAGACAGTCACAGTCACATACACATATGTCCACACATACACACATTTGGTGTTCACTGTTACCTGTACCCGTATAGCTGTGACGAGTCACGTCTATAAGATGGAGATGGACACAAGATGAGCCATAATTATCTACAATTATCCTCTCTTTCATCCAGCACATTTGTCATATAAGCATAGCTTCTTTCTCTTACTGACTATAATTTGTCAATCATCACTTCGTCTTACAATGCAATTATATTGCAATTTCTATTTAAAAAGAAAGCAACTAAAGATTGATTAGCTCCAGAAGGGAATAATAAATAAATAAAAAATCCTGACCCACATACCAATCTCTATTACTCATTTTAAAGCCAGAGAAAAGTGAGGGTTGCCATAATGTGAATTGTCATTTGAAGTTATTTGCATCTTCCCCGTGATCAGTATTGATGCTTGGAGTTGGCTCAGTTACCTTCTTTCTTTCTCAGCATGGGGTATATAAGCCTTATATAAGCCTGGGGTACCCTTAACATGACAGACAGACCCAGGTCGGGGACACATCACTGTCCACATACCCACTCTTGTTGCCTGTGCTCACACAGGCATGAGAGCATGTGCACACACATGCGTGCCTCATGCCATGTGCTCGTATATCTGTGTTTTAGTGCCTGAAAAGCTACAGTGAAATGGAGGAGGACTTAGTCCTACTGACTGAATAATCTCTTCAACTCTAGTTCATGAACTTGGGATTGGTACTTGACACTGGCATTTTGTGAAATGGTCTACCGAGAGGCCTCATTCTATAATTATTCTGTTCCGCCACACCTGGGGAGGTCTGACAAGGAAAAACCTCTCTGAAGTAACTTCTAGAATGAAATCTTTTCTTAGCAGGTTCTTTAGCCCTCTTGAAGCCAGTGCCCAATTCAGAGCTTATAGAACTAAACTCTGAGAAGGTGGAGTTCTGTTGGCAACTGAATATTCACCAGAGAAACGCTTTTCTGTCTCAACCATGAGTTTGGAAGGCTTGGTGGGATGCAGTAGAACCTTTCCTGGTAAATTCCATGACTTCAGTTGGATCTTTCTTTGATTAGTCAGGATCGTTCAGAAAGAAAGGCTGATGCATTTGGTCAGCATGATGAAGCCAGGGGAAAACTCAGGAGATTGCTCATGCCTTCATGCCGTCTTTCCCTTCCTTCCTAGATTCCTGATACTCAGCTCTTTCTTGCCACAATGTTGATGATGCTGATGGTTCTGAGGCGTCTGCTAGTAACCCTGCCGGTGCTCACTTCCTATCTGCTCCATGCCTGGCACGGCCTAAGTTCTTTTATGTGCACAGGAAGCCCTGTGTCAGGCTCACTTTATAGCTAAGTCATAGAATTTTCTCAAAGTAACAATGATGGTAGTTTATGGCTTGGGAGTCAATACAGATCTGCCTGTCACTCATACGTGTATTCTTATTGTGGCCATTGCTTCATTTCTCAAAAGGGTAATGTGCTGAAGTTTTTAACAAATTGGGTTATTATGTTTTACATCGTGTGTGTGTGTGTGTGTGTGTGTGTGTGTGTGTGTGTGTGTGTGTGTGTGTCTTTAGCCCCATTATTATAAGCCCAAGTATTTTACCGAGTCCTCTTTTTTTCCCCATTACCCCCACGATGCAGTAAAAATACAAAGAATTGATGCTCTTACATCCTCTCCCTTGAACTTAAAAAGAATGCTCCTACTTCTTAATTTCTATCCCCCTGAACACTTTATTGAAAAATTTTGAGTCAGCTCTAGTTACTTTGCTTAAGGGTGAGTTTTGGTGACTTAAGGACTACAAAGCTGATATTTAGAATTTCTGTCAATTTCCTTGGAAACAGCAGGAGAATTCTTTTTGAAGGAATTTCCTTCTCAGTGACTACTCTCAAGAGGAAACCTAAACTCTGAGGATTCTTGCCAAGAAAAAAAAACACAGAGAAGGCATTGGGCGGAGACCACCGTCCTTAGGAAAGACAGCGTCCTCTCGTCTCCTGGCCCCAAGGTATAAATAGAGAGAGACACAAAGGAGGTTGGCAGCAATCTTGCTGACAACGCTTCCAAACTTCCAGAAAAGATGATGGGCTGCCTGTAGGAATGTCTCCCTCAAGGGCGGCCGCTCTCCTGGTGATGAAGAGTCCTTTATGGATCAGTGGCCCCTTTGTGATCTTCTCCTAAGTGTGTCCCTTCTCCCTGGTTCCCTTTATGGGGAGGTACCAGGTACCACAGATGAGATGTGAGGCCTGGCTTGTCTCTTCCTGGACCCCTGTATCCTTGAGGGGATTGACATGGGCTTAGATAACAACATGACCACGTGTCTTCAGAGAGCATGGACGAGGCCTGGGGGGGGGGGGGTGAAGGAGATGGGCCACAGACTGTCTCAGAGAGGCCGGGGAGGCTTTCCGAGGGAGACAACATGAAAGCTCGCTCCTGATGGTGAGAGGGAGCACAGTAGGCAGAGGACCTGTGCTATGTTTGGGAAAGGGTTAACAGGTGGCCCTAACAGTCACTGCGCCATCAATTCCATGAAATTTGTAACATGTGTTCTTAGAGAAAGAGAGAGGTAAGGAAAACACAGACGCCTGTCCCCTGTCTCATTTGGCAGCATTGACCTGCTCTCTTGATAAAAGCATTGGATTTTTTTTACTCATATCCCTACTGCCTCCACCACCAAATCTGGCTGTCCAGACCAAAGCCCCAACTAAAGATTTCTACTCTTCTCTTTCTCTTTCTTTCTTTCTTTCTTTCTTTCTTTCTTTCTTTCTTTCTTTCTTTCTTTCTTTCTTTCTTTCTTTCTTTCCTTCCTTCCTTCCTTCCTTCCTCCCTCCCTCCCTCCCTCCCTCCCTCCCTCCCTTCCTCCCTCTATTTCTTTCTTTTGCATTATTCCTCTGTGGCGATTTAAAAGACAAAGCTTCCATTTTGTTTGCTTTCCTTGAGTCCAAAGCCTCTGCTACCACTGGCATTTCAGCACTCTGTCCTCCAACCTCCCCCGAAAATGTAGTTAGGCTGGTTGGTCTCTGGTGCATGGAGTGGAAGCAGCTATTGTTTCCTGGGGATGTTTATGCCTCCTTCAGTGACTCTGCCCTTCAGGTGCATCAGCAGCTCATCCTGCGGCATGCCCCTGGGCAGGGCAGCGTCCTTTGATTGAAGAGCTTCCTAGACACTTGTTCCTGAGTTGTTGTGATCTTTCCATTGGACAACCAGGCCCTGCATCCATTTCTGCATCCACTCTGCCTGTTTTCTGGTGTGTGTTCTTTGTTCTTGTGGTGCCCCTGTGGTATCCACCTGTGAGTGGGGAGCGTCTATATACATGTGCTGGAGAGAGGAGATGGGATTGCTCTGATCGAAAGGACAGGCGAAGGAAGAGACAATGCAGACTTCCATTGTGAGAGCTTTGGTACAACTGACCATTGACTGCTGATAACTGGTCTATGCCAAATTTGGGGGTTTGAAGAGCATTAGTTCTGTTCCATTCTTGTGAGATAGAAAATGCAGGAAATTCAACAATGGTGTGAGAAACTGGTGAAAGCTAAGAATGGGTATCAATGTGCCTCTCTGTGCCAAACACAGATTCCATTTGGAGCATATCATTGGGCCTCGCCTTGTGTTGTTCTGGTAGTCCTTAACCAGATTTGATTAGCTACAGTCAGTAACCAATATGGCTGCCATTCTTTCCAAATACGCATGCTTGCTCAGGTCCTGCAGGTGGCTTCCTGAGTGGATGCCCAGGTGAAACTCTTATGCCATAGCTCCCTTAATTTTATTAGCCTAGTGGATACCTGTCCTCTAAAATCTATATTGCCAGCCTGGGCTACCAAGTGAGTTCCAGGAAAGGCACAAAGCTACATAGAGAAACCCTGTCTGGAAAAAAAACCTATATTGCTTAGTAGGTTTTCCAGCATCAAATGGCAGAAACAGAACCAGAACCTGGCCAGTTCCCAGTCTTCAGGCAACTGTTTCACTGGTCCACGTCTGTGTTTGTGACTGCTTTTCTCAGAAAAGAGATTGACCAACCAACCACTCATGACTTGAGTTTCTAGTGTGAGATTCTCAGGTCTGGCTACACATTAGAATTGCAAAGGGGGTTGTTGGTCTTACCCTATATGAGTGAAACCTGAATCTTTCAGTGTGGGGCCTCAGCATGAACATCTAAGATAACCCCATCTGACTATAACTGTAGAGCAGGTAAGGAACCCTGTTGCAGGGAGGGAGAGGAAAGAAAGCCTTTCCTAAGAATTAATTTGCTGACCAGACAACAGAATTTGCTAATGGAAACCTAATGTCGTTTTTTTTTTCTCTCTGGGCAGGTTAGAGCCTTAAGCATTTTTTTCTCCCTCCCCTCAAATTAACAAGCAATTCAACTTTTCCCTGACTCATTCAGAAAGGAATATTGAGTTCAGAAACCAGGAAACAAAAAAAAATATATAAAAGATGTTCTCCTTTTTATAAATGACTTGAGGACCCTTGCGAGGACTAGGGATCCCTTCCTCCTCTGTCCCATTCTACCCCCCACTGAAATTCGAGAGCAAATTTGTTTTGCATTAGAGATAATTAAAGTCAGATCTCGAATCTATGTGTTACAATAAGGCAGCTGTTTATAATAGAAATGCCTCGGGCTTTCTCACAATTCCTGTTTCTAAAGCCCTGCAAAGGTGTTTAAAGGGTAACAACTTAAAGCCATCAGCCTCCCTTCCCACCTCTGAAGGCCTCCTGCTTCCTCCCTTACTGAGTCTTTTGAGGGGAGGCCAGAGGGTAGGCGAAGAGGCTACCATGGGAACACACTGAGCCTGCTACTCCCAGTTTGGGAAAATCTCTCTTTTCTCTGCATTCCCTGGTAGGTCACAGTGGGAGTATTTACACCATGGAAATTGGCAGATATTGCAAATGAGGGATTTGTTTTTCTCACTGGAAAACAGGTGGTTAAATGTTTCCCAGCATGCCTTCTGTGCAGGTAGTTTCTAGGGAGTTTTTAAGTGAAAAATAGGAGCATTTTCAGAGAAGCTTGTATTTAAGTTCTTCAAAGAAGATTGTGAAGCTGGAGGTGTTCACATCACTCTTCCATAAAGCATCTAAAAGCTGCTTGGAACTCATGTATCTAAAATTAAGCATCCAGATCCCTAGCTGCTCCTCTCTCAAATAGATTTATTCCACACCTTCCCTAGTTACACAAACTTCATCTTTTCATTCATTTACATCAATAACCTTGACATTGTCTTTGGCCCTTCTCGTTCTCACCCTCAGACTGCATAGTAGCAGATCCAGTCGCTCATCCCTTCATACAGCCCATGCTTGTGAGTCCCACCTGTCACCACCTGGTCCAAACCACCATCATTCCTCAATTGGATTGTTGCCATAAGGTCCTGTCTGGTCACTCTGCTTTTATTCATGGCCGCATAAGCTTCTGTCACAGAGAACAGTGGGAACAGCATGTGTAGGTCATCTTGTCTTGCCAAAGGTTAGAACCCTCCTGTGGTTTCCATCTCACCGTGAATGAGGGTAACTCTTCCAAACCCCTAGTGATGCTATTCTGACTTTTCACACGGCTGTGCTAATGTCCATTCAGTCCCTTGAATATTGAACAGGTCGAGGTGAGTCTTTCTGGTGCCTTTGGATATGGTGTTGCTCCCACTCGGATCTCCCTTGCCACAGTTATCCAATGGCTTCCTCCCCTACTACACATCTTACAGAGCTCTGCTCTATAATATCAACATTCAAGGGGCTGTTCCTAGTCCTATATACAATAGAACTCACTATTTGACTCTTTTTGTCTGTCTCTGTCTCTTTATGTCTCTCTGTAGCCATTGTTACCACAAGGCATGTACTGGTTTGTTACTTCACTTTCACTACTGATGGAAACTAAGCTACATGCATATGGGTCTTCATCCTTGTTGTTTTCTGATATATCTTCAAGACCAGAATGTTCATTATAGCAAACAATAACTACTGAATGAACAACTAAATGTTTGTGAGATTGTGTGCAGTGTGTGTGTGTGTGTGTGTGTGTGTGTGTGTGTGTGTGTGTGTGTGCATAAATGTGAAATTCTGGGATGTGATACTTGTTGACGGCTGTCATTACTAGGTGATATAGGAGCTCAACAATAATTTCACTCAGCTCTTCATTTTACAGATGAGATCTTGAGATGAAAGGAAAGATGACTAGCTCTGGGGGTGTGGGCTATGGAAGATGGGAACACACTTTCCTTTTACAAGCAAATGTTTTTGAAAGAACACCAGATAATATCAGTCAGTGTGAGTGGGATATTGGTCCTTCCCATGTGTTATGGGTTTTGTCTTCAGTCCCTGAGTAGACTAGGATAAACGCTTTTAAAGAGACTTTCATCCTCTTTGGGTAGGATAATACTTTCCAGAGCACCCAGGCGGAGATGACAGCAGCTCCTGTACCACCATTACCAGTGTATCCTCCTATACTGGCCAAATCAGGGCAGGAAGCCCTTGACTAAGCTTCAGACCTTCCACAGGAAAGCTAACAGCTCTCTTCAGGAGCCAGCCATGAAGTCTGGCTGTAACTGTAGGTCGTGAACCCAGAATGCTTGAAGCATGGCTGGGGTCACGTGGCTTTATTAATGACAAAGTTTCATCTCTGCTAGGGTATTGCTTTCTGATACAAGATCCCTTTCTGGAGGAGGTAACACTCTAGAGACAACAGATCTCAGAGATTTTCTCTGTGACTAAATGTGAGGGGTATGTTGATTTCTTTGGGGGAATCCACAGTACCATGAATTGGACTGGTTTTGTCTGAAGTTTCCAAATGAATAATGTTTGAAGTGAAGTTATTGCTTAATAAAATTTACTAGGAAGTAGGGGAGTCTGGAGGGGGACGTTTGAATTGATTTTCAAATGAGTCAGGTTTGAAAACTAGTCATGACGAGGACTCTGATGTTGCTGATGCTAACAGAATAGTGGGAGTTCTTTTCAACAAGGCTTGGAAGAGGTTCTTTGGGTGTGCTATTACCTGAGTTATCTAAAGGCGCATTCGGCTGCAGCTGGACAACTGATTCTTTAGTTGCTCTTTCACGCCCACGTATGGGTGATAATGAAGAATTTTCCTCAAAGATGTGTACAAATCCTTTCACATAGCAGACTCAATTTCCTGAAATGTACTTTATAGCTTTTTTTTTTCCCTTCGTGACCCACCGTTGAGTTTACATCAAAATAAATAACCTCCCAAGATGAGTCTATGCTGTTCAGGGTCAAGCCCAGGGCTCTGTTGGCAGAGCTGTGGAGAACTTCGCTGGACTCATTCTGTGCTTTGGATTTTCCTAAGTCTGTTATTTAGGAGCATGCTCTGGTCAGTTACTCTCTGCATTTTGATCAGCTGTGGATTTTTGTTATGGTCTCTGCTGCAAAAGGAAGCTTCTTTCATGAGCAGTGAGATCTGCACTTATCCATGGATGTAAGGATAAATATTGAGAATAAAATGTTAGTTTAGGAAAGTAGCAATAATGGGTTCCCAACTAGGGTCCACCACGCTTCAGCCATGGGTAGCAGGCTAGGTTTAGAGAGCCAGGTGTGAATTCCCTCCTATTGAATGGCCTGGAATTCAATTAGACAGATGTTTATTATTCCCAAGTTAAAAATGCCACAATTGCACCATTGGGAACATCTTGCCATCTGACCATTGTGTGGGCCACGGGCTTTACAGCTGGGTAGGACTACCAATTGTTTTTTCTCCCCCAGCAGTTTGCACAGAACCTTTGACACTGAGAGCCGGTTCTCAGGGAGGAGGCGTCCAGGTCAGCTCCATGTGTAGTCCTCCAAGTCATGAGGTTGAAGTGTGTGATGTCTTCAGCCACAGGGACTTATCTTCAAATTCTGAGAGGCAAGCAAGGGTAGTGGCAATAGTCCATATTGTCTGGGGAGTCTCTTGGACTCCCCTGGATGAAAATTCAAAGAGAGGCTTACCATTTTCGTCACAGGGGATTTGTTTAATCATCTATGGATCTTGGGGAGAGCATTATCACCCCATGTTGCATAAATGCATTTAAACTATATATATAGAAGTATTTATATGCGTGTATATACTCATACTCTTCCCAGTTAAGTCCTCCCATTTTCTTATTCCCCCTTTAGAGCACACATGTCCCACCACCCTTCTCTAGAGAGTCCCCATCCCATTATCCCTTTGTGCTCTCCTGGTTTTAGCGGTTACTCCAGGTTATACACTCAAATCTAAATGTTTAGAGGGGGGATCCACAAATGAAAGAATATTTGGGGTTTTTGTTTCTGCCTCTGGGTTACCTCACTCAGTACTTTTATTTTCTATTTTCTTCAATTTATCTGCAAATAGTGTTAGCTAACTAACACTAACTAACTAACTAACTAACTAACTAACTAACTAACTAACTAACTAACTAGCCCAGAATGTCTTCAAACTCATGAACTTTCTGTCTTTGCACCCTGAGTGGTTTGATTACAAGTGTGCACTACATGCCCAGAAGCTTTACCTATACTTCAAATATGAAGTCACATTCTTTTAAGCCTGCCTTATTTAGCTAATGAACTTCGCTAGCAATATCTCAATGCTATTCAAGTCCAGTCTATTCATGCTTTTGTCTATGAAATTCACCATGTCATTGTGAATATTAGTTGTACATTTATTTTTGTGCTGTGTAGTATTCCCCAGTTTATCTGTTCTCTTGATAGATGTTTGGGTTGTTTCCCGATGTGGGCAACTGTGAATAAAGCTGTTATGAACATCCTTGTACATGTCTTTTAGATGATGTATGTACTCTTTTCTTCAGGTAAATACCTGGGATTGGAATTGCTGGGCTAGGTCACACTCTGCAGTGATTGGATAGTTTCCCAGAGATGGCTCCACTCCTTCTATGTATTAGGGTGCTGGTAGCTACATTGTCAGCCCTTTTAACTCAGCCTCCTTGTGAGAGAGGAGTGATAGCTCCTTGAAATATTTTGCATTTCTTAGTCAGTAATCGTGTTAAGCACTTCCCTATGCTTATTAGTCAGTGATACATCCTGGTTTGTAAAATGCCCTTGTTTGCATTTTACTCATCTAAAAGTTCACTTTCTTAGTTTTTCTTTTTGTTCTTGGAAGGAGAGCCCTGTGTGCTTTTGTTACAAGATGTGTGCCAGCTACACTTGTTGAGACTCTTGTCATAAGCTTTGATTTGCTTACAGACTTTGGTGGCGGTGTCTCCAAGTTACCTACATCCAGGATAGTCATGATTTTTATAGGTAGTGAGTTTTGCCTCTTGTCAAAGAAATCTTTGCCTAAGTAAACTTCACAGAGATTTTTTCTCATATGATTTCTTCTGGAATCCTTGTTTTATGTTGGTGTGATGTTTTGAAAGAAAATGGCCCTCAAAAGGAGTAGCACTATTAGGAGGTGTGGTCTTGTTGGAGTAGGTGTGGCATTGTTGGAGGAAGTGCATCACTGTGAGGTGGACTTTGAGGTCTCACATGCTCAAGCTACTTCCAGTGTCACAGACAGCTTCCTGTTGTCTGTGAGTCAAGAAATCTCAGCTCCTGCTCCAGCACCATGCCTGCTTTCATGCCTCCACGCTCCCCACCATGATGATAATGGACTAAACCTCTGAAATTGTAGGCTGCCACCTCAGTTAAATGTTTTCCTCTATAAGAGTTGCCATGGTCATGGTGTCTCTTCACAGCAATAGAGACCCTAACTAGGACAGTTGGGGTTTGGTCTGTGACCCACCTTCTGATGAAATCATAATTCTCATTTCTCTCTTAAAGCGTGTTCCTTCCTCACCTCCTTGATGTTGGGTTCTTTTCTCCCTGGGAGATCTTAGTTTAATGCTCAGAATTTAGATGTTATGAAATCTCCTGGTTATGTTTTCTGCTGCAGTGTTGTTTGAGGTCACTATGTAAGCACTGAGGAAGGTCCTTGCATTTTAGAAAACTATTCTACAATTTTTGAACTTTCTGAGGGACTGTTTGTTGATAATTTCTTCCAGTCTCTTTCTAGAATTTCTAAAAGTCAGCAGTTGGTCTTCCAGGATTGATTGTCCAAATTTTTAATCTTTTTATTCTCCTTTTCTGTTTCTTTATTTTTTTTTATACACTTGCTGGGAAAGTCTTCAACATTAATCTCCTGTTTTTCCAGTGATTGTTTCATTAGTGATCATTTTTAGTTTCCAAGTGAATTTTGTTTCCTTAAACATTTTCTATGGCCCATGACAGTCTCCACTCTGCAAACACTTTTGTATAGGTTGAACCTTTATATTTGTGAAGTCAGTGTCCTTAACTGCTTTCCCTTTTCTTTGAAGAATAATTATCAGCATAGTACTTTGGTGACGGCTCTGGCAAATGTTCAAATAGATTCCTTTATGGTACTTTTTCTTTTCCGGTGGATTCAGATTCTTGAAGAAGAGTAATTTTAAGCTCAGGAAATACTCAAATGATTAGTCACCAACAATCTCCCCCAAATGCTGCTATGAGCAAAGTTGTTTATAACACATGGATACCTATCTGTTGAATGTGTTGTTCACTACGGTTTTCTTTCCTCTGGACATCGATGGTGTTGGTTTTCAGTCCTCTACAACCCTGACACCCCACTATGTGATGTAGGAGCCCCCCTGTGCTATTTCCTCCCTTCTGCCCACTCCCAAATATACCTTTTCAGTGTATACCAGCTTGAACTCCTGTGGGAAAAAATCAGTGTATCCCTGGCAAACCTCACCACCCTATAGAGCCGCATCTGCTTCTAGGTTCTGACTTGGTAAATGGCAGTGACATCCATGTCTAAGGGGGCGACAGGGTCATCGATAAGCCCCCATACTTCTTTATTCTTTCACTGAGTTCTGGCACTTCCTTCATCTGTCCCCTCTTCTTTGGCCTCACTGCTATTGTTTAGGCTGGTGCAATTACTCATCTGTGTTTTACCACACTTTCTTCCCTAGCATCTCTGCTTCCTGTTTCAACTGGCCTTTTCCCGTCTATTCCTAGACCCTGCTGGAGTGCCTGCAATGATGTCAGAACTTGAACTCTAAAATGGAGATAACTCTATTCAACACTATATTCTCAACTCCAACAATAATGCTTTGCTCTTAGTAGACACCCAATAAACAAAAAGTTGATTGAACAGATGAGCAAATAATTCTGACCCTGTCACTCTTTTACACAGAACCTTTCAATGCAACTTCCTCTTCAAACTCTCCATCCCCAAACACTAAAACCCGAATAATATCTAAATTCCTTATCACAACATGATCTGTCACTGACTCAATCTCATTCTCTGCCTTGCTCAACTCACCCCCTTTTCTCTCCTGCTAACAGTGATAACATTGAGTAACTTCTTTCCAGAAGGCACCAGCTCTGGGGTCTCAGAACTAGCACATAGCAGCCTCTCATTCTGGCTGAGATAACTTTCTGTTCCTTCTACATGAGATATGAGCATTTCCATCAATCTCTAGTTCCATTATACTTTTGGGTTACAGGGATATCCTATTCCTGTCCCTTTGAAATTGTGTATAACCATATGTCTCTGTCTGACCAGTATGTGAGTGGAGTTGTACTAAAGCATATTTAAGGGGGGGATGCAACACTTAACCTTTTCCTTGCTCTCCTAAGACAATGAGTGATAGATAGTTCATGTAGTAAAGTCTCTGTTAGCCTGGGTCTTTGAACAGGTGTGAGGTGGATGTCTCAGTTAGGACTTCTATTGCTGTGAAGAGACACCATGACCACAGGAACTCTTATAAAGGAAAATATTTAATTGGAATGGCTCACTTATAGTTCAGAAGTCCAGTCCATTATCATCATGGTGGGACATGGCTTGCAGGCAGACATAGTGCTGGAGCAGGAGCTGAGATTTCTTACATCTTGACTCACAGGCAGCAGGAATTGGTCTGTGACATTGGGAATAGTTTGAGCATAGGAGACCTCAAAGCCCACTCCTGAAGTGACACACTTTCTCCATTAAGACCACACCTACTCCAACAAGACCGTACCTCCTAATAGTGCCACTCCCTTGGGGAGGCATTTTCTTTCAGACTATCACAGTGGAGCAGAGCTCCCAACCTCTGCATTATTGATATAATATGAGCAGGAAACAAACTTTTATTGTTTTGAGCTACTACGCTATTGGGATTTTTGCCATGACAACATAAATTAATACATCCTGGCTAACATCCCTTTAAAGAGTCAATTATTAAACAGTTTACTATTGATCTGAGGCTAAGTACTCTATCATTGCATTGTTTTTAGAGCAGGTATTTGAAAGGGTAATATTTTGAGCATCTATGATGTACTAGCATCACGGTAAGGATTTTACCCATGTTATTTAATCTCAACCCTCTGAGGGGGTATTAGGTAATTTAGTCAATGTAACAGAAACCCAAGTAATTCTAATTTTTAAGTTTACACTCATTCCATGTCATGGTGCCTTAGGAGTAACAAAGAACTCTGTCTACCAGGAAGTTCCCATCAAAGCACATTCTCCTGTCATGAACCTAGAAAAGGACAATAAAACAAGCATTGAACAAACATAAGAGTCAAGTAAGTAAATAAACAAAAGTGGAAACATGTTTTGTTTTGTTTTTAATCTAATGGGAAACGGAGAATTCTTTAGAAATTTTTCTGTTCTTGAGGGAAAGCCAATCACATATAACACAGTCAATGAAAACTTTCTGGAGACAGATCAAAAGCCAGTGGGGAGCATTGCTGGTCCAGCCCTGCTCTGGTTGGCAAGACGGCAAGACTGCCCTCTGGAGTAGTTTTCTTAATGGCCTCCCAATATTTACTAAAGAATGACAAGGCATGGCCATTCAGCACAGTCGTTAGCCCCAGAGTGACCTCCTCAGAAGTGTATTCTCTTGGGACTGGGTCATCTGGATACTCAAGCAGTTGTTGGGTAATGGACTGAATGGGCTGACAGTATATGGAGTCTCATGAACGTTGTCAAGTCTCATAGGAACATGACTTTGAAATTTCTTAATAATTAAAATACAAAAAAGAAACATGACTTTGAGTATGATGGCCATTGAAATGGTGGCATTAGCAAAGGGGCTGGTGCATGAGGCTGGGCTGTGCTTTTGAGAGGGAGGCAATAGCAGCCCGAGGCAAAGGGCTGAAAGTCAGTACCTACCAGCTAGAGGGGTTCCTCCTGTCTGGAAGAAACCACAGGGGTGTGTTTCAAGAGAGTATGTTCCCTGGTTGATGTGAACCTCAGTCTTGAGCCCTGACCCTGAACATTCAGACCTGTTTCTTTTAGCTGTTATTGGCTCTATCTCGACTTTCACTTTTTTTTTTTTTTAAAAAAAAAAGAGTTGATTTTATTACTTTATGTGTCAGAGTGTTTTGCCTGCATGTATGCATGTGTATCATGTGCATGCTTGTGTCTGCAGGTGTCAGAAGAGTGTTAGATCCCCTAGATAACTAGAGTTATGAACGGTTGTGAGCCATCATGTGAGTGCTGGGAGCTGAACCTGGAACCTCTGCAAGAGCAATATCTACTCTTAAGGACTGAGGTATCTCTCTAGTCCTCTTTGTTGACTTTTATTTACATTCTTAGTGTTTTCTTGCTACTTTGAACTACTTTGATACTATATAACATTCATTTGGTATTTTTCATGTGTACTATATAATATAATGCATGCATATGTAAATCTGGGAAAATTATTGGCATTTGAACTGCCAGTTTAAAGATTTTATTTTTGAAGAGTGGGGCTTGTAGACCTACTCTGACTCTGCCCTTCTTCTTCCCAGCATTCTTTGTTTGGCACTCCCCCTAAACTTACCCGGTCCAGTTATTGGCCGGTCAGCTTCTTTATTAAACCAACCACAGCAACATATATTCACACAGTGTAGAGGAATATTCCACAGGTGAAGAGTCTGAATGAGAGGGGGAAGCAGCCTGAAGAGTCTATCGTAGATTCCGCAGGGAAACAGAGACAGGGCACGCAGAACCGTTTAGACCTGATAGGTTTGAGTCACTTTGGCTGGTGCTGGGCTCTAACTTTGGTGGCCCTGGAGTGATTTAGGTCAGGAGAAGGACGGGCTTGGTGGTGAGAGTCAAACAACTAGTCAGGGATGGGAATAAAGGAAGATTTCTTGGCTGCATGTGAAATATGGTGCCCAATGGAACATTTTTGCTCTCCCTAGGAATTAGGTAATCCTGGGGGTGGGGGGTGGGGGGCGCTCCTGGCCAACAAACACCTCTAAGATAGACAGGCTTCATAGAATACAGATAATTAAAAAAAAACTACATTATTAGTACACATACAAATGTAACCAAGTTTCCTCCTGTGGTGTCTGGTCTAGAAAATTCCAGGAGCCCTTTCTCCTCTTTCACACCCTCCTCCTCTTTCCAGCAAGCTGATCTTAGTGGTACCCTTAGTGTTCTCCTCAGAGCCTTACCCAGGCTGTCCGGCTGGGAGCTGATAGATTAGAGACAGTCTGTTGCCTCACCTGGGAGTCTCCTGCAACTCTCTGAGGAGCTAGTATAGCAGCTCCACCTGCTGCTCGAGGCAGCCGCCTAGTTGCTAAGGCACTTGGAATGTGAATGACGGTAATTAGGCTGCCGAGTTTGGCCCCAGGCTGAGCAAGGGAAAGGAAGTTCGAGTCTGGACTGGTGTGCACGGGCTCTGCACTTCCTTTATTAGGGTTTGGTGTCAGCTGGAAGGGTTGACTCCATGGCTCCGCCCCACACACACACCCCACCCCCAATTAAGCTAAGCTTCCAGTTTGGACGTTGACCAAAATCCAAGGCAAGACTTGAAAGCCAGAGTTTCTGAAGATCTAAGGTGTCTGTAGCTGTTTGAGGCTGCCTGTAGGGCAGTCAGCAGGGTTAGGAGGTGGCCAGGCTGTGTCCATGGAGGTATGAGTGTGCTTGGGTGCTCAGACAAGCCCAGTGGGGGAGTGGTCCCAAGGAGCAAGAGTAGAGTCTGGCTCTCTCTCTTGCCTTCTCCCCAGGATGATTCCCAGCGCTTCCCTGGTAGTGATACTCTGGGAGACTTAAAACGTTGGCATCTATTAGAGTGTGTGGAAATGGGATTGTTGAAAACTTAATGTTTGCTTAAACACATGCCCAGAGGCTGCCTTTAAATGCTGCATTGGGTGCTGTTGAGTCAGTCACTTAACAAGGCCCAGCAAAGGATGGTGTATCTTAGGAGGGAGATCACCACGCAAATGGATTTCATTTGAGTGGGGACTGCAAGCCTGTTGGCCTCGTCTGGTCTTGCCATGGCCACCTCCTGACTGTGTCCTCAAGTCAACACATTAACCATGAGAGCTGGCACCTGGAGCTGGAGAGATGGCTCAGTGGTTAAGAGTGTGTTCTGCTTGTAGAGGACTGGAGATGGTTCCTAACACTCCCATGTACAGCTCACAACTGCCTGTAACTCTAGCTCTGATAGGGTCTAGTGCCCTCTTCTGGACTCCGCAGGCACCTGCACACATATGTACATGTATACATCAATAAAAATAAGTAAGGTTTTTTTTTTTTGGTTTTTTGAGACAGGGTTTCTCTATGTAGTTTTGGTGCCTGTTCTGCATCTTGCTCTGTAGACCAGGCTGGCCTTGAACTCACAGAGATCCGCCTGGCTCTGCCTCCCGAGTGCTGGGATTAAAGGCGTGCGCCACACCTAAATAAGTCTTTTAAAAACAGCTTTTGTTAGCTTTTGACATACAATAATGCATAAAGTTAGCAGCCTGTGTCTCCCTATCTCCTCTTTTTTGTGGGCCATAGGAAGTATTTGGGCCTTGAGGGCTCACATTCCTGGCTCAGTTTATAGAAAAAAAGATATCTCAGAACATACAGGAACTGCACATCTGATAGAGCTGTGCACAGCGTTCTCTTATGTTCAAATCAACACGGGTAAATTGCTGCACAAAGACGCTGGCCACAGGCTCCACCCATTTTGAGAACTTGCAGCCAACAGGACACACAAGAACGCTGCCTCACCCTTAGGTGATGGCCTGTGGTGGTGTCTAGGCTTTGAAGGGGACACCTTACTGGGCAGGGTGGCCCCGTGTGCTGTGTCTGTCACACATACTACCTCCACTTCCCAGCACCCTCTGTGCTCACAGAGCTTTAACCTCCGGAAGGAGGGTAGAAGCCTTCCCATTGGTAGGTTCTGTGGGGGCAGTAGGGGGTTTGGCGATGGGGCAGTTCCTGTGACTGGCTAGTTTTCCAGGGTGGCTGTAATCATCTATGATGGCTGCTTCCTTCTTTTAGCACCCTTCCAGCCCCCACCTTTTCTCCCTCCTCAGTTACTTAAACAGGATAAGATAGACTTTCGTTACTTCATAATCGAGTTTAATGACATGTAAGGAAACAATTTGGTCTATGATAGTGATTTAAAAGGCACTGGGCCTGAATTGGGGCCAGCAAGATGGTTCAGTGGGTAAAGTCGTGTGCGCTCAAGCTTGACACCTGAGTTTGGTGCCCAGGGCTCACATGGCAAAAGAGTGGGCTCTCAGAAGCTGTCCTCTGATTTCAAAATGTGCTCTTTGTCATATGAGCATCCTTCTCCCCGTGTGCACATGCGTGTTTGCATACACACACAAACACACCCAATAAGTAAACAAACAAATAAATAAATGCAATTAAAATTTTAGAAAGGTAATGGATGGATAAAAAAATCCATGAGGACTTAACCTTAATTTTTTCTAATTATGAGCACACACACACTCCTATTTTAAAAATATTAATTCTCCTTTCATTTTCTGAAAGCAATTCTCTACTATTTTGAAGTATTTTTAAATCACTGAAAGTGGTACATAGAAACATTTTGTTTCATAAAGTTGGCATTATTTTGATTATAGAATATTATTATTCATATTATATCTTATATATAGCATCTTCTCATTAGTTTTTTAGGTTAAAATTATTTCTAAATATATAAAAATTTATTTATAAATGTATAAAATTATTTATAAATTTACAAAAAACTTAATTTTTAATAATTCTCATCATATTTTTTAGAAACACAAGGACAAGCTAGATACTTGGGCAGTTGGTCACTGGTCTCAAGTGGGTTTCTAGCATGAAGTTATAAAACCTGCATGGAAGTAATACTTTTGAGTGGACTAAAAAAAACAATTTTTAGCTAAAAAGTTAATTCCTGTAAGGAAAATCAAAGCCTAGGAAAAAATATCAACACTGTGGGTATAGCACAAAGCATGGTTTGTTATGAAGTTGTAGCACTGGTTTTGGAAAGTCGTTTTTGAGTGTGTGTGGTAGGAAAGGTAAAGACAGAGGCATGAACAAGTGGGCAGAGGGGGTTGTGACAATGTCTGGTGGAGGATCAGGAGAACCTGGGAGGGTGGAGGAGGGCTGGCGGTCAGCTCAGACAAAGCCTCACCCTTCCTGGGACTTGGCGTGTGTGTGCGCCTCTGAACTGTGGGTCAGTTGAAAGGACTCAGTAAGCAGTCAGTTGGTAGCAGTCAATTCTGGCCACCACGACATCTTTCCACATTTTCTTTTATCACATGGGGAGGGGGGTGGTTCCCTGCTTCTAGTAGGTCGTGTGGTCATGTAACCTGTTTCAGTTAATGAGCTGAGCTGTGAATGGAATATGTCACGCTCAGGAAGACTCTACAAGAGCTAGTATGGGACTTCCCGAGAGTCCCTTGCCACAGTGAATGGCTAGAGGGCTCCTAAGGGTAACAGATGGTCAGGTTCCAAAGCAGAATAGCATAGACCAGAGTCCGTAGATGACTTGCAGTGGACACCCTGTCTTTTAAGCTTGGTCCATAGCTTCTTACAGGGAACTGATGATACAGATGGACCCTCTGGGAAACTGAATTTGTCCCTATCTACCCAGATATTAATGCAGATAAAGGATGGGTGAGACAGAGCCTCAAAAAAACCAAAACAAAACAAAACAAAAATCCAGAACCATTCTGCATAATCAAACAGGGAGAAATGAGCCACAGAGAGTAGATATGATATGGGCTAATATAGCAACTACCAAATTAATGCAACCACAGACCCTGGGGTGGGAGACATGAGTCATAGAGTAATCCAGGGCTAGAGCTAGGGAGTTGGTGAGCTCTTTCCCACTGAACGACATTCCTATTCCTGAGAAGGGGAGCTAATCCTACGTGCCATTTTGGCCCTGGTACTGCTATTTGGTTCAACACTGCTGCAGATGTGGCTAAGAAGGCATTTTGTGAATGTGATTGACAACTCTTGATACTGTCCCCTGGGCCTCATCTAATCAGCTGACAACCTCAAGAGCAAGAGCTGAGGTTCCTGGGGAAGATACTCTGCCTCGAGAATTGCGACGTCAATTACTGTTGACTTTCTAGCCTGCTGGTCTACCTGACAAAACCGACTTGCCAGCTGCAATGGTGTGGGCCAATTCCTTAAAATACAGCTCTTTATATGTCTCTCATATCTATTTATGAATGAATCTTGAAAAAAAATCCACCACTTCTAGTGAGAAGCCTTGCTAGCAAGTTCTTTAAAATACCAGTAGACCTGGCCACAGTACAGGGCTAAATCTACTTCAGCTTAACATCCCAGCAGCTCAGTCGTCAGGATGGGAGACTGGGGATTCCTAGAGCAGGAATAAGGAAGGTGCCAGCGGAAGCTGGGAAGGGGAGATTGGTATTTGATAAGCATATTTGTTCATTTTACTGAAGATTTTTAAATTTAAAATTTCTATATTAAAAACCAAGTTGGGGATCGAGAGATGATGGTTCAGTGGGAAAAGCACTTGCTTCATGAGCATGAGGACTCGGGTTCTAGTTCTGACCACCACACCTTCACTGTGGCATGCACACATTAACACTCATATGCACACATGCACATACACTGTACACACACTAAAAAAGCTAATAGTTTTAATTCAGTAAAAAGCCATAACCATGAAAACTAAAATGAGCTCGATTATTTGTAGAATATAATATTTAAAGCGATTTCTGCTCAATGATTCTAAATATGACCAGACATTTCCACAGATAGATGCACAAACAGGAAGTACGAACCCTTCAGTACACTGATGTTTTTCCAAAAGAATAAGATGCCTAGGAGTTCACAATAACTGAACTGTTTTGCTTCTGTCTTATCTTAACAAAATGTATTTCTGTAACTAACATTTTCTCATGGCCCATTTTTAGCAGCTCTCCTCTTCCTTGAGTTATCTAGTAAACTTGTAACAATAAGAGGAGTGTGTGTGTGTGTGTGTGTGTGTGTGTGTGTGTGTGTGTGTGTGTGTGTGTGACTCACTTGGGAAGCAATTGGGAGAGCCAAGTTTTTTTTAGAGTATCTGGGGAAGTGGGGGTCCAGTTCCTGGGGCCCAGGGGAATGGGAAGCACACTCTGTTTACTAAACCACAAAGCCCTATTCAAAGGGGGAACAACTTAGGATCTCAAAGACCTGTTTTTGCCGCTTTGTCTCATTCCCTCAGATCATCACATCTATTCACCCGAAGTCACGTTGCTTTGGGGACTTCTTTCCTCTGGTCTTTTAAGACATCTTCCCCCATTCCAAAGCTGTTCCACATGTGTAAAGAGGCACTATCAACTTGAGTTCACGTTCCTTCTTTCTTTTCTTTAGATAGAGTATAACTCAGAAACTCACTCTGTAGCCCAAGCTATCCTAAAGTCTGTGCAGTTCTCTTGTCTTAGCCTTCTGGGTGCCATGAGGGGATTATAGGTTTGAGTGACCATGCCTGGCCCTTGTGTGGTCGTGGTTCTCAGGGTAGGGACAGGTCACACCAGACAGAAACTCTTTCCTCCATGGCTACTTCTTTTGGGAACTAAGTGGGACTTCTCGGAGAGTTCGGTGGCAGAGACAGGTGAGTTGAAGGTAAAGCTGTGATAGGAGTCAGTTGTTTCTGGCTCCTCTTTTCGGAGTTTCACTGTGCTGTATTTCCTTCACCGTCACCCCTTAGTGCCCATCTTTCCCTTTACAAAGCTTTCCTCTCCTCTATGCCCACAGCTCTTCTGAAATCAGTTCCTCTCTGCTCACCAGTGTCTGGAAAATGCCCGCCGGAGTCCCACTTTCTTCCTGAACCACACATCTTTCCTTGATTCCACCCGCAAAGCCAGCAAATGGGTTCGACCTTCGGGTTCTTGGCAGTAATGAATATGTGCACCATCACTGGTGTGCTAGCTTGGTGGTGGTGGTGGGGGTCTCCTAAGATTTATCCAGTTCCATTCAAAGGCCCTGTTCCTTACCTACTGATGGCTATCTAGAGTTAGAGCAGCTGCTGCTCACATTCCAGACACCCAGGGTATGCAGGAACTAGCTCATATGTTCAGGAATTTCAATGGCCCGTTATGAAACTGTTGGTAATTTGAAATAGGTGGATAGTGGGAGTTTTCGTTCCGTTGGAATTGAACAACCATCACAAATCAGAGTTTTTATTTCCTCAGAGCCAGATCATCAATTTGTCCCTGCATGAACCCTCCTTACTTGCTAGAGGTTGTCCAAGTGAAGTGTCACCAAACAAGACCCCCAGGCTGCTGGGCAGGGCGTAGGATGCAGGTTGGAATTGGAGTGGAGGGCTTCTTACTTCCTCTGTAGACAAGGAGTCCCTGTGTTGTTTTTCCTTTTTGTCCTCATTAAATTTTATTTTTCTCTTGATTGCCTTAATTTATGTTTATGACCCGCCATGTATTTCTTGTTTGAATAACCCTGTAATTGTTTTCTTTTGCATTTTGATTGGAGTCTCCTTCGGGAAAGGTGATGTGTTTTATAATAGAAACATTTCAGGGATGTCATACCACAATTAAAGCTCACACACGCTGGGGAGAATTGTGGGATGCCAAGAATGACATGTTTTGGCTTGTCGGATGTTAGCTGACACTAAAGGAAGGAACTGAAAGGTCGCAATGAGTCTGAGGCATTTGTTTTCTGAGGACTGAAAGGGAGCCTCTGTGAGGCCGAGAGGCCCAGATCACTTCTGTTTCTCGTAAGTTCTTTCATCCTTCCCTTTAATTGTGTTGGAAGTTCTAACTAATTTGCCCAGCCCGGGTGTCAGCTCACTCTACAGTGCACACAGGCCTTGAACCTGCCATCTTCCATCCTTGGCTTGCTGAATGTCTGGGATTATAGGATGTACCACCAGGCTATTGTTTTAAATTTCTTTTTTAATTTTTTTTCAAAATTTCATAAATGAGTATTGTATTTATATAATTTTCATTTCTCCCTCACTCCTATACAACTCCTCCCTCTTCCCTTTAAAATTCATGACCTTTTAAACTATTTTTGCACACTCATACACACACACACATCTATAGATATAAATATAGTCTGCTAGGCCCTTGTAGTGTTGCTAGCATGTGCATTTGTTTAGGACTGACCACTTGGGATCAGATAATCTATCAGGGTTCTCATCCCTGGAGAGAACTGATTTCCCCTCTAATGCTGTGTCACTTTTCATCTAGAGCTGGGGCCTGGTGAGATCCCCCCATCCATGCTGGCATGCCAGTTGATGGTATCGTTCTCCAGGTTTTGTTTAGGTGACCACGTTTGTGAGGTTTCCTGGGTGCAGCCTTCCTGTTATATAAAGAAAGCACTATCTCCCAGCAGGTGTCCTGGTCCTCTGGCTCTTACAGTCTTCTCTCCTCCTCTTCTGTGATGCTCCCTGACCCTTGAGTGTAGGGGTTGTGTTGTAGATGTATCCATTAGGGTTGAGCACCCGATGGTCCGGTTGTTCTCTGCATTTTGATCAACTATGGATTTTTGTTATGGCCTCTGCTGCCAAAGGAAGCTTCTTTAATGAGCAGTGAGATCTGCACTTGTCCATGGATGTAAGGATAAATATTGAGAATAAAATGTTAGTTTAGGAAAGTGGCAATAGTGGTTTCTCATCTAGGGTCCACGACTCTTGAACCATTTGTCACAGGCTAGGTTTAGAGTGCCGGGTGTGAATTCCCTCCTGTTGAATGGGCCTGAAGTTCAATTAGACAGATGTTTATTATTCCCAAGTTAAAAATGCCACGATTGCACCATTGGGGACATCTTGCCATCTGACCATTGTGTGGGCCACGGGCTTTACAGCTGGGTAGGACTACCGATTGTTTTTTCTCCCCCAGCAGTTTGCACAGAACCTTTGACACTGAGAGCCGGTTCAGGGAGGAGGCGTCCAGGTCAGCTCCATGTGTAGTCCTCCAAGTCATGAGGTTGAAGTGTGTGATGTCTTCAGCCACAGGGACTTATCTTCAAGTTCTGAGAGGCAAGCAAGGGCAGTGGCAATAGTCCAAATTGTTTGGGGAGTCACTTGGACTCCCCTGTCCAACAACTCAAAGGGAGGTTTACCATGCCTGGCACTAGAGTTTTTGTTAGATTGTCCATGGCTCTTAGGGAGAGAATTATCACTGCAGTGTTAAATTTCATATAAATTGTGTCTATATGTGCACACATATATTTATGTGTATTTTTAAGTAAACATAAAGTAATATGATCCCCTATGACTTTTCCCAACATCCTTAGTGCTATTTATTCCTCATCCATTTCCTTCCCTCTGTATTATCCTCCCTACCCCCTTCCCAGGCAAATACCATTCGTCTTTCCATTTCTCCCTTCATAACACGTGTTTGCTACTCTCCGTCTCTCTAGAGCTCCTCCACTCACCACACAGTCCTTTTTTACTTTCTTGTTTCTGAGGTTTTCCCAGGTTATATACTCACAGCTAAAGATTCAGATCCACAAATAAGAGACAAATCCACAAATAAGAGACACATGGCATTTATCTTTTTGGGTCTGGACTAACATAGTATAATGTATTCTAGTTCTACCCATTTACCTTCAAATTTCTTGATCTCCTTTTCTTTACAGCTGGATATAATTCCGTAGTATATGTGTATCAAATTTCTGTTATCCATTCATCAGTTGATGGATATGTAGCTTGTTTCCATTTCCCAGCTATTGAAGGAGCCAATGCGTTTGACTCACCCAAGTATGGATGTTGAGTCCTTTTGGCATATGCTAAGAAGTGGTATGGCTAGGTTGTATGGTAGAGTCACTTTTAGCTTTCTGTGAACTCTCCACACTGATTTCCTTAATGGCTGCAGGAACTCGCAATCCCACCAACTGTGAAGGAGAGAGCATCTCTTTCCGAATCCTCATCAGCATTGTGTCTGTTGCTGTCTTAATCCTAGTCACCATCACTGGGCTAAAATGAAATCTCAAAGCAGTTGTCATTTGCATTTCTCTTATTGCTAGGGATGTTGATCACATTTAAAAATATTCCTTAGCAATTTTTATTTATTCTTTTGAGAATTCTCTGTTCAGATCCGTAGCCCATTTTTTTCACTTGGTCATTTGTTTTCTTGACTCTGTTTTTTTTTTTTTTTTTGAGTTCTTTATATATTCTTGATATTAATCTTCCATCAGATGCATAGACGGCAAAGATTGCCTCCTACTCTGTGGGATTCTTTTTCGTTTGATTGATTGTTTCCTTTGCTATATGGAAGCTTGTTAGTTTGATGAGGTCCCATTTTCTCTTGTTGACCTCAATTCGGTGAACATGTATATTAGCTGTTTTTCTAAAGAGGAACTTGTTCCTAACTTGAAAACCTGCTCTGGGTTACCCTTTCTAGACTTTTTGATTCTCAGACATTATCAATAGACTTTTGTCTAGTTTCTCAGTACAAAGGTAAGGAGTAGATGCACTTGAGTCCTAGCCAGAGGCATAGGGAGCTGTGGGGAGTAGACATGCACTGGCCTTCAAGGTCTGCTCATAAAGAGAACAGAATCCTGAGTGAAAGAGAATCTAAGCCCATCAAATTCTGCATTCTTTTCTTTTAAGTGGCCACACAGGGAAATGAAGGGATTCCACTTGGTGTGGACAAGCTCACTAATAAGATGATGCCTGTTTCCCTCAGTTCTGAGCATGTGCAACAACAGCAGCCCCAGTACTGAGCATGGGATGGATTAGTTTGAATTCTTAGCATGCTGGGGTTTAGGGTCTGTGTATAATTTCAGAGGAAGAGGGAGGGAGAGGGAGAGAGAGGGAGGGAAAAGGAGGGAGGGAAATGAGAGGAGAGGAGAAGAGAAGAGAAGAGAAGAGGGGGAGAGAGAGAGAGAGAGAGAGAGAGAGAGAGAGAGAGAGAGAGAGAGAGAGAGAGAGAGTT
The DNA here is from genome assembly GCF_007827085.1 of Peromyscus californicus insignis. NCBI lineage: Eukaryota > Metazoa > Chordata > Mammalia > Rodentia > Cricetidae > Peromyscus > Peromyscus californicus. Next base: position 30,268,859 of record NW_026294480.1, read on the forward strand.
CTTTGAGTCTCTTCCATTTAACTTGTTTATAAAAAAAATCCAAGAGAATTATTTTCCAGACCATGGGTGGGGAGAGCTGGTATGTTTAGTAGCAATCCCATAAACAAATGAAGAAGCTATTTGCAACAGGAGTAGGCTGAGCAAAATCAAAATCAGTTTTGTGAGTGGAAGGAACGATTACTTTCGGGGCCAGCTGCAGCAGAAACATTTTGCCCCTTCCTGAGCTGACTTCTCTCTCCCACGGAGAATATTACTTATCTTTCCTGGTAACACTTAAAAATCTTCTCATTTCAAACTCAACTAGAATGTCTAGAAATTGACACGTTAGGGCTGCGCAGTTCTCTTGGGAGTTCAGATCCCCTTGAAGAAGCACAGGAGGGAAAGATAAGGAGGAATGACAGCTTTCATTTCCATGGAACAAGCACACCCCAGGAGCGTGCACTAAAACTGCACCTTGTAAAAAAAAAATCTCGGTGATTTTGAATCTTTGGTATCTCATTAATATGATCAGTTGGAGGAACTATGTGGAGACTATTAAGCCTACATATGTTCTAAAAATGATTGTTTCCTCCCATTATTCTTTAGTGCAGGGACTGGCAAACTTTATTTGAAAATGAAAATGAGTTGGGACAGAGATAAGCCCAGAATGTGATGAACATTCAATGGCTGATCCTTTAAGATACTCTGCACTATTGTTGGCCAGAGGACCCATCTCCTCTGCCCTCCTGAATATTGTACAACACATTGTCATAGGCAGGACTAACTTTGTACAAAAGGGTGTGTTCGGCAGACATTTCTACCTGAAATTTGTCTTGCTCAGGACATTGGGAGGAGGTGGGCTGCAGCAACAATGTTTGGTGTGAACATTTGACTTGTAGTTGACTAAACCATGTATAAGGACTGGGTGGAGGATGGAGAGGGAAGTAGCAGAAGCTTATATAGCAGAGTAGCCCAAGCAGTCCTTCCCTGAGTGCTGAAGACACAGCAAGGATGTCAGGGAAGAGAAGGAGCTGTCGCCTGCCCAGGTTCTTGTGAAAATCGCCATCCATTTCTGCCTCTTGCAGAAAACATCCTCAATCGGTGACTTCTCCCTGTGATTTGTCTTTACTGGTAGTTGATGAATTTCAAGGTAGTTTTGTTTGTTTGTTTGCATTTGTTCCCCACACCCCTTTGTCAGCTTCTCATAGTTGGATGGGATCATGTGGTTCTGAAGCAGGAGCAACTGAGGCACTGTGGTGATTGGCGTTCACGTTCCACTTGACTGGGCTTGGAATCACCTGGGAGACACACCGCTGACCATATTTGCTAGGGTTTTTCCAGAGAGGTTTAACTGAGAAGGGGACATCCACCCTGAATGTGGGTACCATTATCCTATGGACAGTGCCCCAGCATGAATAAAAAAGGAAAAAGGGGGAAAAATTGAAGGCCACTAAGTACAAGCATTTAAAGCTCTCTGCTCTCTGTCTGACTGTAGATATGATGTGACCAGCTACTGTACATGCCCCATGCTACACTTCCTTGCTGTGTACATCCTAAAACGGAGCCAGTATGAGCCTTCTTCCCTTCAGTTGCTTTTATCAGGCATTTTCCACGGCAACAAGAAAAATAATGAGTGCAGGCACCCAATTAGGTCTTCTGGAATAACTACTTCTTGGTAATAAATATATAGATCTGTCCTGTAAGATACCAAGGTTTAGATTTAACATTAAGATGTTGTAAATCTAACCATTTAATGATATACCAGACCCAACAATATGTGCTGTGTTTTTAACAGAATACAAAATAATAAATGGTAGAGGGAGAGATTACTTGACTATCATTTCACTAGAGGTCTTTGCTGTATTTTTTTTCCCTCTGAGTAGGCATGTAACCTCTTCTTTAACCAATCAGGAAATTCAGGAAACAGCCATTTAGAAACACAGTAGCTCATGTTAGCCCTGGGGTTCATCTGGGAGGAGAAAGGAAATAATTCACCGGGGGTGGGGGGAGGTTGCAGGCCCACCCAGCATCCTGCCTACTGGTACTTAGTCCAACACTTTGCTCATTGAACCCTGTGCAATTGCATGTTAGGCCCATCAACATGGAATATGAGTTGGAGAGCTGCTTGTATGAGGGTATGATGTCACAGAATATTTAGTCCACAAATGTGGCATTTCTATATGCAGAGCAAGGAAGGGAGAAACCTGGGAACTTTAACCAATATATTGTTTATTTTTGACTATCTGACTTCACAGAAATGTAATGATTTCTATCCTGTTGTTTTTGTTTCACACTAAGTCCTTGAACATCTTATTGTTGTGGGAATTTCTTTTGGCTCTATATCTGTAGTTACTTATTTATGAGGTTGGACTTTTGATCTTATGAAATACTCCTACTCATATTGTACCTGTCTTCTGATATAAGAACTTCTTCAGGGTGTGAACCTGGAAGAACATGTTGAATGAAGGGAGGAAGCATCTTCAAAATTATTAGGTTGAAGTTAAGTTCCTATTTGTTGGGCCACATGTGCTTAAAGTTATGTTAACACAATCTAGTTGAATTAAATACATACTCATACACAGAATTACCATCACTGAACCATAATAGTCTCTTTGTCTATGTATCATTCATCCATCCATCCATCCATCCATCCATCCATCCATCCATCCATCCTAATGAATATCATCCAAAGGAAGCTTAAAGTTTTACTAATTCCTTAGCAATTATTTTTGTGTTTACCTTTTGTTTACTATCCTCTACAGAAATAACTCTTACTTTGAACTGATGATATATTATTATTTTTACTTTAAAAATCATTTTTACACCGTCCTTTCTATAATAGTGTACAGTATAGTATCTACTGGTTATCAATTACAGGCCAGGCATTCAGACAGGGCACATTAGAAGTGGTTTTTCTCTGCTCAACAATGTCTTCAAGGTGGTTTGAGGAATCATTTGAAGGCTTGACAGAAACTAGATGATTTACTTTGAAAGTGTTGAGTCATGTAGTTGGTGAGGTGGGACTGGCAAGTCCATTCCTCTCCATGTGGACTTCTCTGTCTCTGGGCTGCAGAGCCGTTGAGTATCCCCATGGCATTAAAGTCGAGTTACAGCGAAAATTTTAGCCATTTCTCCCTCTTAGCCTAGATTCTTCCTCAGGGTATAGCATGATGCAAGAAACAGCTTTAAATTAGTTTCTTGTTCTAAAAAGATAAAGGTGTTGAATCTGTAGAAAAAGAATGCCAAAAAAAATTATTCAGATAGAACAGTAGGTGCTAGACTCTAGGTATAATGCAGAAAGGGGGCACAGAGCTCCCCAAAGTCAACAAATCCCCACCAACTAATTAAGATCTTGGGTAACTAAGTAGAAAACACTGATTTTCCAGTGTGGAAGACTGAGTTCGGTTCCCTCATACAATGCCTTGTGTTTGAACCTAAGCACTGGGCCATGAGAAAGCAACAACGCATCTAGACCAGGAAGCTATAGAGAAATAAAAGCTAAGTGTGAATCCAGGGAGGTGAGGGCCTAGGAGGGAATGAGGAGGGCAGAGACTGCCATCTATTAGAACAGAGTCAAAGGGCCAGGCTTATTTAGCCTGGAAGGGAAAGGTCAGGAGGATGCTACCATAAAGAGTTTATGAGCCCTGAATTTCTAATGGACCATCCTTTGTAAGATGGGACAATCAATTTTGCATGTTAAATTAGTTAGATCAGAGTATGTATAGCACCCACTTTAAAAATGTTTTTGTGTATATAATTTTGGTATGATTAGCATTTAAATTGGTAGTTTTTGAATAAAGTGGGTTAGTCTCTATTATGTGAATGAGCCTCAAGCAATTCCTTGAAGGTCTTAAGGAAAAAAGCCTGAGGTTTCTGGAAAAGGGAAATCTGTCTCCTAACTAACTGCCTTTGCATGTCAGCAGCAACATCAAAGATACAACAGTCTTTTGGTCAGTTGACCTGCCCTGAAGATTTCAGATGTTCTAGCTTCCACAATCATGGTAGCCAACTCCTAAAAGTCAATTTCCTTCTCTCTCTCAATATACACACACATAACCTATTGGTTCTGTTTGGAAGAAACCCAGTTATTAAGAAAGACAATGTCATATAAGGAAGTCCTACTCTGCTTAATGAAAATTATACTTTTGTTTCCCACTTTTCAAGATTAGAGAAGCTATAAATTTACAAGAATTATACATTTATGCTTGATGTGGAAGGGCCTGAGAGGGTTTCTTTTTGCTTTAGGGCAGGACATGGGATAAGTTTTGTAATGAAGTATTTTTTTGGGATGATGTTCTAAGGGCTCATCAAAGATGGAATCTGTCTTACTAAAGCCTTTCTTTGGATCTCTGTCACAGTCAGCATCATGATCCAGAAGGATAGTTCTTCTCCTTTCATAGAGTTCTAACATCTGAAACATCTGATTTTTCATAACTGGGTATGGAAATCAACTCATAGGTGTGGAGACCAATCCATAGGAGTGGAGACCAACCCATAGGTGTGGAGATCAACCCATGGTTGTGAAGATCAACCCATAGGTGTGAAGATCAACCCATAGGTGTGAAGATCAACCCATAGGTGTGAAGATCAACCCATAGGTATGGAGACCAACCCATAGGTATGGAGATCAACCCATAGGTATGGAGATCAACCCATAGGTAAGTATAACACTTTGGGGTGATGACAGGGACTAGTGGAATGCTAGTAGTTGATAGTTTATACTTCGTCACTGAGTGGAGTAAGCACTCTGGCTCCTAGAAGTGGGTGGAGGTCACAGGGAATGATGCAGGCTCAAAAATTATTGCCAACAGCCAGTGACATTGGCTACCAGGTCTGAACTTTGGGTGAAATGAACATAGAGTGGGACAGAAAAGTCCAATGCACTCTACTAAATAACCTCTTCTTGACATGCAAGTCAATAATTTCCATTTAAAAAATGGATAAGAAGTTGTGCAAAATGGTGTCCACCTTTAAAGAACTCAAGAAGCAGAAGTAGATGGATATTTGTGAGTCAGAGACTCACCTGGTCTACACAGTGAGTTCCAGACCAGCCAGGGCTACATAGTGAGAACCTGCCTCAAAAAATATGAATAAGAACAGAATTCTATTATATATTTAACATGCAGCAACTAAAAACCACTGAGGACTTTGTCTTAGATTTCTAGCATCTATCTCTAAGGATAAAAAATAACATCATGTGGCTCTCTGAGTCAAAGATTCAGTGCATTCCAGTTCAATAAATTGAATTTCTCTAAATTATTTTGTGAGATGATTTGAGCCATAAGACTATACAGATGTAGGTGAGTTGACATTTAAACAGAATCTCTAAGTCCCAGGAGGGTAGGTATTGTGCCTGACACATAATTTAGCTATGTAAAACAATTGGGTTAATAAATTAGTAATATAAGAGTGCCTTGGGGTTTTCTTTCTATTTACAGTTTATGCATATTAGATAGAGCTGTTGAGCTTTTACATCTCAATTTGTTAATACCATGTAGTGGCTATTTAGCTCTGAGATCATATTCAGCATTGCTTAGTTTCTTCCTTGAAGGGGAAAAAAAAAAGACCCAAGTTGGTAATTTTGGCGGAAATGAGCATCTGGGGACATGGAATTGGATTCTTAATTGGTGGCTCTGAGAACATTCATGCTTGAATTCTTCTGGGGTGAGAGAGTATCGCCCTCAAGATCTTAAGAGTTCTTAAAAGGGAGGTATAGTATTTCAGAAACAACCCTTTCAAGCCTTAATGCCTTTCATCAAAGGCTTTTAAAGCACTTTGCCTTTTGCAGGGCCCATGCCTACCTCCTGCCCAGCTTACACACATGCCTCCCTCTGAGGTCAATGGAGGCCAACAGCCCTGAGAAAACACATGAATGCACCCAGTGAGCCTACAAGATAGCCATAGTTCACTCTTGCATGTGAGTGTGCAACTAAAACCATAGTGTAGGTGCAAATAAAACTAAACATGAGGTCCAAAGAAAATTGGTCACCAGATGAAGGGACCCGATGTATGACAATAGAACCTCTCAGAACGGAAGAGTGTGCCATTGGAGGTGGGGAATTCTTTGGAGAACTCAAGCACAGGTTGACTGACCACTTAGTGACCATGTTGAGATAGTTGTGCAAGCACACACACTTTGGCTCATGGACCCAACTTTGTGGACAATACGAGCCTTTACTCCAGCCTGGAAAGAGCTCAGTTGGTAAAGGGTTTTTGCCTTGTAAGCCCAGAGACCTGATTTTCATCCCAAGAAATCATGTAAAAATAAAAGAGCCATGCATGGTGGCACACGCTTGTAATACCAGTGCTGGAGAGGCAGAGACAGGAAGATCGCTGGGGCTTGCTGGCCAGCCAGCCTAGCTTACTTGGTGAGGTCCATGCTAGGACAGAGAGATCCTGTCCTAATTAAAAAAGAAAAATAAAGTGAATGGCACCTGAGGAACAATATCAGAGACGGTCCTACACATATGCATGCACACATACACATATGCATCCATACACAGATGTGCATACACATAAACACACACACACACACACACACACACACACACACACACACACACACACACACACAAAATAAAAACAAGCTCAAAAACTCCTGGCCCTTCTACCAAATCCTTCTCTTCATCTAAGAATGGGGCATCTGAACTCTTCGGTTCTCGGCTCTGGCCCTTGCCTACACATATCACTTCAGGGCAGTGAGGAAGAGGTAAGTGATTGCTGTGGCCGAAACTCTGGCTGGGATAATAAACAAATTCCAAAAGAGACTTCCCGAAAAGGCTCTGGGATGCAGGCACGTTTACCACTGGTCTTCCAGATGAGGACCTGGAGCCCCAAGGAGGTTGAATCACCAGAGATTTGGTTAGGTTCCCTGCTGTATGCATGTCATGGCAGAGCCCAGGCCTGGTAGATTTTATCGTGGTTAATCAAGTCATTAGCTGCTCGTGTTGAGTTTCCTTGGGGATCTGTGTCTGGATGTGTTTTCTTCAGAGGATGATTGTGATTGCTTAGTCTAGTGCGTGATTCTCAAACTGTAGCATGCATCAGAAGCCCCTGAGGCTTGTTGAGAGACAGACTGGGCCCCACCCTCCAAACTTCTGATTTAATTGATATTAGGTGCAGCTGGAGAGTTTGTCTTTTTAACAACATCTCCAGTGTATTAGTTTGCTAGTGCTGCTGTGACTAATGACCACAAACTTAGTGGCCTAAATCACTATACATTTACTAAATTTACGGAGGTCAGAAGTCCAAGATGGGTCTTACGGCATCATATTGGCAGAAATATGTTCCTGTCTGGAGGCTCTGGGAAATCTCTGTTTCCTTTAATATGGCAGGTTCTCGAGGCTGCCACATCCATCCTGTGGCTTCTGTCCCGGGATGCCACTTCCATCTTCAAAATCAGCAGCAATTGGCTAATTTGTTACAACAGCCCCAGAAAATAACCTGGAGACTTGCTAAGAAGGCGAAATCTCCAGCTTTCACCCAGAGCTATTGAGTCTGAAAACCTGAGAGGAGGCCACAGCACTTTCCTGCCTCTCTTGTTCTGACTTTTCTGCCTTCCCATTCACTTTTAGTGCCCTGAGACAGGATTTCATGTAGCCCAGGTTGGCCCTACACTCACCATGTAACCGAGGATCACCTTGAATTTCAGATCCTCCTGCCTTCATTTCCTGAGTATAGACTTATAGGCATGTGCCACCCTCCTTGTTTATATAGGGCTCGGGATCAAACTCAGGACTTTGTGCATGCTAGGCAAACACTATACCCACTGAGTAATATCCCCAGCCCTACTTCTTATTGTAAAATAAAATAACTAATAGCCTTAGTTATATATTCAAATTGTATTTTTTCCTTGCTGTGTAGTGTAATAAATAAAGCCGTAAGTCCCACAGTTGAGGAGGTGGGCACCTTAGGGACAGTATGACATTGATCTGCCTACTACAGCAGGCGATACCGTTGCTACATCTCAAGTCCTTGTTTCAAGAACCTCAGCTTCCAAGATCTGGAAGACAGTGCAGAGGAAGCAGGGTCAGGGGGAGAATTGCTGGTCAGTGCAAGTGGACAGGAGCTTGCATGCCTCATGGGGATAATGGGAACTTGGTGTGGTTTTAGCTTTAATCAAACTATCACGCAAAATGTGACCTTGTAAACTGTCAATACTAAGATGCCAGTGGACATCCAAACTGAAGGTTCTGATGAGTGTAGCGCATTGTCCTGGCTGCATTGGTCTGACTCAGCCTTGGCACCTAATGCAATCTTCAAGGCCTATTTGCCATGGCACAGGCGGTTGCTATTCTTTCTTTTATTCTGAAAACAAGTCTTGATCATTTGGCTAGTTTTCATATGGGTGAAAAGTCATATAATGAGACTAGCGCCCATGGGCTAGGAGATGTATAGGCGGGGTGAAGACCAATGAAATATTATAACCCAAGGGTGGTGATTTTGTGAGACAGATGTGTGACTAGACGGTGACTCAGCATGCCTGTTTTTTTTTTTTAAAGAAAGAATTTGTTATATTGTTGAATGGGAAAAACTATGACAAGTGTGGTCTTCAAATATACATCTTAGGCCTCCTTCTGAATATTCTCATCATCTATCTTCTCTCTCTAGAAACCCCCTCTGAGCTCTCTACTCTGATTGAGATGGTGGTCATCTGCTTCTGAGCAGGCTTACTGGGTCAGTTCCCCTGAGTGCCCATGAGACAGTGCCCAGCCCAGCAGGCACGTCCCTGAAGAACATTTGCCGTCAGGAAGGGAATTCCTCCACGCTACAAAGGAAGTGTGATTGTCAGGTGAGTGAGTGCTGGTAAGCTCTGATCCTTGACTGACTTGTGTGGGTTTGGACTGTGGGAAGTATCCTGGAATGCAAGGGACCATCATTCCACTGTTAATTCAGGGACAGAAAATTCCCTGCCCTCAATCAATTCTATGATAAAAGATACATCTTTTTCATATTCTTAGAGTACGGCTTCCATGAACATGGAGAAGCAATGTTAAATTAGTCAATTAAACTATAAACATCCAATCCTTTCTAGTGTGCTTCACCGTGTCTTAAAGCACTGTTTGACATGAAGTCAGCCTGTTAAAACTACCTCCTGGGACCAGCTGATGAATACCCTCCAGACAGATTTCTTAATGGTCACAGGTTACCAAATCAAGGTTATTTTCAGAATGGGAGACCCAGTTCCAAGATCAAGGATGTAGCAGCTTTAGGAGGTGCTGTGTTCACGCCACCATGAAGATACGCGATGAGGAGGAGGATCATAGTTCGCATTGCTGCTGGACCGTTGTTTATTTGTATTGTTAAATTGAATCCTCATGGCGGCTCAGTGAGGTAGGAGCTATAATAATCTTACCGATGAGGACAGTAGGATAAGAAGGATTAACAAGCTTGCCCAAGGTGACAGTGAGTTTCAGGACTGGAATTCAAGCCAGTCATCATGAATCCAGAAAGTGTGCGTTATTTAATGTTTCTGCACACCGCCAGGGACAGTCCTGTCTTGTCCCTCCTGTCCCTCTCTTTCCACTTCCTTCCCCTTCCTCTTTCCCTCCCTCCATTCTTCCTTTCTCCTATAGGTTTTCTCCTTTCCATCCTTCTTCATATCATATGGCAGCCCAGACATGGAAGTGCTGTGGGGCGGTCTGTATGTCAAGTGTGTTGCTGATTGGTCAATAAATAGATCACTGATTGGCCAGTGGCCAGGCAGGAAGTGTAGGCGGGACAAGGAGGAGAATAAAGCTGGGAAGTGGAAGGCTGAGTCAGAGAGACACTGCCCGTCGCCACGATGACAAACAGCATGTGAAGATGCCGGTAAGCCACGAGCCATGTGGCAAGGTATAGATTAATAGAAATGGATTAATTTAAGCTGTAAGAACAGTTAGCAAGAAGCCTGCCACGGCCATACAGTTTGTAAGCAATATAAGTCTCTGTGTTTACTTGGTTGGGTCTGAGCGGCTGTGGGACTGGCAGGTGATAGAGATTTGTCCTGACTGTGGGCCAGGCAGGAAAACTCTAGCTACATGGAATAGGTACTTCCTATGTGCTAGGCAGGATGTTGATAGGTAGAGATTCAAAGGTGAATGAGATTGGGGTCCTGCCTGCATGAGACTTGCAGGTTCCTTTGCTTCTTGTTCCCTTCTCCCCTTCCCCCTCCATATCTCCCTAGTCTCTTCTTCTCCTCTTTTTCCATGGTTCCCTTCATGAAAGATGTCGTCATTGTCACAAGCAGCAGACGACTGGGGCTGTTCTACCAGGATTTCTTAAAGATGTCCCTTGGAATCACACAACTGCGGACAGACGGAAACACTAAAACAAAAGTACCTCTTTGGCCAGGTCAAGGACAGGACTCCAACAGAACAAGGGCAGACGTGAAAGTAAATGGTGCTAGAAAATGCCAAGTTCGGAAATATACATTGACAAGAAGAGTCTCTCAGAGTTGGATAGAGTGGGAATTCTGTGAGATTCATGATCATTTTGGAGGTAATAATGATCTGCTTGTCTGGGTCTTTGAGGTGTTCACAAAGCAAAGGAAATAGTTGGGTCAAATTCTTCAGGTGACTCTGCTGGGAAAATCAAGGGGATGGGAGGGAAGGACAGAAAATGGCAGATGACAATCCTTATGTGTTCATTTATCTCTTATGAGTTCATGACACATATTTAATTGGTGCAATACAGCATGGGGAGAAAGAAGAAGGTTATGTCCTCTGTGTGTGTGTGTGTGTGTGTGTGTGTGTGCACGCACACATGTACACTGTTTTCAACTCTGGGCCCGCTCATGAAAACACCAAGTTCTCGTCTGAACTATTTTTAGATATCCACTTTACTTTAATATCATTGAATGGCATAAATTATTTTAAAAAGCACAAATTCCAGGGACCTAGAGAACTCCTGTGAAATCACATGGGCTCTGGTGGTGGAACAACGCCTGATTCTTTCTCCTCTGTTTTATTCCATTTACTTCAAATAACTAGAACTTAATAATTGTATTTATGACCATATTCCTGAGAGGTATTTCCAGATTCAGTGGAAGCCTGCATGGAAAAGCACATTTTAAGGGATTAAAATGATCATTAAATCACTTTTAGATTCTGTCCCCCAAAGCCTTATCCTTTCTGTTTGGTTATTTTCCTAAAATAGCTCATTTTATGAGCTTGCATTAGTAATTAGAAGTTTTACAAAGACCTGGAAAATGAGTTGAAGGAAGTTCCTGCCCCGAGAGCTTTCGGCCTCCTTTGGATTGTTCCCGGTCACTGCTCTTCCAGAGAGAGGCCTGGGGACAGGGAGGGTCCTTAGCAGACCCGGCTCTCTGAGGGGCTGCGGTCTCAGAGGCTGCAGTAGGCAGAATTCTGCAGAGAACAGGGATAGATCTACATCCACACATACGCCTTTCTAAATACAAAGACATACATAAACCTTTTGTATATATATTTATATAGAGCATATCTGAGTTAATAATAGTCTCTCTGTCTCTATTTCTGTCTCTGTCTCTCTCTGTTTGTCTCTCTGTCTAGTCTCTCCATGTATACAGAGGAAGAGGAAGAGACAAGGGGTATTGGCTCATGACTCATAAGTTCTTGGAAGCCAACAAGTTTCAACCTGCAGGGTAGGCCAAAAGGCCAGACACTCAAGAAAGAGGTAATAAAATACAGCTGGCCCAGTGGTTCAGAGCTTGTACTGATCTTTCAGAGAACCCAAGTTTATTTCCTGCCTGACATCCAGTGGTTCCAGAAGCTATGTCTGACATCTCACAACTGCCTTTAAGTCCAGCTCCAGGGGATCCAATGCCTTCTTCTGACCTCTGGGAACACCTGCACTCACATACACATACCCATACAGTTATACACTTATACACATAATTTGAAAATTTTAATTATTTTAGTATATTTATCTATGTGTGGCTCTGTGCACACAAATGCAATGTTAATGGAGGCCAGAAGAGAGTGCTGGATTACTTGGAACTAGAGTTACATGTGGCCATGCGCTGCCCAATGTGGGTTCTAGGAACCAAACTTGGGTCCTCTGTAAGGGCGGTGCATACCTGAACCATCCCTCCACCTCCACATATACATGGTTAAAAACAAATTTTAAAAAACTTGATATTACCATCTGGAGTCCCAAATCCACAGGATAGGCTGGCAGCTCGAAATAAAAAGGTTTCTGCAATGTATTGTAGTAACTTCACCACTCGCCATCATAATCTTCAGTTGGTTGAGTGAGGCCTGCTCATCTCATGGTGGGAACCCTGCTTTACTTTAAGTCTACTGATTGTACATGTTGACCACATTTAGAAAATACCTATCTAGACTGGTGTTTGATGAATTAACTGGATACCACAGCTGAGCCAAGTGACACATGAAATTAGTTATGACAAGATTCCAGGGCATAGGACTCATAGATCCTGTCTTACCCAGTTGTTCATTTGTGGGAACATACCATGCTTGGTGGTTACTTCTTACTTAAGTAACAGTTGCACATACTGTGATAGCAGATCAGCTAGCTTCTATATTGATGAGTGTATCAAAGGGTATGCCTCTAGAATTCTTATATTTAGAATTCTAGATTTTAGATTCAGGGTCCACTTGGCTTGGCCTGTATGGCTTACTCCCTGGGCAAGAGAACCAGAAGAGGAATGGACAAGAAAGGATCTCCTTTTCTAAAAGCTCTACCCTCCTCAGTTCAACTACTCTAGAAGGAAGTTAGTTACAAAATCAAAATGCCCTCTGAGAGAGTTACCTCACCTGCATGTCAGCATGGATGACTATATCCAAGCGATGACGGCTATAACCCTTCTCGTTTGGAAATATGGCATGGTTTTCAAATAACAGACTGTCTCATTCCCAAGGCAACTAGGATTTCATGGCTACTGAGACTCACTTGAGCAAATACATAGTAATTTCACAAGGCTTTGGAAACTTTCTTCCAAGCACACTATTGCTGAATTATTTAGGGAAAAAAAAAGTGCCCAAGTCCCAGTATTCGAGATCCTTGAATGTTCACACAATATGCCTTAGTCACCCCAGCCAGATTGAAATTACCAATGCCAAGTGTCTTAGTTAGGGTTTCTATTGCTGTGAAGAGACACCATGACCATGGCAGCTCATAACATTTAATTGGGGTTTGCTTACAGTTTCAGAGGTTTAGTTCATTACCAATCAGGGTGGGAAGCATGGTGGCACGCAGGCAGACATGATGCTGGAGAAGGAGCTGAGGGTTCTACATCTTGATCTGCAGGTAACAGGAAGTGAACTGTGTACTGCACTGAGTGTACCTCGAGCAATGGAGACCTCAAAGCCCACCCCCACAATGACACAGTTCCTCCACACCTCCTAATAGTGCCACTCCCTTTGGGGGCTATTTTCTTTCAAACCACCATATCAAGAAACCGCTCTCTTCTCAAAGCTTTGATGCTTAAAGAAAATAACCCAAATTCTAATTTTGTTGTTGTTTGTGGTACTGGGGATTGAAATGAAGGCCCTGTGCATGCTCAGCAGGCCCTCTACTGCTGAGCCATATCCCCCATTGTGAGCATCACAGATTGGATGGAAAGGTATCCTGGCAGTCAAGAGCCAAGGAATGTCACCAAGTCACTGTAAGCAGCTCATAGCCCTGCTCCAGGGACAGGTTCCCCAGTGCAAGTGTAACAACTCCGCTCTGACAGGGGAGGGTTTCCCCAGTGAGGCTAGGTGCTCCTGTTATGTTGTACTGCGTCTCCACAGGGCCAATGTAGCCAACCACAGACTATATAACCTGCAAACTCATGAAATAAACCAGTTCTCTATACATTGATTGTCTCCAGTATTTTGTTACAGTGACAGGAACCTTACTGATAAAGTTGGTCCAAAAAGAAATCCCATGCCTTAAAATGTTTGTTAAATAGGAGGGAAAGTTTACATCTTTTTCTCCATTACCCTTAATGTAGTGTATTCGGTATAGAACCAGTGATTGAATGCATTTGTTCATGTGTTTCAATGGGGGGTGGTGGTGGTGGTGATGATGGAGGTGTTACGGACTTGGACCTGAGTCAATCTTGAGAAAATGAGCAAACGTATTGATTTTTTTTCTTTGTTTCTAGGGGATAAAAATGAGAGATGTGCCGAATTTAAATCTGAAGTGAACCATGAGGGTGGATCACCAAAAGGGGGAAGGGACAGAGAAGCCTGCCATGGTGCTGCTCTGTCCGGCACTGTTAAGTTGGGACTGTTGGGGACAGTGACAGAGGTGGGGGGGGCGGGCTCTGAGCAGAAGACACAAGGCTTTGTCATAGGGGTGGGGACATGGAATGGTAGGGTTTGGTTTGCTTGTTTCCTAGTCATGGAAGGCTAGGATTCAAAGAGTCGTCAACAACCATGCAACAAGCAAAGTCATGAGAGACATGGGGAAACTAGGTATAACTCAAGCATGAGACGTGTTCCCAGGAGGGGTCCTGTGAGCTCCAGGGGCAGGATTACACACGTCTAGAAGCTTCTTTGTATTGTCCTGGCCCAGGTACCTCCTCCATGGTGAGGTACTCCAGACGTAGGAGCAAGACTCGGTTCTGCTGAGCTGGAGTCTCCATAGAATGGCACCAACTCTCCTTGTCTCCCTGATGCTCCTTTCAGATGTCTTTGTGAGCTGCTTACTCCGTGGGACCTTCTAAAGCAGCTCCAAGGCTCTAAGGAGTGGGTGGCCGCTGAGGAAGATGAGGTTTGAGGGATGGTCATGGTAAGGATTCCCTCAGAAATGAGATGTAAAGGCAAGCCATTTATTTGGTAGTCGACCGTAGGAAACACCCCCAGAGGGTATGGAAGAGAGGCAGGGCAGGGAAGAAAGCCAGTAACTGATGCGTATCAAACCTTGAGCAACTGGAGCTGTTCTTTGCTGGAAAATGCTGGGAGGCTGTGGAGGACAGGAGCCTCAGGGTAGGATTTCTCGCTTCAGAACCAGTGATTTTGTTTTGAGATTGGTAAACCTCTCTTGCAGACAACTATCTCTGGGGTTGCTAGATGTTTAGTAGCAAACAGACCTCTGATTGCTACACAAGTAGAATCTCCTCCCCTTCTTCTCTAAGCCTCTGTGACAATTCAGAAGGCCTCCAAACATTGCCAAAGCCCCCAAGTTCGAACATTACTAAAACCCCCAAAGTTCAAATATTTCCCAAACCCCCGAAGTCCGAATATTGCCAAAACCCCCAAAATGCAAGAGATTTCTCAGAATTGAGATGGCTCTGTCTTTAGAGAAATCCCATTTGAGGAATGAGGGAGCTGCTGCCTATTTCTCTTAAGACTCTATTAGTCACCAGTATAGGGATGAGGCATTGACTCTCTGGAGCTCATTAGCCAAACATGCTATCTTGGTCAACAATAACAAAAACCACCACCACCACCACCACCACCACCACCACCACCACCACCACCAATGTCATTGGTGGAGATTTGCGGAGAGGCAGCTCTTGGGATTTGGAGGTAAGTTCCAAGTGGACAAGGGTGGAGGCCAAGCAACACCTGTGATCTGTGGTCATCTAGGGAGCTGCTTTACCATTTGTGCATTTAACCATCACTTGTTCATTTAATTATACGAACGCTCACCATCAAGGACCTGGTGTGTGCTAGGTAGGCACCAGGCCCAACACGAGGGGATTCAGTGTTCAACATGGAATTAAGAACCCCTGTCCGTATACCTTTAGGAGTAACACTGTAGAAGAACAAGGAGCTTACCAATCAGATAACACAAGTGACGTTTTATATGATGATAGTAGTGATGAGATAAGATGCAAAGTGATGAAATCAATCATAACTACTATAGTTCTGACATTCCGTCTTCAAGATCTTTGCACTTCTTATTCTTGTTACTGGCTTTTGCCCTCTAGGTAGCATGGCGCTGTCCTTCACTTCATTTAGCGCTCAGGTAAGTCTTTCCTTTGGGGGGCGTTTTCCCCGATCACTTTATCTAAAATCGTGCCCTCCCTGGAATCCTTACTCTCTGTATTTGTTGCTTTTAGCACCTATCAGACCTCACAGAGGTGTTTTGGTTTGTTTGTTTTGGTCTCTCTACCGTCCCTCTCGGACACATCAATGGTTTCATTGCCTTTACGTCTCCAGCACGGAACTGAGGAGTCCACTAGGGATTTGTTGCATGTGTAATGTAGACACTGACTTGCTGAGAGGAGGGTCAAGGAAAACTTTCTTAAGACAGTGGCAAAGCAAGATCTAGAGCAGTGATTCTCAGCCTCTGAGTTTCGACCCCTTTGGGGGGTTGAATGACCCTTTCACAGAGGTCACAGATCAGCTATCCTGCAAATTAGATATTTACATTATAATTCATAACGGTAGCGGATTGCAGTTACGAAGTAGCAGGGAAATCATTTTATGATTGGGGGTCACCACAACATGAGGAACTGTATTAAGGGGTCACAGCATCAGGAAGGCTGAGAACCACTGCACTAGAGAGAGGAAAAAAATCACCTGATGAAGAGGGCAGGAAGAGCAGCCTAGACAGTGGGGAGCACATGACGTGGTGCCCTGGGTGGGAGAAGCATGGGGACTTGAGGGCACTAAAAGAGAAGCAATGTGCCTGGTACTGGAAGAGTGGTGAGGGCGGTCATTTCTTGATTTAAAACAATGAGAGCCATGGATATACCTTAAGTAATGGAAAGGTGTGTACAGGAAGATGGGGGAAGAGAAGGGCTTACCGCCACTCCGGTTCTGGGCTCTAGAATGCTAGAGGGGGCAGATGTAGGTGGTACCCTGGTGGCGTGTTTCATCCTTAGAAACAGACCCATCTGGTTGAGTATTTGGGTATATGTGGAAAACTTAGGTCATTTGCTTCAAGGATTCAGGGGTTTAAAGGACTCTGTGCGAATTGTCAGGCCTGCATTCCTCATCAGAGTCCATGTTTTCAGGATGTTCTGGCTTGCGTGGAGGAAAGAGGAGCGTGGCTGCTGCTTTTACCGGATGATTCGTGTGCTGGTCCTAACTCAGAGAATCGGGATGAAACCAAGGCTTGTCTGGGGATCTCATGGAGGATGTCTCACTGTTCACAAATATTCCATGCCCTTTCTTTGAGAGGATAATCCATGCCTGCTTGTCGAAATTGGTCATGGCTAGTGACTTGCTTAGATGTCTCGTGGAATGGGAACAGAAAGGATGTATGTCGTTTCTGAGCCAGAAGGTTTCAGAGCCAGGGCATGGCTGACCATGTTTTCTAATTTTTTTTTTTTTTTTTTTTAAGCACACAGCAAACATCAGTTGAAATAAGAGAGCAGCAAGGCAAGAGTTGGGAGCGCCAAGCCCTCTCCTCTTCACTAACTAGCTACGGTACATGTACTGCTTTTCTAGTGTGAGGCCCTTACGATTCCTTTCAGTTCTAGGGCGCAGTACAGATACTGTGGAAGTAAAACGACCACTTTGAGATGCTTATTAGGAGTGTTGTTCCCCCTGGCTGGTGGGGGTAAAGACTTGGATGGGAACTGGGGTGTATTGGGAGGTAGGCAAATTGTTTTGATTTTAAAACAAAAACCTCTTTACAGGGTGATGCATGGATTTTTGGGGTGTCTCAGATTTGTGTTCTATCACTTCTCTCAGACATCCTTGCCCTCAACTGCAGATCACAGGACCTTCAGAGACAGGACCGGTGAAAACTGATTCTGGTAGAAAGGTCCTTTTGTACTCTGTTCCTGAGGCTAGAACACGAGGAAGCTGTTCCTGCAAATTGCTGTCAAGTGTATTCTTAATGTTTTCTCTGGGGTCACACTGTTTGGGTGACCCCATTCCCTGGAGGCGCCTCCTCTCAGAGATAAGATTCCTTCAGCTGGGGGTTGATAGGCCTGGGTTGTGTCTGAGGCTCGTGGGGGGCTGTCACCATCTCCACTGGAGACAGATGTTTTCCCAGCCCTTACCCTGCTGGAGTTTCCTAGCAAGGTGTCACCCATCAGTGTCTTGAACAACACCCTGTACCATCTCGCAGACACCCGGATTCTTCTGTCCCACTGGGGGGGGGAAGTTCTTCACAGAAGGGGAAGTTAGCCTCACACCTAATTCATCAGTTGAAACCACAGCTGTGGTGACAGGAAGAGGATGGAGTGAGAGGAAGGCTCACGTGCCCAGGAAGAGCCGGGTGCATCCCTGCCTTTCGGTTCCTCTTGGGCTTTGTTCAGCTCTTACGTTCCTGTACACCGACCCTCATGCGTGTGTGTACCTCGTGTCTTCAGCCTCAGAAAGTGTTATCTAAAACCAGGGGCTGACCTTGAGGTCAGGAACCCTCAAGTTTTTAATCTGTCTGCCGGTCATGGCTAGCTGGGTGGCCTCTGAAATATTATTTAATGTCTCTGGGCTCTGATTTCCTTGGCTGTGTGGGGTTGGGTGACCTCATGGTGACATTTCACTGGCCATGAGAAATGGAGGCATCTGAATGTTTAGTTCTTACTTAGGATACAATGGGAGGGGATTTTTTTTTTTTTTTATTTTGGGGTGGTGGTGGAGATGATTCTATGAAACTGAGGTTACTTTATCTACTCAACTAAGCTGGCGATGACAACCACAAACATAACCTCAAGGAAAAGAAAGTATTTCCTTCCCAAACATGGAAGTTGTGGAATCTACATTTATCATTTTTCCCTGATTGCTCAGAACTAAACACAAAATTCAATTGACAAGTATGTTAGACCTTCTTGTCAGCATATTTTCATTCTCCTTCTGCCTCCTGGTTGTGTCTTCCCACTTAACTGTGTTGATAGGACAAGTCAGATGGTTCACTGACACTAGGACAGCCCTAAGCAGCAGCCTCCAAGTTCAAACCAAGTCACTAGTCACTGGATGACTGTACTTCCTGTGCTGAAGTCTCACACTGACACCACTTCCGAGGAAATCCAGTGACGTGGTGGTGGTGGTGGTGGAGGAGTAATAACATTGTGATGAGATTTCTTCGGTTCCCACCCATGTGAAAGGTGTTTTAAATAGATCCCAAGTCCTGAGCTCTAGGGAAATATAGTATAGTGAGATTCCAGACCACTTACCCATTCCGCAGTTTGAAACATTGATTGGAGAAAACACTAAGAAATCTGCAGATAATCCCTCTTGGTGTAAAATTGTAAATATTCAAGGATAGTTAGCGTGTGTGTGTGTGTGTGTGTGTGTGTGTGTGTGTGTGTGTGTGTGTGAGAGAGAGAGAGAGAGAGAGAGAGAGAGAGAGAGAGAGAGAGAGAGAGAGAGAGAGAGAGAGAGAGAGAGAGAGAGAGAGAGAGAGAGAGTTTAACCATATTTAAGTATGTTTAACAATAGTAGTACCATGTATTTATGTTATCCTATCTCCACGGAGCTCCAAGGAATTTACAAATTGTTTTTTAAAATTCAGCTATAGCTCCCAGGTTCTCGGGAAGGCAAGCAGGGGCAGGTTCTGTGAGTACTGTTTAAATCAAGGAATTTGAGATTCATTGAGTGGCAAATCCAGACTCATCCAGTATGTCAACGTCTGAGGGAGCTGCTTTTGGCACCTGGGTCCTTCCTGTCTCATCGTCTCAGTGGGGGTTCAGAGCATTCACTTCTATTTGATCAACCCTTTCCCAAGCACTGTACTCCTTCAGGAAGTTTAAGGCAAAGCGGAATCTGTGCCATGTGAATGAGAGATCGAGACCCCCGTGTTCCCAGGAATTTTTGACAATAGTCACAAACACCATTCTGGGGGAATCTCTCTTTAAACATCTGGGGCATCACTGAGAATACCACTCTGCTGGATTTTAGATGTTACGATAGAAAGGAAGTGTAGACACAATACCTGCTTGTGACTCAGAGGCTTGGGCTAGTCTTCAGCTCTGAGGTACTGATATTCTGTTTGGTCTTTGCTAGAGGGACTATGAGTGAAGCCTTGGACTTGAAGGCCTTCCCAAGGAGATGGGACTTTGGGAAATAAACTGAACTCCAAAGGGAAGGCATAATGGGGAGCAATAGGTATCAGATCATCTGTGAAGTTCCAGGCTTTCCCTTTTGTTATTATCATAGGCTTCTTGAAACTTAAAAATACCAAGGTAGATCTAGCAATGAGGCCTTTACTCAGATGTAGCCAGTATTCCCTTTTATCTTATGGTCTAGGCCCAGGTTCTCAACCTGTGGGTTGCAACTTCCTGTGGGTTGCAACTTCTTCGGGGTCATATATTAGATATCCTGCATATCAGATATTTCCATGACAATTCATAACAGTAGCAAAATTATAGTTATGAAGTAGCAATGAAAATAATGTTATGGTTGGGGGGGTCACCACAACACGAGGAACTGTATTAAAGGGTCCCAGCATTAGGAAGGTTGAGAACCACTGGGTTAGGTGTTAACTATGTGACCATGGGCAGGTAACATAAATATCTCGACTCTGGGTTTCTTCAAGTGCAGAAATGAAGAGTTTGATCATGTGACTTTTTAATTAGACCCGTGCATCTCTAAGAGCCAGGAGAGAGCCTTGGGACTGCTGAGCTCTCTGAAGCAGCAGCAATATGGACAGGCTGTGTTAGGCTGCAATCCATTCCCAGCTCACCATCCACAGGGATTTTGCATCCTATCTGTGCTTCATAGTGGAGTTATTTGAAGCAAAGCTACTCACACCAAAAAAGAAGTTTGTTGTTACTGTCAAGACAGAGCGAGAAAGTTTGGTTTTCTCTCTCAACCGAAACCAAGAAGGACATAATACAGGAGATAATAATTTTCAAGGTAGTGGCCAGTGCCGATGAGGTAACTACCAGGACAGGAGAAGGACCACTTGGAAGGGCTACAAGGAGTAATGCTTGCTTCTCACACAGGGCAGGGATAGTGCCGTTGCCACAGTCAGACTGCAGAGCCTTGCCGTTGGTTCACGGGGCCCTGGGTAAACTCTCAGGGAAGTCTTGCTTCAGAGGAGAGACCTAATTAGCTCTAGGCCACATGCTGCCCCTGTCCTTCCCAAGGACACTAGAAAGCAACAACAAAGAAGAGCAAGACTATTTCTCTGTAATTGAATTGTCTCCCAGAATAA
Source organism: Peromyscus californicus insignis (assembly GCF_007827085.1). Classification (NCBI taxonomy): domain Eukaryota; kingdom Metazoa; phylum Chordata; class Mammalia; order Rodentia; family Cricetidae; genus Peromyscus; species Peromyscus californicus. The sequence goes on from NW_026294480.1 coordinate 30,289,808, forward strand.
AGCTCAGAAGTATTGGTGGAGATGCCAAAATATCCGGACCAAACAACAGCCAACTTATAACAGCTAGAATGTGATTTTTAAAAAGTTAACAGGCATGAAAAAAAGTAGGGAAATAATCTGTAATGAGAAAAAAATCAATACTGACCTAGAATTGACAAAATGTTATCATTAGTAGACAGCAAATTTAAAGCAAGTATTAAAACAGCCCATGTGCCCAAACAAAAAGTTGCCATATGAAAGAAAAGTCCAAATCATACTTTGAGCACTGAGAGCAACATTAGGAAAGGTGAAAGATACATTATATAGCATTAGTGGAAGATTAAACTCCGAAGAAACAAAGATTAGTGAACTTGGAGACACAGCAATAAAACTATTGAAATATAAACAAACAAACAAAAAATCAATTGTAAACAGGATAGTCTTGATTGACACGTGATGGCAGGTGACACCCAGGCACAATTAGTCTTGTTCTTAACCTTTGGTCAGAGAGGCTTCTGAAACACACTAGCATCTTGTCTTTGGGTTTCCAGCTTCCTAAGTGGGGAGAGAATGAATTTCTGTTACTTTAAGTCAGAGGTTCTCAACCTTCCTAATGCTGCGACCCTTTAATACAGTTCCTCATGTTGTGGTGACCCTTGACCATAAAATTATTTTGTTGCTACTTCATATGTGCTCCTGTTATGAACTTTTTTTGGAAATCTAATTATACAACTGTTAAAAACCATGGGATCATCACATATTATGTCAATGCTCTATTATTTTTTAATTGATTGGTTTATTCTTTGACAATTGCATACATGCATATATGTATTTGGGTTGTTTCCTCTCTCACCTTCTCTCGATCCCTCTCATTAGTCCCCTGACTTTCCTCAGTGAGTTCCTTTCCTACTTTCATGTAGCTGTTTTTGTTGCTGATGTCGTTGATGTTGATGGACCTTAATTAGAGTTGCTCGCATGAGCATGAGTGTGGGTGTTGTTAACTGCAGCCCAGACAATTTATCCATCAGTGGCTACACTACTGAAGACATGCTTGCATCTCCTCCAGCTACCACTGACATCCTCTGATGTTCTGAGGGAATCAAAAGGGGGCTCATGAGCTCCTTCCCCTATCTGTGCTGGAATGTCAACGGACCCCAACTTGTAAAGCTTCCGTGTTTGTAGCCACAGCTTCCCCGAGTTCATGAGCACAATGATCATGCCATGTCCAGAAGACAGAATTTCACGATGGTTCCCACCATCCTTCAGTTCTAAGTTCTTACTTCCCTTTCTTCCACCCTATTTCCCGATCCTTACCAGGTGGAACAATACATAGCTGTGGGGTTTGGGTCTGAGCACTCCACAGTCACCCCAACACTTTAATCAGCTATTACTCTCTGTATTAATCATCTTCTTGAAGGATGAAGGAAATCCTGTCAGTCAGCATGACATGGATGGGTCTTAGGGACATTGTGTAGAGTAAGTGAGTCATAAAGCAATGAATACTACAGGACTTGACTCGTAGGACGTGAACAAAGCAGACAAATTTGTAAAAATAGAAAGCAGAATGGCAGTTACCAGGAACTTGGAGGAGGCAAAAGAAACACGACTGCTCAAAGGGCACAGAATTTCAGATTCGCAAAATGAAAGTTCTCTGGAGATAGGTTTCTTAATAATGTGAATATACTTGACAGTATTAAACAGTATACTTCAGATATATAAACAGTATGTCTCAGATGGTCTAAGTTATGTTATGTGGGGTTTTGTCCCCAGCAGTATTTCTTTAGGTAAGAGAGAGAATCCAAGTCAAAACAAAGGAAAAGTGAATACATGAATTGCCACGTATCCATTTTATTTTATTTATGGTTGAGATAGTCTCCCAGGCAACTCCTATCAACCTGCAGCAAGGCTGGCCTTGAACCTGCACTCTTCCTGTCTTAGTTCTTAAGTGCTAGGATTACAGGATGCACCACCAGGCCCGACAATTTGTATATTCTTATAACAAAACATCACCATGGCCATGAACAAAGAGTGAACTCTTGATATATGCAATAACACGGGTAATCTCAAAATAACTATGCTGGAATACTAGAGATTTATATTTTTTATCTATTTTTCTATTTATATGGACTTTTAGAAAGTACAAATTATTCAATATTGTTGAAAATCAGAACCTGTGGTTATCCAAGGAAGGCAGAGGGAATCAGGCCGGGAGCAGAGAGAGAGCGAGTGCAAAATGATAGAAGGAAATACTGGAGGTTGTTCATGTATCCACCTTCTTGATCATAATGATAATTTCACTTGTGCCCAAACTTACCAAATTATATACTTGAAATGCACACAGTTTATTATATATTATTTGTACTTAATTTTTTCTCAGCTAGGTCTCATGTATCTTAGGCTAGACTAAAATTTACTATGTAGTCCAGGATGACATTGAACTTCTGATCATCCTTCCTTCAGTTCCTGAATGCTGGGATTACAGGCCTATGTCACAGGCCTCCGTCAGCATTCCCAGGTTACGTATGTAGTGCTGATCAAATCCAAGGTTTTGTACATGCTAGGTCAACACTCTACCAACTGAGCTACATCCACAGTCACTTGTACTTTTACCAAACTCACAATTTAACATCCAACTTTGCCTCTGTCCTAAGAAATAAGCAAAGTTTCTGACAGCAGTGTAAATTTTTATAATTCTTCTAGAAAGCAATTGCTAGTGTATATCAGGTCCCTAAAATGTTTTTGTATTTTGCTCCAGGATCCCCTTTTGAGCTAAAGAAATAACTGGAAATATAACGTATTATAGAAACTCTTGCAGCTTCTTTAACCTACTTTAAGTATAGAAAGATGACAAAAATATTGCTTTAAAGCCATGTTGGCCTGGTGGTTTAGATTTTTAATCCCAGCTACCCAATACATTGAAGGAGGAGGATCACAAGTTCAAGGTCAGATTGCGCAACTTAGTGAGACCCTGCTTACCCCCTTCCTTTTAATTGCAAAAGGTCAAGAATGTGGCTCCATGGTAAGTGCTTGTCTAGTATGTGCAAGGTTTGAGGTTCAATATCAAGATCCCACACCCTGCTCTTAAACCCCTACAATATTGTCAACAATAAGGGAATGTTAGCCAAAAACCATTTTATGATCTTAAGAAAGGTGAGGATAACTGAGGTCAGATTGAAAAGGAACTCACTAGCTGGGCATGGTGGCACATGCCTTTAATCCCAGCACTGCGGAGGCAGAGGCAGGTGGATCTCTGAGTTTGAGGCCAGCCTGGACTGTAGAGCTAGTTTTAGGACAGCCAACAGCTTTGGCTATTCAGAGAAACCCTGTCTCAAAAAAACCAACCAACCAACCAACCAACCAACCAACCAACCAACCAACCAACCAGAGCAAAAGAAAGAAAGAAAAGTAACTCACAACTTAAAACACATGTAAGAAATAATTTCTGCAAAGGTGAACATGGTTCCAAGGATGCCCGGGGACACCTTCAGGGTGACTAGGTAGGGCTCCGGAGAGAAGCATCTGAGTTTACTGACTGTCTCTCCCCCTTTACACCTTTTATAACCAGGCAATGAGCAACCCCATGTGTGTGCTTTTAGGCAGGGATAGTCAACATGGAGAGTCTGGGATAGTCCTGGTGGCTGTGACCCCCAGGTGAATCAATGTATCTCTCACTGGGAGACTGACTGAAGTTCTTCTGCCTGAGGGAGAGCACGCTCTGTTTTCACCCAGTTCACAGGAGACAGGCTGGAGGTTACACTGCCCAGAACAGCGTGTTCTGCTTTCTCCTCCAACTAGAATGAAGCCACCAAAGGTTGGAATGAAAGAAATGGAAAAAAAAGTATAAAAGGAAAGCAAGAACCAAAATAGAACAAATTTGGCAATAATAATGTCAGACTGAAGATAGTACAAGTCAGTAATTACTAAGATTGATATAAGGGTGTATTAATCAAACAAACCTTTATGACCCTGACAACATGGGCTTCTAAATATATAAACAAATAGAAAATGTGAGGATAAATGGGAGGCTTCACAATCAGAGTGGCCTTTAACATACATTGTTAGGAATCAATAAATCAGTATATTAAAAATAAGAATATAAGGACTTGAGATAAATTTGACTTAATAAATATAACTAACAAACAGTATTTGTTCTTTCAAGAGTACATTAAAAAATCAGGAAAAACTGATTGTGCATTATAGAAAGTTAATAAATTTGAAACAATAGGTCACATGGGCAATGTTTTCTGAACATACAAGCATTAAAACCAGAAGCAATAAACCCTAGGCGAAATGAAAGAAATTCAAGTATGCTCTTTGAACCATAATCCTTGAGAGTAAGACAGTAAGTCTACTTCTTTGAAACACTTAAATTGAAGGAAAATAAATAAAAATGATTTATAAAGTACATATTAAAAACCAATGATATAACCATACTTGGAGAAATAGTTATCATAATTGTACTTATTAGGAAAAACAAACAGGATTAAAAAATAAGTGAACTAATCTTTGAAATCAAAGCACTAGATACAACTGAGAAAATAAACTCAAAGAATGTGTTGTTATAGAATTAATAAGGATAAAAGTAAGAAATGATTGCAAAGAATTAAAGAATAAGTAAAGGTGTGGTGTAACTGCTCTACAAAATCCAAAGCTGTTCTTTGCAAAGGTCTTTTGTTCTGGTTTTGTGTTCCAGGGCTGTTTCCCCCTGGGCCTTGCTGGTTCACCTTTTAGCCTCCATCAGTCTCAGGTATTAATAAGAAAGTCCAGAGTACATCCATCTCTATCACTCCTCAGAGGCTCTGACTACTGAACCTGACTTACTATGCTTGGAACAGGTGGTGTTTATCAGCTTATCTTGTTGAAGTCAACAGGTTAGGAAATTTGAACACAATCTACGGAATGGTCCACACTAGGGGTTGTGTAAAAACCCTAGCTGTCTGGGCCCTTTGTGAATGCACTGTCACAAATCTGGTATTGGGCCTGGGCACTTGCTTGTCAGTAACATGTTTGCTGTGCAGGCAGTAGGATCTGAGTTCAGACCCCTAGAACCTATGTCAAAAGGTGGGCATGTAGATCTGTAATCCCAGTGCTGGGAAGGGGGTGGAGACTGGTGGATCTCTGGGGACGGGAGCTTGCTGATCATCCCCCCTTATTGAATTGGCGAGCTTCAGGTCCAATGAGAGAACCTGCCTCAAAAAAATAAGGTGGAAAGCAACAGGCGAAGACACTCAACATGGCTCCATACACATAAGGACACATGGACATACACACCCTCACACACGTACAAAATTCACATCCCCCATCTGGAATTGGCTGGATCTGGGTGTTGCCGTGCATATTTTATGATCCTAGCTCTCACGAGGGTTCAAGTTCAAGGCTACTCTGGATTGCATAGTAAACACACTGTTTTTTAAAAAAAATTTAAAAACTTGTTTCTTCCTTTAGGGGGAAATCCTTTTGTGAATGAGCTCTGAGAATGGAATGTGATTGTACATACACCTCAGAGTAGTGAAGCTGTGCCCGCATGATCACACTTGTGTCCGTGAGGTGAGCACTCTCGCTTCTGTTCGCACCCTATATAATTTGTGTCTCACTTCTAGTGCATTCTCTGTAAACAGGAGGTCTTAGGAAGATTTGGGTGGGTCACTTTTGCCTACGTGGTCACATTCCCAGCCCTTTTCGGCACCATAGAACAACCCCTACCTAGTGTGTGCCATTCCAGAGATTGTGTTCAAATTTCCTAACCTGTTGGCTTCAACAAGGTAAGCTGATAAACGCCCCCTGTTCCAAGCATAGTAAGTAAGGTGCAGTAGTCAGAGCCTCTGAGGAGTGATAGAGATGGATGTACACTGGACTTTCTTATCAATACCTGAGACTGATGGAGGCTGAAAAGTCAACAAACAGGGCACAGAGGTAAACAGCCATTGAGGCAGGTTTTGGGAAGAGATGCTCATACTTGTCTCTGTTAAACGGTGGGAGCCGGCCTAGCACATTTAACTGTGTAACCCTAAAGGGTCCTTTGTCCAGCAACTGATTCACAAGGTCCCTGCTGGCCAGCTGAGTCCTGTTATGCAATGCTATCCATTAGTCTCAGGTGAATGCTTCTTGCAGGTGGAGGTTGATACTCTGAATAGCACGGGAAGCTGGGATGGCTTGGTTGCTTTCTGTCTACTTGCTGACAAATATTTACATATGTAGCTGAGTTGGGTGTGAAATTTTACTTCACTAAAACCTTTCAGAGAGCTTAGGGGATCAATTTCTCTTCTAATCACACATGATCTGCGACATCAAGATCTAACAAAAAGACCCTGACAGTGTGCATGTAAAATATTCAGTCCAAATTCCAATGCCCGTGGTAAGGAAGACCGTGGCTGCAGGTGCTATCTTAGACTGTGATCGGCTATTGGGCTACAGTTATTTGGGGAATGTTTAGTCATGTGATTGGGCATGAGCTTGCATTAGATACTTGTCTCTTTGCTGAGACAAAATACTTGAGAAACGCAACTTGAGGAAGGAAGGGCTTCTTTTGCCTTACAGTTCCAGGTAAGATTTATCAGGGACGGTGGCAGCGGAGGCAGGAAGAGCCTGTGCACATTGTGTCCACAGTCAGGAATCAGAGAATGACTGCTTGGGCTTGTCTATTCGCCTCCTTTTATCCAGTCCTAGATCCTAACCCATGGAACAGCACCACCCACATTTAAGGTGCGTCTTCCAGTCTTAATTAACCTCATCTAGATTAATTCCTCACAGGCATTCCCAGGTAACTGTTCCCATGGTGATTTTAAATCGTATTGAGCTGACAGTCAAGATTAAGCAAAATATGGAGCTTAATAATACTGGAAGTTTATATAACAAATAATACCAATAAGATCATATAATACTGAACTGGAGTTGCTGATAGTTATAAGATGCCATGTGGGTACTGGGAATCGAACCACCGTCCCCTGGAAGAGCAGCCAGTGCTTTTAACCACTGTGCCATCTCTCTCACCCAGTGATTTTCAACCTGTGGGTTGCAACCCATTTGGAGTTGACGGATCCTTTCATGGGTTGCCTAAGACCGCTGGAAAACACAGATATTTACACTGATTCATAACAGTAGCAAAATTACAGTTATGAAGTAGTAATGAAAATAATTTTATGGATGGGGGTCACCACACCACGAGAAACTATATTAAAGGGTTGCAGCATTAGGAAGGTGGAGAAGCACTGCTCTAACCCCATTGGTGTCAGATTCTTACAAAGGTAGCTTCATATTACTTGGAGTTGCTCACAGCAGCTGTGTTAGTTCAGTTGCCCTTCAGAAGCAGACTTTGAGATGAAGAGTTCAGCATGTGTCTGCCTGGGAAGTTGCTTGAAGGTATAAGCAGTGGGAAGACTTGAGGGGAGAAGTAAAAGGAACATTGAAGAATGCTTTACATTGGGACAGTTAGTCCCATTGCAGCCCTTCTGAGGCACTGGCTAGAATATGCTGAACAGTTCTACCCAGGGACATGAAAGCTGATTCATCCATCAGCTTCTAGGCCTTGTTGGCTCAAGAGTCAAGCAAAGTCTTGAGTCTACAGGCAGAAAGAAATGCAAGTATTTGGGATGAAAGTCTTTGCTGTGTCCAGGCACTGTCTCCTTAAGCTGTAAGTGACCTGCCCCCAAGTAGACGTCTGACCGTCTGTGGGTTCTAACCACCAGCAAGAAAGATTGGCTGCTTATAGCAGAAGAGTTTCCCCAGTACCATGGTGGTATTCAAGGTCTTCCTCCTGCCAGGTTTGTATAGGAGAGCCAGGGACTTATTGGAACTCTCTACAGTGTCAGACATATAAGAATAAATATATATTATAAAGGAGATTTATGATATTGGCTTACATGATAAGGGCTGGGTACCTGCTGCTGGGGAGGCTGAGACCCCAGAGGCTGGTTAGTCTATTAAATTGATGCCTCAGCAATACTCACATGGTGCCAAGGACTAGAGGATTTCTGGAGACCTGCTGGTCTTCAGTTCACCTTGGGAGACTGAAGAGAATGGGTTCTGGTGTCAGGAAAGGATGACAGACAGCTACAGGTGCAGCAGGATATGGACGTGCTCACTAGCAAGAAGGGTCAGTAAGCAAGCACGTGGCCTTAGTTTGTCCTCAGACCGCTTTACATCTGGGCTGCTGCTAGGAGGTTCCACCCAGGCTGGGGATCATCTCTCCTCAGTTAACCCTTCCCAGAACTTCCCTCAAAGACTAGTCCAGAGGCATGCCCCTTAGTTGATTCCAGATACAACCAGGTTAGCAGCCAAGATTAATCATCATAGGGCGGTACTCTACTCCACCCCACTCTAGGATAGCCAGTCTTGTCTTGGATGGTAATGGGAACTGGACTCCCAGATGTGGATGGTCCCAGAGAGAAATAACTGTGAAGCTATTGCTCCTACTTTCTGACTATCCTTTCCCTGACTTTGAGTGCATCATGATCTCTGCTTTCCTCCATTGTGAAAAGCCACTCAGATGGTTCCAGAACTTTCCTTGAACTTATAAGGCATCCTGGGGCACCACAAGATCCCAGTTGTTGCTATTGCTATTCTTCCACACAGAGGAGAGTAACAGTGTTTACAGGGAACCACTCTCTGCCCCCTGTGCCTGTGCTTTTTTAGTATTTGGCAGTTCTTATCATAGCGGGCACTGACCCCAGGCTGCTGAGGGCATGCTTGCAGCTTTAAAAACTCAAAATAAAATGAATGCCTTCACAGACCCTGAGAGCTCTCCCCACTGGCTGGGGCCAAATTATTTAAGTGAACATCAGCTTCTCTATCATAAAGAACTGAATACTAAATCTACCTAATGATAACCATTTGTCTCTCCCTCCACACACTGTTTGGCAAGCCTGGCCTCCTTCAATCAGTACATTTCACTCATTTCTGGTTGCATTCTTCTCATCATATTTCAATACAGAGGTTAGTTTTTCTGCCCTGGAGCTAACTAGTTTCATCTGATATTTACACAGCATTAAACTTTTTTTTTTCAAGATAAATGCAACGAGAATACCCAGTCGGTGTGATGAAGTACTTCTTTTCTGTGTAAGTTTGTGCCATATTTGTTTCCTTTCTCTACCTTTTTCTAAAGGTGATAAAAGAAAACCCAAATCTTATAATATCTGTCAGTATAAAAGAACATGAGCTCCACAGGAAAGGTAAGCGAGGAAAAAAATCATTTGTCAGCCCTCAGGACAGTCTAAAGAAAGTATATGGCTTCATTTCTATCGAAGAAACGCTTTGAATAGATGAAAAAAAAATTCCTACCTTGGCATAATGTGTTCCCTTTGTAGCTGGCAGCTTGGGTTTTCTGCACCAGGGACCTGAAGGGTTGTCAATGTTAGCAAAAATAAGTTTTCCTGATAATGGATTTTGGTGCACTATATGCAAGCATGTGCTATTCCTACTGCTTGCTTAAAAAGAGACTAGAGTATGGAATGCATTATACAGTAGAGCCAAAAATAACATCTGTCTCGCAAAGGAGGGGAACGATTTCATTTCATATCGTTCCTTATTTGACGGCCTCTTCCCCCCGCCCTGCCTCTACTGGAGAATTATAGTTTTGTATAGTTTACAGAAATAACATTTAAACATGGCATGTGATTTTAGACTCTAATGGGATCTACTTAATAAAACACACAAGCAATTAGAGAACTCCATTGTAATCACTACTGACGCCCCAGAAGGTTCCCATCGGTGGGGCCCACTTGCTGCCTTCCTAGCCTCGCTCATTTGAGGAGCTTAGACAAGGAAATCACTGCTGCCCACATTGTGGATATGGATCACCCTTACCTAGCCAGGCACATGTTTTTGAACTTCATACTGCTACTGCTTGGGCAGATTGCTCATTTCATAGGATGAAAGTTATATTCACCAGGGAATTAAGGGTTTGATAGACACACCCATTAAGCTTGTCTGGCAGCTCATCCTAGAAATGTTGGGGAAAGGAAAAGAGTGAGAAAGAAAGAAACCCTAGCTTTCTGTTTTTCATTGTATGCAGCTGGGGAGTTACCTGTTTCAACGGGAGGCTAAGCCCACCTGCTTATAGCTTCTCATCCTTCCAAGTGTTTGAACTCTTCTGTAAGACCAAACATGATTAAGTGAAGGTGGCTGTTTTGGCCATGGTTTCATGACAGCCATACTATTGTTGTTAGGACTTGCCTTTTTCTTGAATCTCGTTCTGTGCTTCAGCTGTTTTGATCAGATGGGCTCCATATTTCAGGGGGATCTAGGATTCCCTGATGTTATGGAAGTGCTTGTTAAACCACTAGTTCTTAATGATCACAGTTTCATTGACCTTACCTATTGGTTGAGTCATCTCTTGGATGCCAAAGAAGAGTCAATTTGGCTAAATCAATAATTTGCCATCTAAGTGGTTGTGGTGGTCTGTAAAGGGCAATGCTGAGGCAATAGAGATGACTCGGTGTTTTTGGTGTTAATGGTGTTGGTTTTGGAGTTGATGGCAATAGAGGGAGAAGTGGTGATGGAGGTAGCATTGGGGGTTGAGAGCAGTAGTAAAGGTGATGTTGATAGTGGAGCTGATAGGGATGGAGATGTTAATTGAGGTGACAATAACGGTGGTGGGGAAAGTGATGTGCGGCAGTGAAACAGTCTTTGCAGCAGGCTCAGTATTTGTGGAGGGAGTTGCCTGTAAGAGGCATTGAAGTCCACACTAATGTGGTGAACAAGTTTCTACTGTCTGAAGTGTAGTCTATAGACTGGTAACACAAGTTATCATTTAGGATTTGATACATAAAGACTCAGGCTCTATCTTACTACACCCAAATAAAAAACACATTCAAATAATATTGTCAAGTTACTTGTGTGCATAATATATTCTCAGAAACACTAGTTTAGAGGATTAACAGTCAAGAACACCTGTCCTTTTGTGTCCCAATATTTTTGCCCATCTCTTCTGCAAGAGGGAGGAGTAGACATTACCTACATATAAGATAAAGTAGGTTATCTCAGTTACTTTTCTGTTACTACGATAGTTCACAGTTTATATTAGAGCCCATTATAGTGGGGAAGTTAGGACAGTGGGAGCTTGAGGGAGCTGGTTGTATATACAGTCAAGTAACAGAAAGCAAGGAATGGCACTACTCATCTCATTTTCTCCATTTATATAATTCGGGATTCCAGCCCAGGGAATGGTGCCCCCCACAATGGACCGGTCTTCTCACCTCAACTAACCTATACCACAATCCCTGACACCCTGCTTCCCAGTGACTCTAGATCTCGTCCATCTGACAATTGGGATTAACCACCACAGTTGATGAGTAGATGGCTATTTGACCCGAATTCCAGGCTCTAGAGTCAGGTTTAAATAGGGATGTTAAAGAGAGGTCTTCATGTTCTGAAATTTGTAATTTCCCATCTAACCTTTCGAGATCTCTCTAGTGCCTGGAGTTCCCACTCTCTTCACTCTGTCAACTTTTTGTTCCTGTTCCCCCTCTTCCTCATTCTCCTCCTCCTCTTCCTCATTCTCCTCCCTCATTATTATCTTTGTTACTGTTGAGGCAGTCTTGCTGAGTAGCCCAGGGTGGACTTGAATTCATCATCTTTCTGCCTTAGTCTCCTGAGTGCTGGAAGGCAGGCATTTGCTGTCATGCCTGGTATCTTCTCTTTTTACAAGAAGCCTCATCTTTTAAAGGTATAAGATATTTTAGTACTATATCAACTATCAACGTACTGACTGTGTTATCTGGTTAATAGATTAGCACACTAAGATTCTTAGGGCTGAGATATTCCCCCTTGGGAAAGACGCCTTGTCTCTGCTCTCCTACTATCAGTGAAGTTGCCCCGGCTGAGACCTGATGATGTGCTTCTCAATATCTCATGCACATGGCTGGTGGGTTGGTGCCCTGCTGTGGCTAACAGTTCATTCTGTTAACCAGCCCTGTTCCTCTCCATGTGGGCCCTTTCTTTGGGTTTCCTCAGAACATGAGTCAGGGTTCTGGGAGATCGGAGCAGGAGGTGGAAGGCTCCTTTTGATCTGGATTTCTTCTGAAGCCCCAGATGCCACTTCATTTTGATGATCTTTCTCTTATGTGCTGTTCCCTTTCACATATATATCCCGGGGCCTGGCACATTTTTATTTTTTGGTAACACTAGTGTGATGGTAGCCAAATTATTCTTAACTTTGTTTTTCTATGAGAGATTTATGTTTTGTATTTTTTATTTTGCATTTTTTGAGACAATTTTTTTTTGAGTCTCATACCGGTTGAGGCTGGTCTGGAACTCACTATGTAGCTCAGGATAAACTCATATAAATCCTCCTGTCCTGGCCTCTTGAGCACTGAGATAACAGACATAGTTACTCTGCCCTTCTTTGTATGCGATTTTTTTAAAACTTGGAACAAAATGGGCGGCGATGGCCCGGTACAGAGGGGCTCCAGGGGGCCACTAGGGCTGCTTGCTTGCCTGCAGTTTCCTTTTGCTAAGGAGTGTGTCTATCCTGTTGCCGCTGCTGCATCTATCCTTCCCTGAAATCAGAACCCAGCCCCTTCAGTCTTCCAGTGTGGAGCGAAGGCAGGAATCCTTCAGACCTTCTGTGCCAGAGTGGGACTGCAGAGGGGTCCAGTGCCGTAGACGGAGCAGCTTCTGGGTTCTCAGCTTCTCCATCAGCCAATAGATGGAGTAGCTCCTGGGTTCTCAGCTTCTCCATCAGCCAATGGACACATTGGACTACCTAGTCCAGTAGGCAACAGCTTATGCAATAGCACAAGCCAATCTTATAAATTTCCTTTATAATAGATATTCATTCTATCTGTCTTGTTCCAAATCATCAGATTGCTCAGATAAACCAAAATGAGAGAGAGAAAAAAAGACCTTTATACAAACAATAAAGAAATAAGCTCGGCCACTGCAGACTGTCAAATATAAGATGGGACTATGAAGAGTAAGTTAATTGGCAGTCAGATTGAGGTTAAAAAGATTAGATTCCAACTGATCAAACAGCACTTGATCTCACAAAGAAGCTGCACAGGAAAATGGTGAGCAACGTCAGGGCTGGGTGATAGTCCCCTTGGTGGGTGGAAGCATTCTCCAAGTTAAACTTCTACCTGGGCCTCTCCCAGCATGTAAGTCTTTAATACCCTTCTATCCCATACCTAGGCTTTCCAAGCTCCCCTTGACTGGACCACACTGTAATGGTCCCACCACACACCCACACATTTCCCTAACAGTTTTGGTCTCTTTCAGTTGTTTTCAAGACCCCATTTTAGCAACTTCATCTTGCTCTCTTGTCTTTGCTTGTGCTGGTCTCTGGACAGAGAAGCTCTCCTTGACTCATCTACCTGATCAAACTGTGTGATGTTTATTTTTGGTCGTCAGCTTGATTATATCTGGGATTAACTAAAATTCAAAAATGGAGGACATACCAGTGAGGGATTGTTTTGCTTAATTTGAAGTGGGAAGATCCACTTCTAATCTGATCTTGAGCAAGGAAGACACAGCTTTGTAGATGAATTTCTAAATGGTCTTATTAAATAAAAAAACACAGAGCCAGATATAGGGGTGAAAGCCTTAGAGAGATCAGGGAAATAGGGAAAGCCACCAGCCAACCTTACCTCACCAACTCTGCAGCTTCCAAAATGCCACAACTTCCTGTCTACCCACGCCTATATGCCTTGCTGTTCTGCCATCTGATTTGCTCTCTCTGTCCAGCTACATCACTTCCTCTTCCTACCCAGCTCTGTCAATTTCTGTCTGTCTGTACAGACCTCCAGACCTCCATGGTTAACTAGTTTTGGAATTTAAGGCGTGTGCCACCACACCTGGCTCTGTTTCCAGTGTGGCCTTGAACACACAGAGATCCTGCGTGCCAAGTGATAGGATTAAGGGTGTGTGCTGCCACTGCCTGACTTCTTCGTTTACTTATAGTGGCTGGCCTTTTTCCTCTGATCTCCAGGCAAGCTTTATTTATTAACGCACAAATAAAACATCACCACATTTCAGCACAAATGAAATATCACCACACACCTTTAATCTGGGCCACACCTCAGCTGGAAGCCTATATAAGGATGTGGGAGAAGAAAGCTTTGTTCTTTGCCTGCCTGCCCTTGCCTCACTAGCAAGTCCAATCCTTCACTGGCCTTAGAACCCAGTTCTTTGGAATTCCAGTGTCTATTGAAGATCAGCTGAGACACCCAGCCTCATGGATTGAGCAACTGTTAGATTCTTGTGTTTTCCATTAGTAACCAGCCACTGTTGGACTAGCTGAACCGAAGCCTATAAATTATTCTAATAAGTCTCCTTCCCCCCATTCTCTCTCTCCATATATATATTCATTCTGTAAGTTCCATTATTCTAGAGAACGATGACTAATACGAAGTGTAGTCCTTCAAGGCTCACCCTCAGTCTCCCTCCCTCCACAAGGCCTTTTCAGCTGTGCTAGCAACCATGGAGCAGTTTGTTCTCCGAACTCTGATAGTCCCATTGTAAATAATGCAAGGAAAAGACCAAGTGTCTCTTATGGTAGCACGCCCCCTATCTGGGAGGGATTCCTTTTTCCCTACTCCCCTCTTCTCACTACTGAGTTTCCTGCTTCCTCTTTTATTCTTAGTCTTAATTAAAACACCATTAAAATGCTGCTACTTAATGATATAGAAAATTGACACTGTTGTCTTTCTTGGAAATGTTTGCCTTTTAATTTGGAGTTATACTCCTGTTTGACCTAAATTTAAAAAAAAAAACACCTATTTATTGAGTATCAACTATGTATGAGGCCATGTGTGAATCTGTGGAAATTCCAAAACAACTTTACATGGTTTTCCCCAAAGGAACTTAAATTTTAGCTGGAGAAGAACCTGATACACATTAGAAGTAATAAAAGACACTTTCAATGCTTAACTTGACTTTGAAGACAAGTGTCTCATGAAGATAATCTCACCACCAGCAAGAAATGTATGAGGCATCAAGAAGGCTATTCTGATACCATGCTAGGTTCCTCAAGGAACTTGGGGAAGACCTTCTGTGGCTCTGCTCTCCATGCTTGTGAAGTCTCAGGGAATCTGGGACAGAGAGAATTTTAGGGTGGAAGTGATTCTGGTGATGGACAGGGAAATGAGTAGAACCGTGCTTGCAAATGCCATCAGGTGACTGAAGCAATTACAGAAGAGCTAGGAGGACCTGGGGGCGGGGTGGGTGTCATTGTGCGCCAGCTTTCTTGACCGTAGTACCATATGAACACCTCTTTTCTATAGTGGTCTGCTGGTGTTTGAACGCAATAGTCACTTTGATTTTCAGAGAATGACAGTTTAGGTTGGGCCATGCTCAGAAACTGCTTGAAGATGTGTCTTCCTTTTAGCTCTTCAGAGGGAAATAGGGCATATTGTGGTAAGCTGGGAAGTGAGGAACGAAAAATAGTAGCATGAGGAATGTAAATAAGAGAAAACAGATCTATGGAATATGGGAGCCTTAGTCAGTGAGGAGGAGGCTGTGGCTTACATTTGAACAAGACAAGTTCCTGTCTTTTAAAACAAACTCTACCAGCTTTTCATGTACACAGGCAGACCACACAATGTTTGTCATAAAATCCAACTAGGATGTATTTTTGGCTTCCCCAAGTCCCTCCTGTTCCCACCCTCTCAAAGACACAAAGGAAGGCAGTTCGGGTTGGGGTGGGCTCAATGACTACAGCAGAATTCTGCTAGCCTAATGTAGAACTGGAACCAAAATGTTTAATTCTAGGCCAGGCTTGCTGCCAAGTCCCCACAGAAAAGCTGAGCGAGTGCACACCCAACTGTTAGCCACAAGTTAACTCTGAGCAGAGTGCGTCAGTGACTTGTAAAGCAGAGTCCCTTTTGCTACACATACTACCTCATCTGGAGCTAGGGGGAGGCAGTTTTAAGCGAGTTCATATACAACAGCAGCCAACAGCCCATTCATTCATTCATTCAGTCAGTCAGTCTTTTCCTTGTTCTTAATCAGCCCTCTAAAATCATTTTTATTGATTTCATTTTAATTTATTGCATTGTATTGTTAGCTCCACCAAATATACTTCATTTTTATTTTGAGGGTACACAGACCACATTGCCCCACTTTGTCTACTGTTTGTAGACAACTTGCTGAAGTCTGCCTGAAAGATGTGAATGAATACAGCATGCCGTAGCAGGCTTTCTTTTGAGTCACCAGCCAGCTCCCAAATCATGACACAGAGACCTCTTATTAGTTATGAATGCTCGGCCCTAGCTTAGGCTTCTCCCAATATCTCTTATAACTTACTTTAATCTCTTTTCATCTATGTTATGCCTCAGGGCTTTTTACCTTTCTATCATTCTGTACGTCCTACTTTCCCCTGCTTCTTCCATGACTGTTGTCTGGTGGCTGCCTGGATGGCTGGCCCCAGGTGTCTCCCTCTCTTTTTTCCCTCATTCTCTCTCTTTTGTTCTTTCTAGCCTAGATTCCTCCTCCCACTTATTCTCTCTGCCCACCAGCCTCACCTATCCTTCCTCTGCCTAGTTATTGGCCGTTCAGCTTTTTATTAGCCCAATCAGGTGCCTTAGGCAGGCAAGGTGAAGCAGCAACACATCTTTATATAATTAAACAAATGCAGCTTAAAAAATATAACACACCTTTGCATAGCTAAAGAAATATTCTGCAGCATAAACAAATGTAACACATCTCTTCATAGTCAAAGTAATATTCCGCATCAGAGTCCCCTATCTCCAAGCCTGGCCCCTGAAAGCCCCTCTTATACAAACACATCACCTCTCTTTCCTCTTTCAGCTGGCTGGAATGAGATGAAGCCCAGTGAAGTTTTGTAATTTTCATTTTTTATAGTGTTTTTAGTTTGGCTATTAAGGTTAAGTTGGTCTCATAAAATGAGTTTGGAAGTGTTCTGTCCTCCTCTATTCTCTAAAAGTGTTTGTGGAGTTATTTCCTCCATAAATATTTACCAGAATTGACCAGTGAAACCATCTGGGCTTGGAGTTTTATTTATGGGAACGTTTTGAATAGTAACTGCAATTTACTTAATGGCTATAGGCCTATTCAGGATTTTTGTTTTAAACTTCATTTTTATGTCAATATTAGTAAGGTGTTTGTGTTTTCTTTTTTTTATGAATGACTTATTATTTCATCTAAGTTGTGGTATTTGTAGGTTTTCACAATGCTTACCCACTACCCCCTTGATGTTTATGAAATCTGTGGGGATAATATTTCCTTTGACCACTAACACTAATTATTGTGTTCTTTTTTATTTTAAAAATCATTTTTAAGTTATATGCATGTGTGTGATTAAATGTTAGTAAGTATGTAGTTGTCCACAGAGGACAGAAGAGGGTCCCAATCCCCGGGAACTGGAGTTATAGGTGGTTGTGAGTCACCTGTGGGTGTTGGGAACTGAACTCAGGTCTTCTGCAAGGGCAACACATGAACATAATGGCTGAACCATCTCCCTAGCTCCCTATTTGTGTTCTTAATATAACTTGGGAAACCAAGTGTTGAAGATGTTGAAGCCACAGGATGGAATGAATCTAGATCTTGGATTGCCTTTAGCACAGAGCTGCCAGCTGATCAAATAGTTACATGTGCAGGAATCTAACATCTATCTCACCACACAAATGACTGCGACTTGGAGAGTAAGCAGCCAGTACTGTCTTCCCATTGCAGGTCGTCATTATTAGCTAATGTGTATGCGTTTCCTACTACTGGGCACTCTTGGAAGACAAGGCCATGATAGTGCTGATCTTAGGTTCTCAATACATATTGCCTAAATATAAATGAATGTGTGCTGTGGTTTCTGGAGACGGGATTTCTTTTCCCAGAATAGGTGACTCAATGTCAATGGAGCTCTCAAGAACACTCAGTGCCCTGTGTTTTTTTTTAAGTGCCATATTAAATTGCTTTCTATTTCCCCCTTCTTTTTCTTTCTGCATCTTTGCCTTCTTTTGTCTGCTTTCATTGCCCTGCCCTTATTTAGAACCATGGGGATTGTTGCATGAGACCTGTCACTAAGGTAAACTCTCTTTGATGCCTCTCCAAGGGATTTCAGAATAATACAAACATAAGCTGGGCTTAGCTTTTCCTTTGCTTTCTTCCCAAGGAGTAAAAACAAGCAAAGAGTCAACCGCCCAAACAACAATTTTATGTAAATTAAAAATGAAAATGGATTCTAGAGAAGAACATTGAAATGATTTTGACAAGATTCCTCTAGTGAGATCAGTTTTAATCTCATTGTGTATATAGACCGGACTAATTAATTACAAATTATATTTTATTTCAAGTAGGTATCTGGTTTCTCCTTTGCTACATCTTAGCATTGGTTCTTACACAGTCATTCTATTGCAATGTTTTCCAGTTCAGGCTTTTATTAAGTTAGAGTGTCTTTTCAAAGAACACGCCTTGATGGGAAGCTTAGCACACTAAGTGCCTGAAAGCTGGCTGCCTTTTGCAGATTTTCTTGGTTCACACAAGTGAGAATGGAGATCCATCACACAGTCAGTCGACTGGGTTCTAGGCAACCCTTCAAGTGTTCTTGCAAGTAAAGCAGCAACCGCCTAGCTGTGGTCTCATTTCGATAGTGATTTTTGTTAACTGCTTGCTGACAAGCTGATTGCTCTGTTCAAAGCAAAGAGGCACCACACTAATTCTCACAATTTGCTCATTGTCTTGCCTCATCTATGCCAAAGGGTTTCTAGAGCCGGGCGGCGGTGGTGCATGCCTTTAATCCCAGCCCTCGGGAGGCAGAGGCAGGTGGATCTCTGTGAGTTCTAGGCCAGCCTGGTCTACAGAGTGAGATCCAGGAAAGGCACCAAAACTACACAGAGAAACCCTGTCTCAAAAAACCAAAAGAAAAAAAAAGTTTCTAGAATACTTTTTTCCATGCTTCCCATACCACCTTTGCAAAGTACATATGTCTCCTTCAAAGTACTGTGAAAATACATTCTAACAATGTTTACTATAAAACAAACAGTAATACCAGGAGATTTACTCATTTACAGAAAAGATCCCCAGAAGAATGACCAGCTGAAGGCAGAGGGTGGCCCGGCAGGACCAGTGTACTTTCTGGCTCTGCCATCTACTCTGAAACCTTGTCATTGCCTATTACATCACCTCTCTCAACCCCCTTACCGACCCTTCAAACCCCAGATCTTTTCACAGTCCTAAGCATTTGTAAAACATCTTCTACTTCATTCTTAGCTACTCTAGTGCCCTTTTCTTCTGTTGGTTTCTGTGTCAGATACTCCATTATTGCTATGATCAAATAACCAACAGGAACAACTTAAAAAACAAAGATTTATCTGGGCTCATGATTGCAGAGGTGCTGGTACATCCTGCAGGGGAGGGTGTGACAGGGCCGAGCAGTTTGTTATCTTGGTGGCAGGGAAACAGAGAGAAGGAAGAAGAGCCCAAGGGCGTGATATCCCCAAGGACCAGCTCTCAGTGACCTACTTTCTCCAGTTAGGCCCCACCCCCTAAAGTTTCTACAACCTTACAGAGTAGTGCCACCAACTGGGCATGAAGAATTCACAGTGAGCCTGTGGTGGACATTCACATTCGGGCCATACAATGGGATCATTTAGTGTCTCTTAGAACTGGGATGTGATAGTGTGCCTCCATAGGGGATGCCAGTGTCTGACGAATGAAAGAACATTTCCCAAACTGGAGCCTTTAGAGTCTGTATTTAGTGTGGCCAGTGCCACGCTATTTTGTAAAGCTCCTCCATTTTGGTTGAATGGTGACAGTTCCCAATACTACAGTCATTTAGTTTCCGGAATGAAAATAACTTGTTTCCGCAGATTCCCGCCCTCTCCTATCAACCCTAGTGAAGACCAGCCATGGGGATGTTTGTTGGTGACTTGGCAATCTTTTATTTACCTCCCCTTGGTTACTTTCAGAAATGGCCAAAGAGCCTAAAAGAGGAAATTCTCAGTCTCATTCTCCCCGTGCCCCCATTCCTTTTCTATAATCACCCAGTCTGTGTGGACAGCAAATGCTCTGGTGTTTTCCCATTGCAGGTCTCCTCCCCCTAAGTTAAGCTTGTACCACTGTCACTGGTGTGCTTCTGTCTCTTCTTTTTTTGTGTGACTTCACGCAATCTGCTCGGTCGCTGGGACTGTGTCAGCAGATGTCAAAGACTTGGCCCTCAACGGTCTCGCTTTAATGATACCAATGGTAAAAACAACCATTATGAAGGGCTATGTTACAGGTGGTGTTGTAAGCACTTTACAGAATATTCAACTGTTGGCTCCCTGTAACAACCCTGTGAAAGAAATACTCATTTTACAAATGAGAAAGATTAAAGCACAGGACTGTAATCTTTTCAGTGCTGTAGAGATGGCAGTGGTATTATACTACACATTCAAATATCTTAGTTCAAGAATCTTCCTTTTGTTCAGGGTAACAGACAATAAGTCCATTTTGCTATGTTAGAGAGAGAAACCTTTATGGTTAGTCTTGTCTCAAGTGACATTTATGTAATCTGGTTCTATTCTATATAATATAGCTATACCCATGTTAGCAGGAAGAACATTTTACTCAGTACCCTAAAATAATGCCATCTTGTTCTTGCATCCAAAAATGCTGACTTTGGGCTCCTAATTTTATGGGATATTCTACAAATTGAATTTTAGTCTGTTACCATTATCATCATGGTCAGCAGTATTTTTTTTTCAGTACTGGGTCTTAGGTGAGTGAGGCAGGCTAGTACTTTACCACTAAGCTAGCTCCCCAGATCTTTTACCTTTAAAGATATTTATTTATTTTATGCATTTATGTGTATGTGCCTGAGTGCATGTGTGTGCACCACTTGAAGGCTGGAGCAAGCCCTCAGAGGTCAGAAGAGGGCATATGATCACCTGGGACAGGAGTTACAAGAGGTTGTGAGTTGCCATGTGGGTACTTGGAACCGGACTTGGGTCCTCTGCAAGAGCAGCAAATGCTTTCAACCACTAATCCATCTATCTGTCCAGCCCCTCTTTTAAAATTTTTGTTTTGAGGCAGTGTCTTGCTAAGTCACCCAAGCAGCCATTGAACTTGTGATTCTCCTGCCTCAGCCTATCTGGGATTACAGAGCTGTGTAATTTGGCCCACCTAGGATGGATTCTCTTGAAAACCAATTCACTCTTACAATAACCCATAATATTCCCATGTTTGCCACTTTCACTAGCATAATCTGTGCTATAAAAATAAAAAAATGTAGTCCCTACAGATGCTAAATGGATACTATTAGAGAAAGCCTGGCAAGTGCCCCTGGGACACCGTGACAGTGAAGTGTAAACATACATGTGGAATTATTTAGAAATGTGATCCCCTATTAAATGTTAATAATTTAATTTTATGTTGTATTGTATTAAGTATTCCTAAAGAAATTTTAGGCACGTTAATTCTTCATGGATTCTTACAGTTTTTTGGTATGTATTTCCTGAGAGATTAATTTTTCAGGTTTAATTCTGCTACTCCTATAACTTTAAGTATTTCTGTGGTAGACTAATTGTATCAATGGTCCCAATTATTAAACGCTTGTAGTATGGAGAGGTATTTTGACCCAACTGTTGCCTTTGGAGTCAGCCACACAGCTTTCTTTGGATAGTTGGATGTCAAATGCAATATAAAGCTTGTACTCTGGGCACAGACTTTTTCTATTGTTGATTCTTGGTCAAGCCATGGTAACATGACTAGGCTAGTCACTAAGAGACAGAGAAAAACACATAAGAAAAATTTAGGTATTTTGTGGCCATCCCAAATCAGTTAGCTGGAAGCCAGTTGACAGCTAACTATAGGCACACAAGTGAGCCCAGTTAAGGTCAGCTGAGCATAACCCAACACTAGAGCTACCCAGGAGACCTATAGAATAATGAGAAGTATTGATTTTCGTTTTTTTTTAAGCCACTATATTTTGGTTGGGATGTTTTGTCACATAGCAATAGCTTACTGATACAGTCTCAATTGTGGCAATAATTTACTGTTTATGAGTCCCCAGTTAAGAGCGTAATGAACCTCATCCACATAGTGGTTTAGTCTTTAGTTTATAGAACTGAACTGCCTAGAGTTTAGACCCCAGCTTTTAAACTTAATTTATACATGTGCCTGGCAACTAGAGATCTCTATTAACTTGTTTAATAAAGTGCCAAGTGGCTAGCACTGGAGTAAATATATGCCCAAACAGTCTCTTTTTAACTTTCAAGTTTTTGAAGTGGATAATATTGTCCTTGTTTAGCAGATGTGAGCTCCAAGGTTCAGAGAAGCTAAGTCCCTTGCATGATGTCACAGTGGTAGAGCTAATATTGCCAAGCTAGATTTGACTTACGTTTCATGTCACACCATCTTGGTCATGGTGGCCTTCTTTTGAATATATACTTTCAGAATATATATAATTTCAGTCATTTACCTTAATATAATTGCAAAATGTTAATTCAGAAACCAAAAAGTTAATTGCAAAAAGTTAATTCAGGGGGATGATAACAGGATTGTAAGTTCAAGGCCTGTCTGGGTTACAGAGTGAATGTAAGGGTTTAAGGATAGCCTGGGTAACATAGTGATACCTTGTCTCAAAATTTAAAATATTAATAATAAAAATGGGCTGTAGATATAGTTCAGTGTTAGAGCATTTACTCAACATGCACAAGGCTGTAGGTTTATTCTCCACCATGTAATAACAACAACAACAATATTATAATATCGGGGACAGAGTGGATGTAAAAGAGAAAAATATGGGCTGTACCAAGTATTGGTTGTCATTTTACTTGTTAAAAAGATCTTGATGTTACAATCCTGTTAAAAAGTTCATTAAAGCAGATTTATTGGGAATATAAGGATGCAGTTGAGTAATAAATCTAATTGAACTAGCAACTTTGAATTGCGCTTATTTTTCAAAGAAGACTTATTTAAATAATATTTTATGCAAATTGTTGTCAATGGGTTCTACAGAACAAAACAAATATAAGATGATTTTTTTTAAGCCCCCACCTCTTCCTCTTTCCCTGCTTTACTGTATGGAAAAGCTGCTTGAAATCAGTCTTTTAGTCTTTTGATTTTTTTTTTATTAGGGAAAAATGGAAAAGAATTCTCAAGAGTTGAAAAGGCTCGAAGGGAGGAATACTCTGGACCTTTTACTCCATTATAAATTCCTTTGAAAGACATGATTTAAAATTCCTAAATTAGATTCTAAGCCCTGTATCATTTAGAGTTTATAACTGTTCATCCTGGATTTTTTTTCCACCTAAATTTGCCTGTGGTCACCATCAAGCAACAAGCCAAACACACCATGCTTTTTCCTTTCTGTGTACGTGATTTTAAAAAAATCCATTTTTTAAAAGAAAACAAAACCAAAAAAAAAAAAAAAATCTCTTACGTCCAGTGGAATGGGTTCTTTGAGAGCAGACTTTAGAAAAAACGTGGCCTGCATCACCCTCTGCCTGGGAGATAGGTCCATGCATGCTGGACTCTGTTCAGTCAGAATACACTTTAAAAAGCACTGTTTCTGTTTTCCTTTACCCAGTAAAGGAGACTCAAACGGCCATTTAATAGTTTGTGCCTGGAACCAATCTGGGGTGACGTGGTTTTCCTGTCTTCCACTCTGTGCATCAGAATCATGTTGAGTCCTTACCAAGTATCTGGGAGCTGTAATTCACCAGGGGAGTATAAGACCAGTCACTTCAGGTATAGAGAGACAAATGACTCGGTCAAGATTGATGGACAGCCTCTGTGTGGTGCTTCCTTGCTGAGAATTGGCCACAAGCGTATGTGCCCCAATCCCCATCCCTAGCGATAGGCCAGTGCCAAGTCCAGACTCATGGACAGATAATTATTATCATAGTAAAAATCACTTCAAAGAAAGAGTGGAATTTTGCAGCCGTGAGATCACGGTAGATCTGAGTATAACTTTCGCAGCGTTTCATTAGATTTTCCCTGGACTAGTCCAGGAAGTGGCAGGCATGAGGCTTTCTGGCCCACAGATTTTCTGTGCTTCTGGCTGAAAAAAAAAAATTGAGATCCTAAGAAATACGTTTATTGTGCCCATATCTTAAGAAACTCTTACTTGATCTTGGCCCGACCGGTCCTTGTTTTCAACAATTGAAAACATCTTTGTAAACTGCTTCCAGAAAGCATTTGCAAACACCCTGAAGTAAGGTTACATGCTTACTATTCAGCTCTAAGCCTCAATTAAGGCTGTTGCTGCTGCCTCTAATAGCCTGACACCATAATAATATTATACAGTATCCCAAGATAATGAGAAGAATGTTCAACATCTGCTTACACTCAGAGAACAAAGGAGAACCGGAGGGATGCGTCCCACAGCACTTGCAAAGCACGGCCTTTGCTTGCTCGAGACACAGTGGATTTTCCCAGGGGTGATTTCTCTGCCATTGGGGACAGTGGCATAACATTCTGCAGAGATTGGAGGAGGCTTGACACCCATAGACTGTTCAGGCTCAGGGCTCGGCAAGGCTGACTGCCTTAAAGCAACCACTCCTGAGCCTCCCCACTGGATGGCTGGAGAGCACATTTTCATGTTAGTTCAGATAGGAAGACATGGTTTCTGGGCACTTAAAAATGTTCATGGTCTATGCATCTTTCCAACTTGGATTTTTCACGTCTAATATTATCCTCTGGGTAAAATGATGGGGAACGCGGTTGAGTATGCCTTCTGATACCGTTAGCAGCAGGCCTTCTTGGAAAGAGGTTTAAGATGGATCTCCCTTATGCCATGTCCTGGTTTCCTGGAAAGACACTCTTGAGAGACACAGGTTGGCATTCTCAGTCTTCATTAAATGGGATCTTTAGACATGATAAAGGAAAACCACTCCCGATTAGAAAACAGAAGGCGGGAGACACCATAGCAAAGAAGGAGCCCACTGTCTAAGCTTCCTGGCCTGATGACAATTCTGTGCTTTTATCTGCTCATCAGAGCTGCAGGAAAGCGCTTGGTTATAATGAACTGAGAAGAAGAAACAGTAACTGACTCCGGTGGACACCAATTGGTTGACTTTCTAGTCCCAGTCTTTCTCTATCTATCCTCACGGAACTCTAAGTTCTATCTCTAGCAATTTGTTGGATCTTCTACTGATATGAATGCCCTTGTCAGCAGAACTGATCCAAAAACCTCAATACAATACTGAAATACTAGTTGTGCGCATGTAACCGTGCTCATGCGTGCGTGCGTGCGTGCGTGCGTGCATGTGTGTGTGTGTGCGTGTGTGTGTGTGTGTGTGTGTGTGTGTGTGTGTGTGTGTGTGTGTGTGTGTGTTGTGGGGTCAGACATATGGGGCTACATAAGACAGGGGAAGAAAATGTATGAAAGGAATGAGTTATGATCTGAGTAAGTATGTGTTTACTGTTAATGTTTGTAAGTAGAACTTCTGACCAAATGTGTTGGTTTAAGGAAGATGCTTAGACTGTGAGGAAGGGAGCTCTCCTCTTAACCGAGAGTTAACCTTGTAACAGAGAGCTCTGAGAACTCTCTGCACTCTACTGTGTGAGGATGCAATGATAAGATGGCTTTCTGTGAGGGAATGGGCCTTACCAGACACTCATCTGTTGGTGCCTTGACCTTGGAACCTGGGAGTGTTAGAAAAACATTTTTGTTGCTTATAAGGCAATATATTGGTAAAACTGCCTGAATGGACTAAGATAATATATTAACCAACCAGTGTGAACAACTAAGCTCAACACCCCTGGGAAACTCTGGTATCATTCTAGAACACCTCAGAGCTATCTGACCATAGAGTAAGGATGCTGACATATTTATCTGTTATTTTCCTTTTAACTGGGAGTTGATGAGTGCTTCTGAGGGCATGGAGTGGGACGTGGAGATTGCTGACAGGCATTTACTATAAGCAGCCTTGCTGAGCACATTGCGTGCTGAGAGGATCCATGTGGGTGCCAACAGCCATCGATGCATATTTGGTTCCTTCCCATCTCTACGTCTAGGCTTCTGTTGCCTTAGAGCCACTGGTACAGTGGGTCTCCTTAGATACAGCCTCTGATTTACTGTTTGGCGCATGTCTAAAATCAGTCAAGAATCAAACCCAAACCCCAGACTTCAGTCAGCTGTAGGAAGAGCCAAATTCTTTTGTAGGCATGAAAAAAAGACTGAAGTCCTCGAGGCTGCTTATGGTCAGCTTGGTAGCACGTGAGTAGTTTATCCTGGGCTTGCTCACTCATAGCTAAGACTGGAGGTAGAGAAATGAGCTGACCATAGCATCTGAGTCCTTGTCAAGCCTGCATAAGGTTTCTTCAGTTTTTAGGGTTAAGGGTCTAGGTGGCCAAAAGCAGCAGAAATGTATTGTCTCACATCACAAAAGTAGGGTGGTGTGTTCTCTGATGGCCCAAAGGAAAGTTATTTCTTGCCTCTCTCAGCTTCTGGAGCTTGATGGGGATCTTTATGGCATCCCTTAGCCTGTAGCTCCACCATTCTATAGTTACACACCACATCTTCCTGGTGTGTCTTTATATGGCTTCCCCTGTGCATGTCCATCTCTGTATTATTTCCCCTTCTGTCAGAATACCAGTCAGAGTAGATTGAGAGCCACCCTAATTATCTCTTTCTGACTTGTTTACATTTAGAAAGGCCCTAATTTCAAAACAGGTCACACGTTCTGGCAATACAAACATCTATTTAATGGACAAAAATTCAACCTAAAATGGAAGGCAAGTCTATTAAAACAAAACAAAACAAACTTTGTTCTTCTGGGATTTTTTGAGAGAAAGTCTCTATGGTGCTCAGGCAGGTATTGAACTTCTTGGGCTCAAGCAATCTTCCTGCCTCAGTGTCCTGAACCACTAGGACTATATATATACACCATTACGCTAGGCTGAATACCATTATTGTTGTTGTTATTATTGTTATTATTATTTAAGGGCATCTGAACTGAGACTTGCCCTTTGTATAATGATATCTCACTTCTTGATGTACTGACCACAGGTTATATGTGAAACAATACAAAGAAAGCAATCAAGGGACTTTCTGGTGGCTCACAGGGCTCGCACTGTCAGAACGTGTGAGCAACCTCCAGGAGCAGAGGATGTAGAGCTGTGGTGCCTAATGAAAATGTACAAATCCCCTTTCTTGCACTCATCAGTTCACAAGTATCCTGAAAGCCTCTCTTCTTTGTTGTGCCTTGTGTAGGTATTAGAATATAACACCAAGCAACGATTACTACCTCCCTGCCCTCATGGAGTTTGTGGTCTATTCAGGGGAACAGGTTATAGACCAGAGGCACCTGTAAAATGTATGCTGCACCAGATAATGCTGCAAGGGCAAAGTATCAGGGAGACCTGGGGTTTTAGACATGGTGGCCAGAGTGGGGTTCACTGGGAAGGTGACATTTGCTTAAATAACCCGAAGAAAGTAGTATTATTATCCATAGAGACGAGTCCCGGGAAACATGACATCCACTGTGGCTCTAACTCAAAGAAAGCAAAGCTGACCCGTAGAAGAGAGGATCTCTGGCTCCTGGACAAGACTCTAGGTAGTAGTTTTAGGGTCTATTTTTACCTGGCTCATTTGGGACACTTAAAGAAACCTACATCCACTGCAGCAATCATGGCAAAGGCTGAGTCCAACTCTTAATGTGTGATTGCTAGAGTGTCTGAAAAACTTTGCAAGGTAAAGCAATCCTTGCCAGCCACTGTAAGAATTCTTTCAGCCTTTGGGGCATTAGTGTTATGAAAACATCCATTGCGATGCCCTTTTGTGATTTATTAGTTCTAACAGCAAGTGTCAACTTTCTAAAAACCCAAATATACAAGGTGTGACTTGATATCCAAAGACTGCTTCCAATAGCACTCTGCAAAAGTGAGTTGTCCTTCTCTTACTTTCGGCCTCCGAGGCTTTATGGATGGATAAAAGGCATCACAAAATGTTAGCTCTTGCTGAATGTACTGTTGACATAAAACTCTTCATGTTCCACAGTGATAGAGGGGCAACCTATCTAAATTAACACATTTTTCTTTAATTCCAAATTAGTATGGCAGCCATGAGTTGAGTAAACAAAGCATCTCTATAGTGCAGATGGTAAACATGGGTATTATACTCTATTGCAGTATTTATTGATAGATAGTAATGACACAAATACTAAATGATTGAGAACTCCCTGTATACATAATGGTATCCCTAAAACATACTTGGATGCTTGTATAAAAAAACTTCAAAAATATCCTGTTTGTAGACAAAGTTAAGCTATAGGAATCAGAAATTGATGCAAATAAGTAATTAAGGTAAGTTGGTATGATGAATATGTGAATATATAATGAGGAGGGTGGGAGAGAGAAAAAGAGAGAGAAGAAAATTCAGAAATATCAATAAAAGTTTGCTTTGATGTAGGTTAGTGTCAAATGAGTAGCGGTCTGGGTAGACTGGTGGTTTGACTCTTCGAGGTCACTCAGGGATTAGATTTCCTTTGTCTTGTGTTCTATCTTCTTCTTCTTCTTCTTCTTCTTCTTCTTCTTCTTCTTCTTCTTCTTCTTCTTTTTTAAAAGATTTATTTATTATGTATACAGTGCTATGTCTGCATGTATGACTGTACACCAGGTGAGGGCATAAGATCTCATTACAGATGGTTGTAAGCCACCATGTGGTTGCTGGGAGTTGAACTCAGGACCTCTGGAAGAACAGCCAGTGCCCTTAACCACTGAGCCATCTCTCCAGCCCGTGTTCTATCTTCTTGTATCTTTATCTCCCTAGATGATGCTGATTGACAACCACCATTTGCATTCTAGACTTTATGAACAGGAAAGGGAAAATGGAAAATAAACTTTAAAAAAAAATGATACAAGCTAGAAGCTGTACCTGTCAACTCTCATTGTTCACCAGAGTATAGCTGCAAGAGAAGCTGAAAACTTCACTAGTTATATGTTCCTTACCTCCTATAATTCAACTACTAAAAGAAGAAAGGCTGAAATAGCTACAGAGGACAATTAATAAAAACACTGTGGTTTATCTCATGAGGGGAAATAAAATTTGGACCATAAGGGCTGATAAAACTTTAGAATTTTCATCTACTTAACAGCCACCAGATTGCAAATATATAATATTTTCCTCAGGGTGTTAAACTCTAGTTGGAAAGACAGACAATTAAGTAGAAATTAATAACAATGTGTGAAAATGAAGTACTGGGGAGACAGAATTCTGTGAGAACACAGGGCAGGAGAGCCTAACCTGGTCTAGACATAACTGGGTCAGCGATGGCTTACTGGGGGAGTGATGCTGACCTGACACATTAGTGGAAGGTCTCATTCTGGTAGAAAGTGGAAACCATTTCAAGCATGGGGAGCAGAGACATGGTGTAACTTTAAGGAATCTTCTAAAGACAGAAATCATTTGCAAGGCTGCCACAAAAAATCTTAACCAAGGCAGGAGCAAGGGAAAAGTATGTAGAATTTATGTAGAAAGGAAGGAGGATTGCTGAGCTGGAAGGAAATATTCTTGGCACACAACTTGCAGTGAAGGAGAGAACCATGATGAGCCCCAGATTCTGGGTTCTCTTCAGTGATTTGAAACATGGACCTGGTTATCGTTTGGCTGCAGGCACCAATAAATCGATCAAGCTTTTCAACAAGAATTAGAGTATTCCTATAATTCTCCATTAATCACGTCTTTTGGAAAGGTAGGAAGTGGTAGGACTCACATCTGTTCGGTTGTTTGGCTCAAAGAATTAGCTCTCCTAGTGTTTATCTAGTGTTTCTTTACTAAAAATGTTGTAAGTTTGAATCATGATGAAATCAATTTTTTTTTTTTGGAGAAAACTGCTTTTAAGAATGGATGGCAAATTATCCTTTTAAAAAAAGAGACCAAGAAAATGTTGTAAGATAATGATTGGATAGGAGTAGTGGAACTAATTTTAGAATTTTTGCTAGCTTGGAACAAAACTTTTTTTTTTAATAGTGGAATTAGATATTTCTGGGGAGGGGATGAGGGAGAGAGAGAGAGAGGGAGGGAGAAGAGAGAGGGAGAGGAGTAGGGGAGAGAGAGAGAGGAGTGTGTTTGTGCATGCATGCAGTTTTTATTGAACTGCCATGTACTATGGATTTGACTTGTCTTAAGCTTATTCATTTAGAACACGTTATGGAGAGCCCACCACAGTGTTTTCAGGTGCTGTAACCTCTGGGTGTTGCTAAATGATAGATGTTAAGGGTCTGAAAGGGAAAGACACACCCGGTTATATTATAGAAGTGATGGCCACTGTGCTGCCACTTTCCTTCTAAAGTGCTGTGTGTCATTGGCCGGTTGCTTAAGCTCGTCACTGTTGACCCTTCCACTGTTGTCAGGGAGCTCAGGGTACTATTCTTCCCTCTACTTGTCATTCCTTTTCTATGACCAACTCCACTACTTCTATGTCTTTCATGATGACTAAGAATGCTTCGTGTCCGGGATGTAGCGATGGTTTAGTTGGTAAAATGAATGCCCTGAAAACATGAGAACCTGAGTATCACTCTTCAAATGCCCGTGACAAAGCTATCGTGGTGCTGCACACTCCTCATCCCAGCACTGGGGAAGTGGAGACCAGAGATCTCTGGAGATTACTGGCCAGCCAATCTAGTTTACTGGGTGAAATCCAGGCCAGTGAGAGACCCTGATAAGGAATGACACCCAAAGTCATCTTCTGGTCTTTCATGCATGCTCACACATGTGCACCCCTATACACAGGTACACCTAAACACACAATAAGATGCATGCACACACATACACACACGTAAAAAAAGGAATCGGTTCAAACAAAATCAAGTATAGAATACAGCAGAAGATTCTTTCCCAATATTATTTAGGGAAAGGCAGCACTAAATGTATTTCCTGGAAGGAGGAATGGTCTTTCTTACTGCAAATCATCTAGGCCTTTACTCACAAGAAACCAACTTAGGTAGCTCTTGAAATGCCCTGGCGAATTGAGGTCCTTCCATGGTTGACTACACACCAGGGACATTCCAGTGAAAGAATGAACTGAAGGAAGACAATCCTTCCCACAAATTCTCTCACGACTTGGCAGGTGTGGTGGCATGCAACGATTCTTAATATTTACTGAGTACAACTATGGCTTGGGCTCCATGTGCTATATAGTGCTTCCTTTGGTATGAGGAAGCCCAGCCCCCAGACCTGGCCGGGGCTGTGTCTTTATTCCTATCATGTTCATGGGGAGTTTGAGGGCCAGAGATGCTAAGTATCATCTGGTCAAGTGAAAAGCAGAATCCAAGGCCAACCCTGATTCATAGAGTTGACCTCTTCTGCAATGTTTTCCTGAGCCAGTGGTATCCAGATACCTAGGTATTCTGATGGAGTTAGCCTTAAGGAACTCAGGTGAATGCCAGCTGTCTGCAGAGTGAACTCATCCACAGCCAGGGCGAAAGGACAGCCTGAGTCATGGAAAGAAGTTGGCTGCAATGCATTGCTCACACTGTTGGTTTCCCGGAAAACAGACCAGTTTTTGTTTAGCATAATGACTGGAGTGTCTCATCCCATCTTTCCTTTGTTTGGATCTTAAAGACATAAACCATTCCTTTCTTTTCTAATTTCTTGAGTTTTACATCTATTACTCTAAATATATTCCTAAACTTAATACTCAGAGAATGTGTGAGAGAATGTCTTACATACAGCAGAAATTATCCTTGCTGTATTTACTGCAGTGTGTGTGTGTGTGTGTGTGTGTGTGTGCGCGCGCGCGCGCGCTTGTGAATGCACACATTAACACATGTGACACTCACTGAGGAATAGCCCTAGAACCCACACAGTGCCCACCACATACTTAGCAGAAGTTCATTGAAATGAACTACTATTCCAAACTTTCCTGCTCATAACTAAAGGAGCCCTGCTTAAATTCAAATAGCCAAATGCCAATCAAATGACCGCCAACTCCCTCCATCCCTGAAGCAAGCATAAGCTAGGTTTACTTTCATTTCACCTTCTTAGCTGGCATTGTCTTCATGCTGTGCCCATGTCTTCAGGGGAGACCCCTTCAGCTGTGGCACAAGGATCTCAGGGTGATCCAATAAAGAATTTGACAAGTAGGTTACACATTTGTACCTTGAGTTTTTAAATCTGTGAATCAAATTGCCAACTTTTCTAAGCCCCTCCCCAAAGAGGAAAATTTGGAAAGGCCCACAACAATATTAAAATATATTAAGCTTGCAGAACGTCTAGGAACTGAGTGAGTCTTCATTAGCATGGGACAGCAGAAAAGGGTTCGTGAATGAGGGCAGCTGCTCTGGGTCTGGCGGGGGGAATTTATCTGCATTTTTTTTTCTATCTGAATTCTTGCTGTTAGAGTAGCTGTGACCTTTTCAGCAACGCTGGCTATCCTCTGGGGGCTAGTTTCAATGATTTTCTTTATTGTATCTTGCAGATCAATCTCCTACACGGCTGTTCCATTTAACCTGTATTCCCTAGGTTATTTCTTAAAGCGATTTATTGAACATTATCCTAAATTGAACTGCATTTACTATCCTTTGACCCAATTACTTAAATGGTCCACATCCATTTGATTGTGATCATTTTTTTTTCTCTTGCTGTTGGCTTTCCCTCTCATTTCTCTCTCAGTCAGTCACACAGGAGTCTGCTCAATTCTGGAGTCCTTTCCTGCCCAAACCACTCAGCTTGAGCAGGTCTTTGGATTTGAAAAATCCCAGCTCTTCATCCGAACCCAGTTTGCTCTAACAATTCAATTCTACAAAAATGTATGTAGTGTCGACTCTGTGATAGGATGGGGTGAGGAGTTGTCTGTCTCCTGTCTCCGACTTTGTAGTGAATTTGCTAGGCGAAAGTTTCTGATCTCTGATGGGGCCTCTCAGCTCTGGATCTTGTCAGCCCATTTTCCTCACCCCAGTTTCAACTCCTCTGGGCTCCTTTCAACCCTCCTCAGGCAGTACAGCAAAGGGCCAGCAGGCTCACAGGCTGTGGTTGTTTGTGTGTTCATGTATGTGTAACTTCCAGCTCAGGAGTGCAATCTGTTTCTCCAGGTGTTCCTCTACCCTAGTCCTCCGAGTGGTCTCTACTTTTCGTCTAAAAATATTTGTACAGTATGCTTGGGCCTGGTTCATATCTTGAATTGTTATAAAAAAAAAAAACCATCAATACAACTTGTCATTTTCTGTGCTTAGGATTTTCTCTTTAAACTTCTGAACCCAAGGAAGATTCACCATCTTCGTCCACTTCTCCTCACCCTTGTAAACCAGCACTGTGTTTTTATTGGCCTTCAAACTTGTTTAAGTAGAGCTAGTGGTAGGAATGGAAATGATTTTTTTTTTCCTCCTGGGAAACCTGAATATTTATACTGTGTGAGTAAAGCCATCTTTAAACAGGGCTCCCTCTCTGTCTTTTCCAACTGCTACCTTGGTGTGAAAGTGACATTTTGTTAAGCTTTCCCATTATTTGCTAATTCCTGTCTCCATTTTGTGAGGTCAGGGGTATGGTCCCAAGGCTGCTGGAATCCCTTCACCACTAGCTCTCCATCAACAGCAGAGTTGCAGGTGGAGGGTTTCTCCCCAGGGTCTCCCCCTGCCTGGTCCCAGTCAGTACAAACAGGATTTGACCTGTTCCCTGGAGGTGGAGATCTTATATAAAGCCACTTAACAGTTCCATGGCTAAAGCCCCAGAAATTCCAGATTTGTGGATATTTGCCCTGATCACTCAACCATGCTGTAGTTCAAGCTGTGGCTTATATTTTGAGTGACAGTCATTTGATTCAACCATGACATTGAGTAGAGATTGAATTACCGGGGTGTTGAGTTTACTGAAGGGAAAGACAAAACAAAGTGGGAGAAATAGTGGCAGGGGAAGGGGGTGGAATCTGGTGGCACATGGAAGGAAATAGAACAAGTTTGCTATCTGAAAGAGCTGAGACAGGGGAATTATGCTCATTAGTCCATGAAGTGTTTTCTAAAGCCTGGAGCAATTCAGGTTCTCTGTGAAATGTTTCTTTATGTTACAACCAAAATAAAGTTCTGACCTGAACAGAGAGAGGGGAGAGAGAGAGAGAGAGAGAGAGAGAGAGAGAGAGAGAGAGAGAGAGAGAACACATTAAAGAAAGGGGGTGGGTATACAGAGATGGCTCTGTCAATGAAATGCTTGCACATCTTCAGAACACGTGTTAAAAACAGCCAGGCCTAGAGGTATGCACTTGTCATCCCAGCACTGGGAGTGGGGGGGACCTAAGCTCTTGCTGGTCAATCAGCCTGGTCTACCTGGCAAGTTCTAGGCTAGGGAAAGACTGTCTCAAAATAAAAAAAAAAAAAAAAGGAGATAAAACCTGAAGAATGATCCCAAGGTTGTGCTTTGGCCTCCATACTCATATATATGCCCACACACATGTACACACACACACACTACAGTAAGAAGGGGCCTAGGAGTGTAGGGCAATTGGTAAATTGCTTGCCTAGTGTACATAAAGCCTTGAGTTGGATCCCCAGTACTTCATAACCTGGGTGTGGTTGTGCACACCTACAATCCCAGCACCAGGGAGGTGAGACAGGAGAATCAGTAGTTCAAGGTCAGACTTGGCTACACAGAGTTCAAGGGAAGCCTGGGCATAGGAGATCCTATCTCAAAACAGAAAATTAAAAACAACCCCAAACAAAACAAGACAACAATAAAAAACCAACACCAAGCCTGGTGTGGTGGCTCATGCCTTCAATCTCAGCACTCAGGAGGCAGGGGCAGGGGCAGGTGCAGGGCCAGGGGCAGGGGCAGGGGCAGGGGCAGGGGCAGGGGCAGGGGCAGATCTCTGTGAGTTCCAGGACAACCAGGGCTGTTATACAGAGAAACCCTGTGTGGAAAAACAAAAACAAAAACAAAAAAACAAAAACAAAAAAAACCAAAACAACAACAAAAAACTCAAAACAAAACAACAGTAACAACAAACCCCAACAACAAAAAGAGAGTATACGTTCCTTTGTATTAGAACATACTAACTTTGATCTCAGAAATAGTTCTCTTTTTCTCTTACGTTGGATTTACTCTACCAAAAATAGGAGAGGTGTTTGTGTAGTGATACTGTGTTCCCCAAAATATTGTACACCCTAATAAACTTATCTGGGGTCAGAGAACAGAACAGCCACTAGATACATAGGCTAGAAAATGGTGGCACTCACACCTTTAATCCTAGCATTCCAGAGGCAGAAATCCATCTGTTCAAGGATACAGCCAAGCATGGTGACTCACGCCTTTAATCCCAGAAAGTGAGCCTTTAATTCCAGGGAGTGATGGCAGAAAGCAGAAAGGTTTATAAGGTGTGAAGACCAGAAACTAGAAGCTTTTGGCTGGTTAAGCTTTCAGGCTTTCAAGAAGCAGTTCAGCTGAGAGCCATTGGGATGAGGACTGAGAGGCTTCCAGTCTGAGGAAACAGGACCAGCTGAGGAATTGGTGAGGTGAGGAAGCTGTGGCTTGTTCTGCTTCTCTGATCTTCCAGTGTTCACCCCAATAATTGGCCTCAGGTTTGATTTTATTAATAAGACTCTTTAAGATTCATGCTACAGGTTTGACCCTCTTATTTCATCTGTCTCTTTTCCTGGTGGTGTCCAGACCCTACCAGACTCTCACCTGTATAACAATATGGCCATTTGACAAACAACCAACAGAAATGTGACTTTTGTTTGCAGCTGTATAGTATTCCAAAAGAAAGTATCGTCCTATACACATTTGCTATAATATACTCATAAAAGGTGGGTTTTTGAGCCTCCAGCACTAAATTTGTGTGTGTGTGTGTGTGTGTGTGTGTGTGTGTGTGTGTGTGTGTGTGTGTGTGTTTTGCTGATTCTCTCCACTTGAGATTCAAAGCTTTGTGTTACAGTGTGCTTTTCCCCGGACAATAGTTTCTTTCTCTCAAGAATTAAATTGAAATAGCTAATATAAACGCATAGTCTAGTTTGAGTAATATCACTATCAGCTGTAAGCTTCTATAATAGGTCCATGTGAAGATTCTGAGTTTTTTTTAATTATAAAAAATGCATTTTAGAATTTCCCAGTGTTCACTTCGGGTGTGATGTATTTGATTTTTCTCTATTTGCTGTCACCTATACAGAGCAAATTTCCCCTTCTGTGCTTTTCACTAGACTGAGACTGGCTACTTCTGGCATTTGGCGTTTGTTATAGTAGCTTGTATTTTTTCCAGATGAGTTCAGTGCAAGTCTCAGCACTATGTACACGAAGCGCTGTGTTTTTCAAAAATCAGAATTTAGTCTAACCCTTTTATATAGAAGAAAATGAAGCCATATGGAAAGATTTCATCTTTCAAATGTACTTTTAGCAGACAGAACATTTAAATTCTGCTGTTGTAGAGAGCAGGTTGAGTTCGTCTGGAGTCATTCTTGCTTGGACTCTGAGTTTTCACCCCGAGCCATATACTATCTCTTGGCTTTGCATCATACTCAACATGCCCTCTGCCCTTGTTTAGACAGATGTGAAGAGTGAAGGGGACTTAGGCAGATATTCTGGACAGCCAGACGAAGTCAGACATTCTTTGAAACTGATGCAATCTAAGTTTCAGAAAAGACCACAAAGCTCCTAAGACCTTTATCTGTTCCCCAGCGATGCATTCAGGGGACTCAAGCCAAGCCATGGCATCTGTGGCCCATGGTAGATGGATACTTCTAATCCCACAAAAATAGAAAATGCTTTTCTGAGCTGCCTAGACTGTCTTCCTTTGGAGATCCTACCACTTTGTAGAATGTGAAGAAAACTCTCATGGAATCACGGAGAAAATATATCAGCCAAGAAATGTGCTGGAAGACATCTGCCTTATATATAACAATCTGCTGTTCAGAAAACAAAACTCAGATGCAAGAAAACTTAGAAACTACCCTTTGCTTGAGAAAGATAACAACAATGAATAGAAATGCATGTGGCTGACTTCACAAGCCAAGCACCCGACCAATTTATGAATGAGTAAATGTTGATTGTAGTCAGCCCTACTTGGATAGTACCTCTCTTGCCTCCAGAGCCTTCTTGTGGGGCTTGGAGATTTTGAGAACACATTGTCATGAGTGTCCCAAAGAGCATGGGGAAGGCCAGTTGGAAAGATTCAGCCAGAAAAAGGAGTTTTGGTTACATGTTTCCCACCAGCTCCTGGCTATTTCCGTAAGAAGGAACTGTTGCTCGCACACTATGTGGGAAAAAAAATAGACAAGCACATTCAAAATTGTGCATTTCTTCACAAAATGATTGGCAGCAAAGTATAGATTAATACAGAAGATTCAATAAAAAATTTGAATTGAAAGCAGCTGTAAAGTTATTAAAAATCAAGTCAGAGTACACAACATATCCTTTTTAGCAGTTTCATTGTTTTCTGAATTCTTTGTATTTTGGTGGTGTCTAAATAGTGCAAAAAGGAGACTTTTGAGCTTTTTACTTTATTGTTATAAATGAAATTCAAATGTTTCAATATGTCATGGTAGGTATCCCCTGGGTGTTTTTCGTGGCTGGTGTATTGAATTTCAAACAGCAGGTTGTAAGGCACTCACAACTGGGAATCTAATTTAGTCATTTGGATCCAGTGTTTTTTTTTTCTTTTATAAAAATTTAAAATCCTTATTTATTGTTAATTGCATGTCTGTCTTCCGTGTGTGTGGGGAGAGAGAGAGAGAGAGAGAGAGAGAGAGAGAGAGAGAGAGAGAGAGAGAGAGAGAGAATGTGGAGATCAGAGGACACCACTGTGAGTTCTAGGGATTGGACTCAGGTTGTCAGACATGCATGACAACCATTTTTACCCCCTGAACCATTTTGCCAGCCCCATCAACCACACTGAGATGGGGTCTCACTATTTGTGATACTCTCTATGTGGTTCAGGCTAGCCTCGAACTCTTGCCTTCGCTTCCTTATTGATGAGATTACAGACATGGGACACCAGATGCAGGTTTTTTGTTTGTTTGTTTTTGTTTTTGTTATTACATTGAAGTACAGTTGTGTGTCACATAGACTGGGGGTCTCAGACTGAGTGAAAATGCATAAAAGAGAAAGGAGCTGAGCATAGACATTCTCTCCTCTCTTTTCCCCTCTCTGCTTCCTGATTGGCCCAGACACAAGCAGGTTCCTGCTGCTGTAGCTGCAAGCCTTCTAACTCCCCTGGCATGATGGACTTTCCCCCCTGGAAACCGTGAGCCAAATAAATCCTTTCTGCTGTGTTGCTTCTTGTCAGGGATTTGGTCACAACTGGGAACCAAGTAACTTCCCTCAATTCTCTCTCTTACTCATCCCTCCCTCCCTCCCTTTCCCCTTCTTCTGTTTTCTAAGCTGAAAGTTCTGTGTAAAAGTGGTGCTTGGGATGAGTAGAAGCTTGCTGGGCAAGCATGAGGACCTGAGTTTGAATCCCCAGAAGCTGCACCAAGCCAGACATGGTAGCATAGGACAGTAGCCCCAGTGCTCCTACAGAGATGGGAGAGCCACATAAAGCCAGGCTCAGCAGCACAGGACAGCAATGCCAGTGCTCCTAAAATGAGATGGGAGAATTCCTGGAAGGTCATGGTCCAACTCACCTGGAAAATGTAGTGGTAAACAATGAAGAGACCCTGTCTCAGGCACTGTAGACGGTGAAGACTG
This sequence comes from Peromyscus californicus insignis, assembly GCF_007827085.1. Classification (NCBI taxonomy): domain Eukaryota; kingdom Metazoa; phylum Chordata; class Mammalia; order Rodentia; family Cricetidae; genus Peromyscus; species Peromyscus californicus. The sequence continues at coordinate 30,328,263 of NW_026294480.1, forward strand.
ACACTCAAAGTCGTCCTTTGACTTCTGCTTGTGCTACAGCATACACATACCTGTATTCACACACACACACACACACACACACACAGAGAGAGAGAGAGAGAGAGAGAGAGAGAGAGAGAGAGAGAGAGAGAAAAAGAGAGAGACTTTTAAAAAGCAGTGTTTATTGGACATTGTAGTTTCATCATTAGGCTCATTGGTCTACCCAAAGTGTAGGTAGGTCATGCCATTCCCATCCCTTAATTTCCTCCATTGTTCACATCACCTCTCTGGAAACATTGTCACGGGGCTCATAGGCCCAGTGCCTGTCCCCTTACTCTCTAAGTCTGTTGACTGACGTTGTCTATAGCTTTCAGTCACATTGAGTCCCTTTATTTCTCTGAATGTGCCCAGCTCTCTGTCTTTAGGATTGTTGTCTTTTGTCTTCCCCTTCCCTATTTTGTATTTTGGCCAATTTCTATTTGTTTTTCAGGATGTTATTTTTCTTCAGGAGATTTTCCAGAAGCACAAATCATTGGCCTTCTCTCTCTCTCTCTCTCTCTCTCTCTCTCTCTCTCTCTCTCTCTCTCTCTTTCTCACAAGGGAGAAAGCGTTTATTTGACCAACAGTTCCAGAATACAATTCATCAGTGGAGGGAAGACAATGCTGCAAAAGCTTGAAGCTGTTGCTCACTCCACATCAGAGAGGAAGGAATTAATGTATATATGCTTGCATTCAAATCACTTTCTTCACTTTACATAGTTCAGGACCCTCAACCTAGGGAATGGTACCACCCACAGTGGGCAAGTCTTCCCTCCTGAATTAAATAATCAGGGTACTCACAAACATGCCCACAGACCAACCTGACTAGACAGTCTCTCATTGACACTTTTAACCCCAGTTGGTTCTTGATTATGTCAAGTTGACAACTACCACTTGTAAGTAACGTACACAGGTATATACACTAAACAATGAGATGATTCACACTTCCTGTTAGATGGGCAAGGCAGTGGTAGACTTCCTCCCAATGTCCCCAGACAGTATACAATTCAAACTTTGGTATTTATTTCTGGTATTTTCCATCTAATGGTTCTTTTCTTAATATGCTATATTGTATTTGTTTATTGATTTTTTTCCTCACTGGATGTAGGCTCTGTAAGATCAAGAACAGCACCTTTCTTGAAGTGGCGTTTATCAAGTCAATCACAAACGGCAATATTCTCTGGAGGGTGAATTGCAGGTGATCTTTCTAGTTACATTCTTTTATACAACCAACACATACTACCCATCTTGTAAAATCGTGAAAATGTAATGAGTTAAAATATCAAAAAGTAAAATAAAAATTAGACAGTTGTAGGGAAAGGAAGACAACACACTAGTCATTTGTAGTTGGTATTTAAGGGGTGACGGAATTCAGAACCCTGCCTACCCCATCCCTAAATCTACATGTGTTAGTAAAGTTCAGAGTGTGATGATTGTGAAGACAGCCCACTAAAGGCAGGTAGAATTAGTAAGGTGGTGATTGCCATGAAGAGCCTTAGACACGAGGGATGGAACCAGTTATGAGCATTTTTGGAAAACTGCAAGGAAGCAACCGAGTTCCAAAGAGAAGGAAAACAGGAACTGCTGGATTGCATCTATGAGAAAAAAGAGGAAGAAAAAGAAGCACGGAGGAGAGGAGAGTGAAAAAAGAAGACAGAGGTGAAGTAGGGATGGGAGAAGCAGGGCTTAGGAGGGAAAAGAGGTAAGGCAGAAAGAAACCTGGGACCACAGCTCAGGAAGGAATGAGGATAAAGAAAACCATATGTCCCCTCCTCATGAGGCATCTGGTCCCTGTCCCTTGTGGAGCTGCCTCATTTGGCCTTCCAGGTGTGGCTACCAGAGCCCCTGTGTCCTGCAGGGGTCTCTGAAAAGCCCTCTTTGGACCCCTCTCCTTTTTTTGGGGAGGTTTTGTCTTCCCAGCTTAAGTGCACTGGGCCTCCGGACTGAGCCATCTATTTACATTTTGAAATGTGAGCGCTCAGTGTGAACTTTCCCTACCCTGCCGTATCCGTGTGCCTGGGACAAAAGACATGACTAGCTGTCAGAACACCGAAGTATGCAGCCGGCCTGCAGGTCAGGTCACAAAGCAAGGCTGTTTAAAAAGTACAGGGCTCCTCTCTGGAGACAGCTGTGAGTCCCCGCAGCATGTGTCGGCTGCGCTAAAGACAGAATTCAGGACAGAAAGGAACACGCAGAGCACCGGATGAATGGAAAGGTGCCATGAAGTGTTTTAAACTGGTGTGAAGTCAGGTTTGAAGTGTTGAGGTCGGAGGGTAAGCTCTCTTCCTTCTAGAGCCTAAGTCATTTTCTGGCAGGTTTTCAGAAAACCTTTGGTAGGGACAAGGGGTAGGGACAGAAGTTCTGTGCGAAGTCTCTGTGGCCTGTCCTGCTAGCTGAAGACTGTAGGTTGGAGTTTGCTGCTTGGTTTTAGCACAAGTACCAGTTCCAAATGATTGACAGGTGCTCTCTGAGGCACTGTGTGGGGAACAAATCTAGGCAGGAGTCCAGTTGTGATCATGTTTCACTGGGTTTAGGAGGGGATAGTGGCCATACTCGAATCCTGCTGTAGATTCCACTTTAACCATCAGCAAATGGTATTCAAAATGCATAATCTTGGCCACTGCCTAGTGCGTGTACCTAATAAAATTGATTTTGAAGTTGAAAGCACTAATGCAGGTGGTTAAATTGCTTCCATTATTCCTGGGGAAGAACCCAACCTTCACCAGATGATGAAATTCAATATATGGAATGGCACAGAACATCGTGAAATTTGCTTGATTTTGTGGACCTGGATTTATGAGGCCATAGAGATTATTGCTGAGGTTGGCTGTTAAATTTGTGAACGATTACAGAAAGTGGCGCTTGACAGAGCCGTGTTGGACCCCAGGCTCCAGGGACTCATCCATTGCTGTCTTTGACATGGACTTCAGGGGACTTTCGACTTTCTGGTCTTGTTTTTCTATTGGAACGATTCACATTTAGTGTTCCGTCCTCCATTTTTGTGATGCCATGCTTTAGGACTCTTTGTAGACACTATCCTGTCTATAGGTCATGTGCTTGTGTGACAGCATTGGCAGGCATTCATGGCTCTGCCTTTGGAAAACTGTTATGGTGCTGTAGAAACAGCATGGGCTTGGGGGCAGGACCATCCTAGCTTTAAACCTGGGCTCTGCCACATATTCGCTGGGATGTCTTCTCTAAGTTAATCACGTGGCTTCACTCGGGTCACACCCATTCTGTGTGGTGCTCCTTTCCCTACGTTTATCTTTTTAAGGTTAATTGTGTCAATCATCTCTCGCAGGCCTAAGGTTGATTTCTCTACTTGCATGTGTTAATGTCATGCCACATGATAGGAATTCCATAAAACAGCCAACACCTAAACAAACTTAAGAGATGATAGAAATTTTTTTTTTTTTGACTCCGCAGTTCCCAGCAGGCCTATTGACGGAAGTGTTTATTTCTCAAAATATTAGGATTGCTCGACATGAAAAGACACACAGAGGATAGGCAGGCTGTGTCTTTTTTGATGTTGGATATAATGTTCAATAGAAAGACTTAAGAATAAGAGAACCACATTTTTAAAGCGTCCCCACCCCACCCCGTGTAAATCAGCTTTGTACATCCACCTCTGCACTCACACCAGTGGTAGAACGTTGCTTTGCACCTCTCATAGGAGGGCGAGAAAAGGCTGATTGGCTGTGGGCCTTCATGAGGCTGTATCTACAGTGATCTGTAAACATGAATAGCTCTTTAGGGTTCTGATAGGAGAGAGGTGTGTCTATTGAATCGGCCTGGACCGAAGCCCGAGCCAGGGTAAGGTTGCAATGTAGCTTTCGTTTGGGGAATTTGCTTCCCTACTAATACCCCCAGGGTGAAGTAAATCAGAGTGAGTGATTTTGATGTATTTTATTGACTCCATCAATCAAATCAACATCAGTCAAAATAACCTGTTCTGTTATTTTAAGGAAGGCGAGGCTAGCCCTAGTTGTTTTCCTATAACCTACACAACAACAACGTATACACACACACACACACACACACACACACACACACACACACACACACACACTTGATCTATAACTATAAAAAGAGAAGAAAAAATAGAACTCATGAATATACACAGTCATCATAAGAATAAACATTTGATTTCAATGGCGTTGATGGTGTCAGTACCTAAATCCTTTTGTTGGGGTTAGGACACAGTTTGGAAACAGGTTTAAGATTCTGGCTTCCCCAGTCAAACAGTTCTTGCTTATAATTGTTATACAGATAGAAATTTGGTTCAAGATCCGGATCCATTGGGGAACACTACCTTAATAAGTGCAATTATTTCTTTTAGATGAAATAAAACGTCATCTTGAAATTGTGCAGTTGCGGCTTGTCTTCAGACGAGCTCACTCCCTGCTTCTCACACAGTGATGTTTACAGTTCTTCCTGTTTCCCAAAGACGTTGATTACTGGCAGATAGATCATCCCTGACCAGCCATCCAGAGTGCTCATGCTCTGTGTAAATATTCTTTCAGCCAAATCTAGTCTTCAGAGTCTAACTTCTACCAACATAGCCCATTGTATTAAAAGACTGCCATTCTGCATGGTGGACTTTTCCACTTTTGTTTATGTTACCATTGTTTTTAGTATCAAAGCTTGGCTCTGGCAACTCTAAGGAGCTAGGCTAGGCCATCCATCCCCAATAAACCAATTAAAGAGACAAGTGACAGTGAAAAGCAGAGAAAGGAGATCTATTCAGTGTGGCCACATTGGGAAGAGGAGCAAATAAACAGGCCCAATGACTCCCTAAGTCTGTCTTTGGGGTCCTTGCGTGGGGTTTAGGTTTAAACAGACAGCAGGAAGGATGCATAGCCAATCCTGTCAAGGTGTGGTCCCACTTTGCACCATCTCAGCTCCAGGCTACCCTGCAAGGTGAGCTGACAAGCTGTCAGGGCTGTGTGAAATCTCTTGGGAGACAAGTTCCTCTTCTGACTGATGTCAGGGCTCCAGGCTTTCCTTTTTCCTAGTATGAGATTCTCAGGAAAATTCCTATACCTGGGGACCATTGGTTCAAGAGTCTAACGGCCAATAGGAGGGGCACACTATCTCTTTAAACTGTATTCATTTCTGCAAAGATGGTTACATTTGTGAGATTCAATGTTACACAAATCACGCTTAAAAATATTTTAAAATCTCTTCTTTGATAATTTTATACATATACAATATATCTTGATCACATGTACCCCTAACTTTCCCCTCTCACCTCCCCAGGATCTTACCTTCCCTAACACATGTCCCTCCCGCCTTCCTGTCCTCTTTCCTTTTTCTTTTTTCTAAGTCACTGGGTCCAACTAGTGCTGCTAACGTGCACCTGGGCAACCTACCAGTGACCACATCTTCAAAGAAAAATGACTCCACCTCCACCAGTGGCCGTCAATTGTCAAGAGTTCTGCAGCTAGTGGCGGAGTCCCATAGACCCCTCTTCCAGCCATGTTGGAATTATTAACTGGCTTGATCTTGTGCAGGATTTGTGCAAGTAACTAGAGTTGTTGTGAATTCATGAGTACAATGGCCATGCCATGACTAAGGTAACATTTCATAATATTCTTTCCATTTTCCTTGTCTTACATTCTTTTCTCCCTTTCTCCTGTGATATTTCCTCATCCTCGCAGATATTGTTGTCCCATTTAGGGCTGAGTACTCAACAGCTAATTGTTCTCAGCACTTTGACCAGTTAAGCGTTGACCTCTGCCATCCCCCCCCCCAGCCCCCCACCCGGTACTTTCATACCGCATGTGTTCTAGTATTCCCCTCCCCCCAGCACACACACACCTTAAGGCCTCTTCCCCTCCCATTTTATCATGCTCTTGGTCCCTCTTCCTGACCTCTTCAGACTCTGAATTAAACTCACAAATGTAAAAATTCAAAGCTAGGATCCACACGTGAGAGAGGACATGTGGTTTATCTTGATAAGCCTGGGTTGTCTCACTTAGTATGATATTTTCCAGTTCTGTCCATTTTCCCCCATAAATTTCATTTCATTTTTCCTTACAGTTGAATAAAATTCCATTGTACATATGTACCACATTTTCATTATTCACTTATCAGTTGGTGGACACTTCCTAACTCTTGTGAACAGAGTCACAATGAACATGATGTACAAATATCTCTGTGATAAAGATAAAAATCACATTTTTAAGGTCAGCTGCACATTACCACCTACCGTCATGGCCATTCTTGAATTTGTTAGACGCTGTGATCGAGGCTTAGTGATACTGTATTTCTTTCTTTCTATAAAGTTAGGTGCTAGTATATCTACTTCATATATGAAAAGACTGAGGTTAGGAAAAGTGAAATGACTTACCTGCAGATGATTTGCAAGACTTGGGGCTTAAAGCCTGTTCTCTTTAGGTTCCTTAAACAAAAACAAAACAAAGCTATTAAAATACTACCTATTGAATGTAAATACCTTAGAGGTAAACCAACCTTTCATTTTTCTAAAAAAATAATCGAATATAGAAAGATTTTACTTTTCTCTTTTCCCTCTTTTATGAATGTTATGAGTCATCCCCTTTTGAAGAACCCAATGTGGCAATTTTAAAAGGAAAACTCCAAGCTGTCTAGTACCAAAACATGCCTGAGCTTGAATCCCTTCTCTGCAACTTACCTGTGAGCTCAGGTTAGGGCCTCAGTCTGGTTCCACCAGAGCTCTGCAGATGGTACTCTGTTGGACATGTCCTGCCTGGAGGCACACCAATGAATGAATGATTCTGACTTAACTAAGTGAGTGAATTCTAGGCTTGCTGTTCAAGCAGTGTGAACTGAGCTACAGTCTTCGATGGTCAGCGTCTGATATATGGAGCCTTGAGTTCTGGTTCCTCGAGGACCTTTCTGCTTTCGTGTGCATCATATATTCACCAAGCTCTCTGAGCGCAGATCCTACAGGTTCTCAACCAGAGGCAAGGAGCCACAGCTGCTGCCCCAGTGGAGATTTGCTCAGCCTCTGGCTCTTGAATACTAATGCCCAGAGAGTGACTACATTGTCTGAGCTCTTCTGAGAATGTCTCTCAAAGAACCTTCATATTCCATTCACGTCTGCGTTAAGTTTTGTGAAGCAAACTTTTCTTTTACACTGGGGTTGACAAACTTCATCTGTGTGCCAAATCTAGACATCTGCCTGTGTTTCTGTAGCCTTTGAGATACTAACAGCTTATTACATCTTTAAATTGGGAAGGAGGAATTAAGAGAATAATATTTTGTGACATGTGAAAATTATATGAAATTCACATTTCAGACTCCACGAATAAAGTTTTATTGGAACACAGCCATGCTCGTTCGCTTACATGTTGTCTCTGGCTGCAGTGAGGGTTGTAATACTGCGACAGAGACCATATGGCTTGCAAAGCATAAACTATTTACTATCTGGCTGTTTATGGAAAGTGTTTGCCAATTCTTGATCTAAACTATTCTACTACCTTCTATTTACGATTTCTTCTTGTTCTAAGAAGTTCGTTCTTGCACACATTAATCATTTTACTTTTGACTCTGGTGTCTGCAGAGTGGCAGTGATGGGTTTGTTGATTCAGAAAACAATCTTCTACTAATGGGGTTTGGTGTGGGGGACTGGATGTAGCCGTCAACAAAATGAAGACAGCCAGCTTTAGGCCCGATTCTCTCATTAGCTAAGACCCAAGACAAACCGTCCAACTCTGGGGATTTTTTGAGGAATAAACTATTTCACAGGTTTTCAATCTCTGCTTTGAGGTGTTCTGGCCAGTCTAAGTCCATTCAGGATAAAATGGAAAAAGGGGTTTCTGTCCTCTGACTCTTGACCTTCAGCCAGATCATCCCTGGGATCATAGATTTGACACCCTGGATATTTGCATAGAATTTTAATGAATGGGAAGGATTGGTTGCTGGACAGTTTTTGAAAAGCCACAGAACCAGACCATCTGTACCTAAGGCCTCTCACAGTCCTTTGGGAAGAAGAAGAAGAAGAAGAAGAAGAAGAAGAAGAAGAAGAAGAAGAAGAAGAAGAAGAAGAAGAAGAAGAAGAAGGAAGAACTTTGGGATGTGATGCTACTCAGAGGTTTAAACCATGGCCAGGAGATGCTGACCTTCAGGATCTAAATCTGGCTTGCTGGCACATTATGGAATAGGCCACCTGTTTCAGTTTTCCCATCTGGATAACAGAAGTAGCACGTGACCGGCTTCTCTGAAACATATGGCTGTTACTGCAATGCCATTATTTGAACAGGAATTGGTGGTCTTGCTCTTTGTCAGCTTTCTAACAATTTATAAATGTAGATTCCACCAAGGAAACTGAATCGTGAAGAAATCTTATTTATGGCTCTGGAGTTGACAAAGCTTTGATAAGCAATTCTCTAAAAATCAACTTGCACACCATGTTGACTTTGCATGTTCCACGGAAGACCATTATGGTTTTGGTTGGTGGCATTCCTTAGGAAGCCATTTGAAAAAGGATGAATGTCGAACCACAATTTTCCCTTTCTAACATGGACATGAGTATATATGTTTTAGGTACATTTATCTTTGAACTGATAAACATCTTCAGTTATTATTTTTACAAGGCAAGCTTAGGGGAAATTTCAGCCACAGTCCCTGTATTTTATGCCCATTTGCAAATGACTGTTCATCTGCTCACTTGAAGTGATTAATGACAGAGAGCAGGCCAATTGCTTAAGATAGAGATTTGATTTATTTTCACTAAATGTGGCTTAATGGTGGATACATTGGGGAGCTGGTGCTCCTAGCTAGTCTCCAGTCAAATGTTGTAAGTATAAGTGAATGAAAAGACAAAGGAGGGATTTTCAAAGGAAAAATAGAGTAGTCCATTACATTTTATTTAGATAAACACATTCAGTTGAGTCAATAGAAGACTGCTGATTACTAAATGCCAAGCATCGTGGTGGATCTACAGCTCATAGAAGAGTTTAGAGGCAAAGAGAGGACCCTGTCTGCTTAGCTCAGACACCCCCTCCCTTCCCTGGCCCAGGGCTCTGGAGCCCAGCTGGCGGGCAGGACTTAGCAATGGAAACATTGCATGAAATGGATAATGTTCTCTTATCTTTCCCAATCCTCTTCCCCAACTTCCAGTTTTGACAGCATTGATTTATGTTTCCAATTGTCTTCAGAAAGGAGATTTGAAGAGGTGACATGGACTTAGAATTGTATCTATTGAGAGGAGGTCTGGAGCCCCGTCTACAGTGTACCATTTGGGAATAGATTCACGGAAGTTCTGATGTTTTACTGTCAGGGTTCCTGAGGAGAGCTGGAATCCCATCCTGGGTCTCGAGTTGGCTCTGTCTCCACACTCTCACATCTGGCCAATCACTTGATTTTCTTCTCAGGTTCCTGAGAGGAGGGGACTCCCTTCTTCTGATCAGTCTTTCTCACCACATTGTTGTGGTAATTCCCTGGAAGACAACTCTTCAGCACTTGGCTTCTACTGGGAGACTTCATGAATGCATGGGAATAAGACCAAGAAGGCACAGTACGGTGAAGCGCCTTGAAATTTATGATCATGTTGTGGTAACTGGGGGGAGTGGAGGGTTTGTTTCAAAGTCTAGTTCAATCTCCTGAAGTTGGGAACCTTGAAAGGAACTCTGTCTTTGGAGGGTTCGAATTTGTTAGTTCTTGGCTAAGCACAAGTTTCCATTCCTAGGGAAGAAGTCTATAAAAAGGCCATTTGGACTTCAAAGAGATGATATTTTGATGCATTGAGTGTACATATGAATCAGAAACATGTGTATTAAATTTCCAGTTCGAACACGTGGCCTTGAAAATTTCAGAGAAAAATGTCTGGCAAAGTGGGCCTGGGATTTGGCTAACAACAGAACTTTTCTCATGTTTAGGAAGTTTTATCTTCTTCCACATGCCCCCTGTGATGTGACTGACATGGCCTAGTATAAACCCAGAGGGTAGAAGGGGGAGAATTATCTTGTGATAAATACATACTGACTTTAGTAAGGGGGAAGTGGACATGGACCTTCTCTAGCAGGGTGACTGCCGTTTACAGAAACTCCAAACACAACCAAATCATTTCCTGGAACAAGGGCATGGGAAAGCGAGACACCAATTACACTGGCGGCCAGTGCTGAGGGGCAGTTGGCTCTGTTTAATAACTAGTGTTCTGCCTTTCAGACTAAGGCCACCGTCAATGGGATGTGACCTTGCTAGGCAACCCTTAAAGACCTCAAGAAATGAAGCATCCTCTTGACATTTGCTATAAAGGCACCCATCTCCACACCAGTTTTGGATTGTTCATCTGAGGCTACCCATCAGTAGCATCCATAGGATGCTCTCCCGGGTTCCTTTCAGGGAGACTGCAGAGAAAAGGAACTAGGACATCACATCAATGTCAGTTTCGGTGTAGATGTCTAGTGCACATCTTCCAAACATCAGAGCATCCCGCGTTCCTCCTGGAGAAGAACATGAAGCTCAAATCATTGTTGGACTGAAGCATGGGAACAATATTCTTTCTTTTTGTTCTTCAGTGATATCTTTTTCTGTGCTTATAAGTAATTCTTGCTCATTATCAAAATTTGGAAAACACAGATAATTATACAAAAGAAAATAAAAACAACCACAGTCCCCCAGTTTGGTCAAGCAACATGGATATTTTTCCCATGCCATTAACTATTTTCCAAAACATGACTTTTAACAACCCTTTCAAATTCCATGGTATATATTAGAATCTATTTAGGCAATCTTCTGTTGTCTATATCTAGTTTGTTCCTGAAGCATGTGTGTATGTATTTGTGTGTGTGTGTGTGTGTGTGTGTGTGTGTGTGTGTGTGTGTGTGTGTGTGATAATGTAGTAATAAACATTCCTGAACATAAATCTATATCCCCATCTCTGATTATTTCCTTAAGGTAAGTTACTGATTTAGATTGTGTGAACGTTTTTATTCATTTCTTAACATTATGCCAAGTAGGTTTCCAGGAAGTTTGTATTAATTTATATTCCCACCTGCAGTGTGGGTCAGAATCTCTTCCATTCTTTGAAGCCACTACTGTTCTAAAGGCTCTTTCTCCTTCCATATGGAAATACTTCTGGATCTTTTTTCCTGGAATAAGCGTGGCAGTGACCATAGATGGCAACCTGAGCAATGAGGAGGAAATAGCCCTGCTGAGCCTTTAGGACTATCTCACTGGATTAAATGTCTATGTTTTTTCTCTTTTCCCAGCCAGTCAGAACCCTATCTCTTTTCTATATCCTTTAAGTGGCTGCTTCTCTTGGGGTTTCCTGAAAGCCAGTTCTATCTGGTTGGACGCATAGTAGAGGTGCTTATGGTAGAGTTTATCTTCCAAAGATGTGAGAATGATTCTCCCACCCAAAGAGGTCAAAAGAGACATGGGATCTGGAACAATCAGATAGAATATGACTCAAAACCAGAATGCCATTTTCTTCATTCACCCATGAGGGTTACCTGCTGGTTGATGTAGCCTAGAGCTGGCCGAACTCTATTATCTGAATAGCCAGGGGTTTCAGCATCAGGAGATGGCACTCCAGATGTATAATCCTGTCTCTCGGTGTAAGTGAGTAATGCCTATCTGCATCCCAAATCCCAGTTCCCTCCCATATCACCCTCTCTTCCCCCATGGCTCAGGAATTCAAATTGACATTAATATTAGGTTAAGGAACACACACACTCTGGGAAAGTAAATTCTCCTTTAAGCAAGCCATCAATTAACAAGATTCAAAGTCAACTACAGAGAGAGAGCCTCTGCAGTTGCTTTGTTGAATTATTCCCGACAAAAATAATTTACTCTCTTCATTAACCAAATGCTTAGAGTCTCTGGAAACCTAGGAACAATCTTTTAAAAACAGTTGGAAAATGGGAAGCAAAACAAACAAGAGAATCAACCCTAAGAATTTTCAATTACTTTGGGCTACATAACATCCTGACAGGCATAATTAATGATATAATTTCCTGAGTGTCCATAAGACCCCTTTACCCCTAAAACATATAACATACACATATAACAAAACCAACAGGTAATTAAAGCGCTTCCCATTTTTAAGGGGTAAACCCTTCTGAGACATGGCAGTCAGCATCCGGGCTCCACCTCCCACTCTTTATTAACTGACATGTCAAAGAAAAAAGCCATATCATTTTTATGTTCCCACAGCACAGAAACTAATTTTGGGTATTTTAGGCCAGAGAGATTTATAGGCCAGCACCAGAACCTTCGCCCAGGTTCCTGTGAGAGTAGTAACATTCCGGAGTTGGATGGATTTAGTGTCCACCCTGTTTAAAATTATGGGGTCCTGTCAAACCTGTGGGTATCCCCGAGTAACCTTCTATTATGGCCCAGCTGTTCCTTCAAAGAAGCCATGGAAAAATGTCAGGGTATCATGGTAGGTCTCCCCTCCCCTGCCAGGCCACCTTAGGGAGGATTGGGTTGAGCAGCAGAGTTTCGGGGCTCATGGGAACCTCCTGCCAAGTGTGCTGATGGTGGCCTTGAGGTTGCGTATTTAGTGGGATGGGGGGTAGAGGTAGTGGGGGAGAAGTGTTTTGGAGTAACTGTTCTCTTTCTTTGGATCAGCCTTTAGAGGAAGACATTTCATTTAAAAAATCATATAGAGTTAGGTTTTAATATTTATTTAAAAATTTTCTAGCTCTAAAAAGAAAAAAAAAACCTGTTGTTCATTTGTTGGACAATGAGAAATAAGGTTGATCCACTTGACAAGATTAACTGCTTTTGATAGCTACAAAAGGAAGGCATAAAAACTTTAAACCTACCAACAACAGATTACCTCTTTATTCTAATGAAATTTTGTTTAAAGCCCTGGAGCAACACAATCGGGTCTTCCGGGAACCCGGCATAGACTAGTGACACCTGTATTGGAAGCCTTTCAAGTTGTGTGATGTGAGTACAATTCTCACCTCTCTGGGCATAATCTCCAAGCTCTAAGGGAGTATCAGCTTTGTGGAACCATTTTTTTTGTAAGACTGATTCAAGAATGAAAGGACAGCACACATGTAAGTTGTGACCAGGGTCTGATCCCGGGTCGTCCTGCAAAAGCAGAGGCCCTGGGTGTGATTATTGGGAACGCCATGAGGAATGACAACCCGTGACTGACTAGAGTGTGTAAAAGGTGAAAGCAAAGAGACAATAAACGTCACCATGGGCTCTATGAGGAAACTAGGTGAAAGCCAGGTGACAGCCCCATGGCTTCAGGTCCTGTGTCTTGGTTTGCTCATGACCATGCCGCAGATATCTGGTAAATGGTAGCACACAGGCTGTGACTATTGGAGGACTAAGCGATTGAATGAATGAATGAATGAATGAATGGGAAACATTCATGAATGAACAAATGAATACGAAGACCTAGTTTCAGTCCCCATTATCGATGGAGATTTCTCTAATCCATTTTAGGTGTGTGTGCATACCTGTATTGTGTGTGTGTGTGTGTGTGTGTGTGTGTGTGTGTGACCATGTGTGCATGTGTGTGTTTCTCTGTGTGTGTGTGTTTATGTGTATTCTCATGTTGTGTTTCTCTCTGTGTTTGTGTTATTTGTGGTGTGGGTATCTGTGTGTCTCTGTGTATTCTGATGTGTATGAGTCTGTGTGTATTCTGGTGTGTGTGTGTGTGTTGTGTGTGTGTGTGTGTTGCATGTGTGTGTGTGTGTGTGTGTGTGTGTGTGTTAAGCTCTAGAAGGCAAGAATTTTGCCTTACCTTTCTCTTGAGTCTTCCCTTCACCACGGCTGACGTCTCAGCTTATGCTTCTGCCTATATAGCATGGCTTGGATTGAACAGAAATTCTATAGAGACTGGAGGGGAAGGAGGAGGGAGTTTCAGCTTTGTGGAAATTCTGGCTGTCCTTGAGCTGGGCTGAATTTTCTGTGCTCGCCTGGCCGTTTCAGAAGTCTTAGAGCTTGGCACATGCTGCTTTGCTTTCTGCTGTAGAGTATCTTCACCAACCTGAGAGAGGTTGGCATGTGGTTACAGTCCCTTCCTGATTTCTATGAAGCATAGGCTCTGAAAATCCCCACTTTAACTTCGGTTGACACCAGTTTATAAATCCACGCCGGCTTTGCCGTCACTGGACTCGGTGCATCAGCAACCTGGGAATACAGTCGTTTGTTGCTCTATGACTTTGGTTTCAAAGTTGAACAGGTATGAGGAATATGATTCTCCTCTGATCGGATTTCATGGCCACCACAAGTGGCTGCTAGGAGGTTTTGCTTAAACCTGCAGCTGGGGCTAGTTGGGTGCCTGCCAAGAACGGGGCATGATGTATTTGTGTGGTGGATATGGATGTCTGCTTTCATAGGTATAATATTCATATATATTGCTCTGGGGGTTGAGGAAAATGTCTGAAAATCCTGTTCTCCCCACATGATCCTGCAAACTTGTTCTCCTTTCTTGTCTCCTTGACTTCAGGCTCTCAGAAAAGCCTCGTTCTGGGCTTGGAGAGATGCTCAGTGAGTAAAGTACTCGCCTCACAAACATGAAGACCTGTGATCCAGCCCTGGCACCCACATAAAACACTGAACATAGTGGAACATGCTTGCATTCCTCATGGTGGGGAGGCAGAGACAGAAGTATCCTTGGGCTCAATGGCCAGCTAGTGTGGCCTAATTGGTGAACTGCAGGCCAATGAGAAACCCTGATTAGAGGAGATGGACAGTTTTTCTGAGGATGCTACCTGAAGGTATCCTTTGGCCTTGACACATAAACACGTACCCTTGTGCACCTATGTGTGTGTGCACAATATACACAATTTGAAAGGCTGCTGCTTGATGGTCATACTTTCAGAGAGGAAAAATAATCATCCCATTCACGAAACTGAGAAAGATTAGACAGAGATGTATTCAGGTTTGCTGTTACACAGTTAAATCACAATAACTATGGATGTTTCTATATGGTCAATGGGGGCTTCAGCTTCCATTCCCCACCCTTCCCCTCACTGGTGAGGTAGCCTCATACTTCAGTCTGAGTGTCTGCATCTAGGAAATGGCTCTTCCACTAGATATCCTTTTTATGTAAGGAAGATTCTATTGAGGAAGACAGAATTTCAAGAAATGCCTAAATATGGTGTTGCCGCTTGAACTTCCCACTCAGCTATCCTGCCCCATTCTTCAACTTTGAACCCATCTCTAAACCTGAGGAAGTGGCCAACCATACATCCAGAGCCCTGGCTAAGTATTTTCAAGATTTTTTACTTTTCAGCAATAAAATAAGTCCACATTGCTCATAAGTAAGAACTTCAATTTTGCAGAAACTAGAAGTAATAGGACACAAGAAATCTGTTCGTGTGTGTGAATGTGTGTGTATTTGCATGTGTTTATGTGCATATGTGTGTGTGTGTATGTGCTCACACATGCTTCTGCATGTAACTTAGATACTGAGAAAACTCTGTAACGAAGACACTATTAGTCCCAGCACACTGAGCTCTTACTGTGTTTAAGGCACTGTGTTGTGCGTGGATTTTTGCAGCATCATCTAACCTGCTTTTCAAGTACAGTAATCACCAGACATGCATGGTGTTGACTCCTTTTATAGATGGAAAATGTGATGTTTCAAAAAGAGAAATAACCTGTTCAAGGTAAAAGAACAAGGAGCTGGAAAGCCAAGATTCGAACTGAGGTCTTTCTGGCTGTGGAACTTGAGCTTTTCTTCACATTGCTCTGTCATGAGACTCACACACACACACACACACACACACACACACACACACACACACACACACCATATACATACATATATACAGAATGAGAGAGAGAGAGCAACCCTGAGAATTCAAGAGCATTTTCTATGTTGTAGCCATGTTCAATAGATAAAAGTTCATTGCAACAGAAAGTCTACATGAACCCTGGTTGATGACTGGGCTCAGAGGCCCACCTTCATCACTGGATTGTAGTCATACATCCCATAGTAACTGGCCAGTGTCCTCTTAGTAGTTGGATCTGATTAACAAAGATGCAGGTGAACTCTGGGTCATGTGATCTTCAGGAGCCGCCTTGAACCAAATCGGCAGAGACCAGTCCTGTGTGAGATACCTGGACCAGCACAGTGGGGCACTGCAGTAAGCTGGGACTTCCTGGATTTCTCCTTGTCTGTGAAGATGCTTGATTCCTTGTTGACAGAGCTGGCTGTTGGTTATAGAGCACCTGTTAACAGGGTCCTCTTGAGCATTTTGGAAAGAGGCTTCTCACCCACTGGCTGCCTGGCTGGGCCTGTACCCTTTCTGTCTTGTCTCACTCGCTTTCCCTCACAAGTCCACAGACCCAGGAGTCCTATTTCCAAAGATTTGGTCTGAACTCCTAGACCAGTTATGCTCCCTGCTCTCCTTATAAACCTTATTTGCATAGCAATTCCACCATCTGCAGGGCATCCAGCTAAGGACTTCTACCATGCCTCTGGCTCAAATCATCTTAGGAATGGATCTGTGATTCAGTTCTAATGTTTAGCCTGGGGCAGGAAGCCAGCTCAAAGATCTTCAAAGATGGCCAGTTAAGTGATTAAAGGAAACACTTTGCGAACAGATCGATAGCCTAAGCTCAGCTCGCATTGAAAGCTGGACCACCAATATAATCAATTTCAGGAGGCATTATCCTGCTGCATCAAGAGCCCCGTTCTCGTCATGTGGGCTGCATACATGATGCTTAATAGGAATCTGAGTAAGGGCCATCTCAGAGAGAAGAGGAATTCCATGAATAGCTCATCCATCAAAGATGACAAGAAAATGTTGACTAGCTAAATGGACTTGGTCACCTGCTGCTTCCCGGAAGGTGGTTAATTTGATTTGTCAGCTCAAGGCAGACGCTAGGGACCCAGGCACATCCCAGGACTCTAAAGGATCTATATTGAATTCTGATGTCTTTAGTTTGCTCACTTCCTTTCAGCTGCATGCACAGGAGAATTCACTGGACACTAGCTAGTGTCTCCAGGAGGCTGCTATAAACTGTCAAACAGCAAAGAACTTCCGGTGAAAACAGGTTGAGCTATGACTTGACATGGACCCCTCCTCCAGTCTTAAAGTACCTGGTATTCAGTTACAGGGCTTCTGAGATGTCTCTGCGGCATCGAGCCACTGAGGTGTGACATCAATGTTCATTTTCTTTTATAGAATTAAAGATTCATTTTGCTCTAAATTAAAACACTGTAATTTTGTGCACAGCTTAGTTCTTCATGAAACCTCCATTGATCATTGGAGAAAAGGTGGTAAGTTCTTTTCTCTCTCAGAACTTTTTCGTCCTCTACAAAAGAAATAACTACCCCAGTTATTCATGTACTTCTGCTGGGCTTATATGAATATTGCTCAGAAACATCGCTAGGAGACAATTTAGGGAAAAAAGAAAAAGAAAAAGAAAAAGAAAAGAAGCAACAGAAACCCAGAACACAACAATATGGTCCAACTTGGCACCCAGACATATGATTGGAGTGTGAGCAGGGTCGCTTTTTAGGGGCAGACACCAATTGACACGGCATGATCTAGCTTTCTGATGAATAAAGTCAGGGTTCAGGAGAGCGGCATTATTTTTGAGAATGAGTAAACTGTTCAGGAACATGTGTCTCATGAACTGTCCCAATGAGACTTCTTGGGGCTGCATAGCAATGGTATGAAAAAGTCAGCTTCAAGTCCTTCCAGCAAGTGGATTATATAAGAGCTTTCTCCGGGCCCCGTAATAGCTAGTTCCAGGTTAGAAAAAAGGGCAGTGTACAGTTACAGAAAGAGTGAATGCAGACATTTTTTCATGCCTTGCCTGCAAGCCCAGCAAACTGTTTGAGTAAACAACACCTACATTTTACAGGTTTTGGACATGTGGTACCAAACACATATTGCAGTGCACTTGAATTGACTGGTAGTTTTGAATAAGCATAATTTCTTATTACATTCACTGGAATTTCCCTGTCATATGTTTTATATTTTCAAAGCAGTGAACCAGGAGGCCCAGAGCTTCCAGTATTAGGGAACCAAATCTGAACAATGCCAAAAACCAAGATCTTAGAAAATTAAATAATCTGTGTAATGTGGCTAATACTTATCACTTTAGAAGGAGGACATCTTGCTGTGGGATGCAAGGGCCAAGTTAACCAGATCCAGCTGCTGTCCTCCACCTCCTGCACTTGACCCAACCTTGGTCGTGGAGTCACATCTCACCACCCTGCAGCACAATTATCTTGTTAAAGGAAACCCTGCCTTGCTCTTATCTTGTCTCCACTTCCATAATTCCCAGTCTCAGTTTAAAGAGGACAATCCCTGGTGCGGTCTAGATTAGCAAGAGGTTTGGCTTTATTTAGAGTTGGCATTTGTCCAATGAGAAGGTAAAATCCTAAGGTCTGGAAACCAGGTTGATGGAAATGTGGAAGGTTTAGGATTTTCCCACAGTAAATTAAATAATTAACTGTAACAGCTCCCAAGGGCACCGTCGGACAAGCTCCGTAGAAATGGCTCGCCAAGTCTTTGTACATGAAGTGCATCCTGGCAAAGCTGTCAAGTGTCTTTTCCCTCCTCCCCCCCTCCCCGCGACCAGCTGTTCCATCCCATTTCTGGTTCCAAGGGCACATCTGCAGTGTAGACATCGAGAACCTACACCATCTCTGCCTCACCTACTTTAATACCTTTCTCTCTGTCACACTTATAACCTCTGGGGCTTTTTGGCTGGAGTGAGGAGCGGGGTGGGACAGGGGAGGGGGGCATCTGACTTTACTAAACTCTATGAAACCCAGCATGGCGTGGAACACACAAGGAGCTCGGCGCTTCCAGAGCACAGCAGCATGGGCCTGGAACAAAAAAGAAGCAGAAATTCTGGTTCTTCTGCCTCGCGTTTCTCAATCTCTGAGCTAAGGGAGATGGGTTAGATTCACGTCTTAAAGCTTTCGTTTCAACAGCAGGATTACTTTTTCAAGTGAAGTCTTCTTCTATCTAAATAGACAAGAACTGATGACAAATACCATTTTACATGTTTGCACTCTTCCTGGTTACCTACCGGTCAATGGACATAGGCAATGAGGCTTTCCTTATACTCAGAAACATTGGAAACCAGCACTTACGGTTATGGTCCAACTGGGGTCTCCAGTGATGCCCTGTTTATTGCTAAGCTTTACAGCACAGTTACTTAATACTGAGAAAACCTGATTCACAGTAGGCTGCTTGACAGTATAGGAGCTGTTTTCTTCGTTGTTGTTTCAGGGAAGTCACCACTTAAACTTATTCAGAAGGTTAGAAAAAAAGAGGGGGGGGGCATTTCTGATCCACATTGTAATCTTTATTGACTTCTCATGTCAGACAGTGTTTGTGAACTCATAAAAGTCAGATGAAAAACCATTCACATTTCCTGAAAGCAACACTGTCAGCCGGTACATCACATTGTGTTTTCTCCTTACGTCTGGTTACATGGTTGATAGTCTGTCTGTAGCAAGAGCTGCAGAGAGACACTGGAAAGCCATGATATGGCACAGTTCAACTTGAATATATTTTCAATGTAAATTTTAATTAAAAAAGGAACAATGAACAATTATCGAACCCTGGTTTGCAGTATGCATGCTGAAGTGTTTAACAATGAAGCATATTGATCGATGCTTGCGACTTAACTTTGGAATATGTTGGAGAAATGGGTTGATGTACTAGTAAACTTGAGTTGTATAGATCTATGAGAAAGCAAACACATCAAAATGTTACTTGTTGACCACAATTCTTCCAATGGTCTGTATTTTTGACAACTTTCATAATAAAATGGTGGAGAAAAATGCAAATCAAAAGGTAAATCTCTGAAATGGAAGAGTGTATTTCAAACATAAGTAAGTAACCTTCCATTGTTCTAATTCTCATCCAAAACCCACACTTTACTGATAGAGTGAATTCTTCAAAGTCTCGGTGACCTTAAGTGACTGTCAAATGTGACAGGCACACAGCTGGTTTTAGGACAACATTTCGAGATGACTGGTACAGAATCCCCACGTGGAAAAGCCGTGAGTCATTGTGTAACTTTTTTCTGGAGATGGTGTGAGCAGAAACTTGCTTATCCCAGATAGGGCATCGATGACAGACCAAGGGAACAGTCCCACCCCAGAACAGGGTTCAATTTCTATATTTTATATCTTTACCTTAATATAAAATATCCTGAAAAAGTAATTTACAGGGAAAAGGGATTTGTTTCAGCTCACAGTTCCAGGTGACAGTCCAAGTCACAAGGCACACAGTCACGTCACATCCACAGTCAGGAGCAGAGAAATGAGCTCAACTCCATTGCCACCTTGAGCGTCCCTGTCTATTTTGGTGAGTACCTTTGTCTCGTGTCATGAGCATCAGATCCACATCGCCACTTCTCCTGGGAAATGCCAAAATGTCCCCCAGAAGGAGCATTCTTTCTAAATCTTAGTTGAATTTTAAGAGAGAGATTTGAGATTTTAAAACCTACGGCAGAAGCAGACTTATTCCTTGTACCTTCAAAGCCTGGGGTTTGGCTCACTGAGCATATAGATGAATCAAATGAGGGAGAGAGCCCATTGTTTCCTCGGTTGAGAATCTGATCCCTGTAATCCCAAGTACATGTCCTAGAATAAGCAGGCTAGGTCTCTCCAATGGACAGGTCAAATCCTGAAGTAGTTACGTTCACATAGGCAGGGTGCGGATGAACTTGCCAAACATAGCCGAAGCAGAGCCAACACCACCAGGTTGTCGAGAATTTGAATGCAGTCTCCCTGCTTCAGCATACCTGGAAGGCGTCGTGCGGTCCACACAAGCGGACACGGTCTGTATAAACTCCGGAGGCCATGTGTCTAGGTGAGCCAACTTTAATTCACAGGTGGCGATGCAGGCTCCTTTCCCCCTCTGCCCCGTGGCAAAAGGCGGGTGTGTTCCATCTGTTTACAATGACTACAGTTGCTTTCCAGCAGAACCTTAATCTTATTTTGCAAATCTTATTCCTGATATGCCTCAAACCATCTGCCCATTCTTCCATGCATTACCTTGGGGCTATTTGGCAAATGTCTTTCCTACCCTGTAAGTGGAATATTTTCACTGAATACCTAACCCGTCTAAAGACATGTTGCCACGACTGGTAGATATTCCATAGCAGGCTTTGGTTCTTCTTCTAAACCCAATATGGCTCTAATGATTTTTAATATGTACAAAAATAAGGCCAAGGGTGCAGGAGGCGTAGATGAAGTCACTTGGGCTTCATAGCTTGACTGTTTGAGCATGCTGTCAGTCACATACAAAGAACGGGTTGGAATCTTACTAATATGTGTTCAGTGTGGGAAGACAGCCCATTTCAGATTCAGGCTTGCGGAGTTTTGGAAGAAATAGTGATAGGATCTAAGCGATGAAACCTCCAGTGTCTTGTCTTGATAGAAGGGAGCCAAGTTCTCATGAAGTGGCTATAATTCACCTTTTCTTTATGACTTTGCTGTCTTCCCCTTATTTAAAGCTCTAAGGTCCTCAGAATCCCCAAGCTGGATGTAGGATATATGATCAGGCAATTCACCGAGCACAGACACAAATGTACCAATGTGAGGAATGATGTCTCACCTCATTAGTAACAGGACAATACAGAATGAAATAGCAGTGAGCTCACTTCTGGCACAGCAAAGACGAAGATCTACGAACACGTTGAGTGCGGGTGTGGGGAAGTGGGCATTCTCGTGTGTTGCTGGAGATGGTGAGGATTAATAGATTCCTCCTCGAGGTGCTTTGGCAGTCTCCAGCAACGTTTGTCTCGTCTACATCTTTGGCTTCGCTCCAAAAATGTGACTACAAAAAATTCATGTAAGCAGTGATTATAAGAACTTTGTCAATGGGGAAGCAATTAAATTCACTACTATTTAATTTGCTGATTGGTGTGATATAGCGCCATTAAAAAAGAATGAGGCAGCTCTCACCATCCTCTAACACAAAAAGATCACAGAGTCATTGATAACTGAGACCATTTTCAGAACATTAACATGGTGCAACTTACGGAAATCATACGGTGTTTTGAGGTTTATAACAAGATAGCCCAATAATATTCTTTTTCAGCTTTGTCTATGGCCCCAAAATATATAGAAGAACGAAATTGACAATGCCTACTCTTCCAAAACAATCTAAATTGGACTTGGAACACAGGCATCGACTGCAACTATCAGCCTTCACCAACTTCAAAAGGACTGAATGAGTATAGTAATGTTAGCTTCATCTAAATATGGGCAATTTCAAGGCAATCTCTTGGGATGCTGGAGTTCATACAGGTACACACTCTAATTCAAGTCTGTCTGCTGTCAGGAGGCTCCTCTAAGTCACAGATGGTGGTAGCTCACATGGATGGAGCCATCTCAGAGTGGCTGCACTTCCTCTAACAGTGACAGCAGCCATACACCAGCTATCTATCCCCTTGGGTCTCATGAGAGGGAGCCAGCCAAGATCTTAAGAGGCCCCGCCCGAAGAGATGCCATCAGTCAGCCACTCCCATCTTTATGATCTCTTGCTCATATTCATACACCTGATCTGGGACAAAGCCTTCTCTTTCCTTGCTGGGACCTGAATCTTCGATTGGAGGATGATCTCAGGTTGCCAGAGCCTGCTGTATGCATAGAGAGCTAGAAGGTCTGCAGACAGTTTGGGATGTGAGGGAACTGGGAGAGTTAATACATGAGTGGCCAAGGAAGTCAGAGTGAATCTGCATAGCATGTTTATAGGGAAAACTAGAGGAAGACATCTTTTCTAGGTCCTCTGTGGAGTTCAGTTAGACATCTGTGCCAGAATGTGGAGGTTTATATACAAAACTGTCTGTAGGTTAAGGGATGCATGGAAAGAACTCTCACATTTTGTTCAATATACTTCTTTATAGGTTGAACTTTTTTAAAAGAACATACTCATCTTTCATTGTAAACAAAAACTTAAAATATACACAAGCTTGTTGTATAAAACTTCAGAAAAAGAAAGAAAACAAATAAAGCATAAATATGATTCCACCCCTCCCAGACTTCACTTCTGTTAGTACTTGGGGAATTTCCATTCCCATCGTTTTTATATAATTTGCTTTGAGTAGGCAGGCTCTCTCTTTGGGTGCCACTGACCTACTGAAGATAAACAAGGGATCATTCCAAAGAATGTTTATCACCTTCATCCACATGTTCTGTGGCTCTTTTGGCTATATGAAAACATGGATATAGATACCCACCAGACTGATTTGTACCAGTCTCCCTTACTTGGCTCAAAAAGCTGTCAAACCAGAGATATAAATTAGCAGTTCTTGGGCTGAGCAGATAACTCAAAATCCTTGACATGGAAGCATGAGAACCTGAGTTCATTCCCAGAACCCATCTAGTTTTTTTTTTTAAAAAAGCTTGGGGTAGTGGCAGATGTTTGTAATCTTAGGCAGATCTCTGTTTGCTTAGCTAATCAGTGTGCCTCCAGTCCCACAGAGAGACCCTGTCTCAAAAGAACAAGGTAGATGGTTCCTGAGAAATGATGGCTTTTTAAAAAAAGATCTGGCCTCCATATTTATGTGTACAAATATGCAATTCAACTGGGCACACTCCAGGCATGTGTGTACACTCACACATGCACACACACACATAAGTAACCCAGCAGTTTGCCATTCACCCACTGCCTTCCAGACAGTAGTAAGGTAGGTAGCTGGGAGATGGGAAGGTCTAATTCCTTCTGTGCAAATGAAGAAAAGACATGCTTCTTCTTTGCAAATGAGTACTTAATTCAAACCTGCCCAAATCTACCAACGTGCCCAGAAAGTGCACCTGAACTGCATATGTTTCCAACACAAATTTGAGTGGAGACTGCCTCTCTCGTCTGAGATTGACACACAGATCTATGCTGCTGTAAGCTCATCTCCCAGTAACACAAATAAATACAAAACCTTAGTGAGTGGAACGGCTGCTCCACATGTGGGAACGACTTCTTCTTTTGCTTTAAGGGTTTCTTTCCTCCCAGGAACCAGTGAGAAAATTTGATTTCTAAACCTTGCTGCAGCACAGACAATGAGCGATTGTTAGCTTCAAAATAGCAGACAAAGCCTATTACTACACAATGGAAAGTAAACTGCATTGTCTTGTGGCGCTGTTTACTTTGGGGGGTTGGTGGGTAAGATGATATATCAGTGAATAAGGCCCCGTCTCCTCAGTAGAAAACTCTGGAAGCCCTCTAAAGTAAGATGAGCGTCCAACTCCTTTCTGCTTTCTCTCATGTTGAGTATAGGTTTGGATAATTATATGTCATTTCCCAAGTCTGTCTTTGTGAATGAAACTACTTAGCAATTTCTACCAAAATCCTCTACCAAATCAAATGAAGATTGGGTCAACAGAGAGGCATTGCCATGCAAATTTGTAGTAAATGTCTTCACTTTTCATTCAAGTGGCTAACCAGAATTTTGACAAGGCGACAGTTCCACAACCCAGCGAAACAGCACCAGAGCATGCAAATGTTCTCTTGGCTTGTAAACGTTAAAGTTTTTGTTTTTTTTCTTTTCTCAAGGTTAAATTAAATTGAGCTGAAATTTTAAAAACAGGACTGGCAAAGTCTATTTTTTTACCAATTTCATTGGAAGTTAGTCATGTACTAAGAATAAATCTAAACTCAAACTACTGCTAAAGTTCAGTTTCCTTTCAGCAAATTAAAGAGAAAGAAAGAGAAGAAAGAAAGAGAAGAAAGAAAGAAAAAGCACTCTAGACTTAAAAATGGAGCTTTTAAAACAGAGTTCCTTGGGGGTGAGAGGATGCTGGCTGGTGCTTATAAATATAACAATGCTAACAAGTTGGGTGTAATTGAATCAAAACCAGACAGATTCCATTTCCCTTTAAGTAGCGTATGTGTATATGTGGAGAGTGTTTCCCAAATGTGAATTTTAACAAAGCCACCAGTGCTCCTAATAAAAACTGGAGAACTGTCTTCTGAAGCCTCACTGCAGGTTGGGGAGGGGTTGATTTCAAAGAGATGGCATGCAAGGGAGTGTCCCTCTGGGCCATGCCTTCAGTTTCAGAAGCCTCGATTTCTTCATTGCTACCATGGCCTTCCTGATGCTCACCCTTACTTCACAGATGAGTCGACGAAGTGATGGGTGCTCGAGTCATCTTGTCAAGGCTGGGCTGAGGGGTCTACTCAGCTTACACAGAACATGAGAATAGGCAGAGTTCAGCACTTCCTCTTACAGCTCTGAGCATAGCTCAGCTCCCAGCCACTCAGGACGGCCATTCAGCAGTCAGAGCAAGTAGTTCCCAGATGCCCTCTGGGACTCATCCAGTGGCTAGGGCCAGTTGCTTGCTGCAGGTCTTTTTGGAGTCCTTTGCTCTCTGTAGCCATTTACCTTCTGTAGTTTTTGCTTCCAAGCTGCTCTTAGGAGCTTTTTGACAACTCAAGTTAGCAGCCTCTGATGTCATCCATTCTTTTTTTTTTTTTTTTTTTTCCAGACAAGGTTTCTCTGTGTAGCTTTGCACCTTTCCTAGAACCCACTCTGTAGCCCAGGCTGGACTCGAACTCACAGAGATCCGCCTGCCTCTGCCTCCCAAGTGCTGGGATTAAAGGCGTGCGCCACCACCGCCCGGCGTCATCCATTCTTGGTACAGCTAGCTCAGCCTGCTCTATTGGAGAGAAAAGCATGGATTGCCCAATGAGGCTTTAATGGGGCTTGTGCTGTAGTAGTATACATGGCAGTGCTTGGCAGTGCTGGGCTTGGTGGTGGGTTGGGTTGGGGCAGGGCTTAAAGGCTTAGATAGCCACAGAAGGTCAGGTGACACATGCATAGTGCATTCTGTTTACTAACTGTAAGGCCTCTCTGCTTAGCCACAGAGTTCTTCTGTACAGGTTCACTGAGCCTGCCTGTCCAGGTTGCCTGTCATGAGTATAGGAGACAATTCTCTCTAGAGTAGATCGACATCGACAAGGTGGGGAGACATCTGGAGAGCCTGACATGACAGCTCAAAGAGACATGTGAGCCGTCATGGCTGAAGGAAAGACTCCTGAAGCCATCTTGGTAACATGGTGACCCCCAGGATCAGATGTGGTGGCTTCTGCAGACACCATGGCAGCTACTGTGGTTTCTGTGACTGGAAAGAAGGGTGGATTTGTCAGGGCCTGAACTTCAGGAGCATCATTTCATTTAGTTACTTGCACAGCAGCTCTCCCCGCATATTCCTGAGACATTTAAAACATTTAAAACCTGAGACTATCATAATGATAACCTCAAAGGTGACTACTTGATTGACAAATGTAACTGAGTTGAAGCTGTGACTGTTGCTACCTTTGATAGGACTTCAAAAGTGGCTGCAGTGTCTCCCATAGCTCTGCTGGACTCAGAGTTGATGGGTCAATATGAGCAGTTTTTAGTCCTGCCTTGATCCATGCCCAACTTGGGCCAATCACCAGTTTGAGGTCTAAGACAGTTCTGTTACAGCAACTGCATCTGGGAAGACTTGAAAACTGTCAATCAAGCAGTTGGATTGAGTAATTTTACCAACCGCAGATAGTTTCCGTCATTGACAGCAGCATTCAGGCACTCACTCAAAAAGAATTGATTAGGTAAGTATCTATAGCATGCAAGGCTGGAGGGCTACAGAGAGATCAAATATGGAATAAATTCTCTTCTTAACATCACAACACAGTCTCATGTCTTGCACAACTTAAATTTACTTTTAATTTTTTCTTGGCTCTGCTGTCCATCATCCTTTCAACTCATCCATTGGAGTACTAATCCCTTCCTTTTGGATAGATACAGAATGTATGGTTTTGTTAGTTTGCCTCTGAGATGAGTGGATTTCATTAAGAGATGAATGAATGGACCAGGTACCTCTTAGCAGTCACTGACTGTCAAAACTTGAAGGGATTCTAAGGAAAGTTCCCCTATTGGCTGGAGTCATTGTAACACACATCTTCAGACGTTTCCCTTGTCCTTGAAAAATCCAGTGAGTATATTTCTGTTTGGGGTACTCTTCTTAACTTGGTAATGCATTGGGACCCAGCCCAGGGTCCTTCCATACAATGACTCGACCATCTCAAAGGAGGATTTCAAGATACCCCAAGCAGCAGATAGAGGGAAGAGAGAAACACCAGAGAAGGCATGTTCTTTTCAACTGTCCTGACCCATTCCATTAGGAACTTAGTCACATTAGCCAATGGACCAAAGAATACAGCGCCCTCATCCAGCACCATCTGAATACAAGGCCTGGGGTGTCTGTGTTAGAAGGTTACCAGAAAAAACAGGCCTGTTTAGGGAGCATGCAGCCTGTGTCTGAAGATGAAGCCACACTGCCCAGCAAGTGTGGAAATTGCTTCAAACAACTGAGTCACCAATGTCCCACAGGAGCGTTCTCCACCTCTCATGGCAATTCTCTCCACCCAAACACTGGTTCTTTCCAAGAAGACATTTTGATGACTTTTATTTAACGTCTCACTGGACAGAAAATCTGATAAATACAGAAAATCTTCGAGAATAAAATTACAATGGTTTACATTATTCCACCAATCGTGATTGCTTCAATTCCCAGGCCCGATTGTCGCTTTCAATGTGTATGGTTTTCTCTATATTTTATGACATTAAATACTCCAAATGCAGAGACAGTAGTAAAGGAAACCTTATGCACATCACTCAGATTGAACAAATGTTAACGTTTTTCCTCATTTGCCTCCGTTCTTTCTTTATAAACAAAGCAGATCCATCTAAAACCTATTGTATTCTTTCTCCTTCCTATGAAAAACCAAACAGTACCATTTGAACTGGTATAGTTTCCATGCACCTTTGTTACTGTTTTTCTCCATGTAAGTATTACATAAAACAATGTTTATTGCTTCTGGACATTTAAAAGTTTTGCACAAACAATATACATGACTTAACAATGATATCTCAGCTTTGCAATGCTGTAAAAGTGGATTAATTTAACTGGGATTAGATATAAAAAAAATTAAGTTTTTTCACCGAGGCTAGTGATATGTAATGGGACATATAGTGTGATTACCATTTATGGTGCTAGGCAGTGGCAGTGAGGAACAGCTCTCAGCTAGCCAGATGACCATGGAGGCATGCTGACAAGACACTGGTGTACTGTGCTGCTAAATGGTGATGCTTAGTAGCATGGATGTGATGCACTTTTGACTTAAAATGTGTTCAATTCAAAATGAGTTAGAAGTGTCAACCTGAATGAAAAAGAATCAGCTAGAGATTCTCAAAAGAACACTGACATTTCCTTGGAAATAGCAGAGCATTTAAAGTGGGAATATGTAAACCACAGTGAACTCTGGAAATACTATAGGAGGTTGAGGCAAGAAAAGTTTTTAAGACAAAAATGAGGTTTGCATCAGATATTTTGAAACAGTAATACCTGGTAACAGTGATGAATCCTAAGAGTGATGTTAGTCCAGGGTGGAACTGATATTGCCTCGCAGAAACACGTGTAGAAATGTCTTTTGCATTCATAAGACATTCATAGAAATGTCTCTATGCTATCTGACAGTCCTGAAAGACCTTTTTGAGGTAGTTACTGTCGAACAATCATGTCTAAATATACCTTCATACCCTCCTACCTGTATTCTCTTTATCCTTCCTTCCTTCCTTCTTTCCTTCCTTTATTCATTTCTATCTTGCCTTCCTTCCTTTATTCATTTCTTTCCTTCCTTTATTCATTTCTTTCTTTCCTTTATTCATTTCTTTCTTTCTTGCCTTCCTTCCTCTTTCTTTTGTTCTTTTGCCTTGGAGTTGTCAGAGTGACTCTATTTTGATTTTGACAGTGTTCATATTTCTTTCACATTCCCCTCTTTTTGACAAAGGCGTTTCTCTAAAAATATTTTTAGTTGATCATCTTCCTGGTGTTTGTTTTCCTTTTAAAGCTGTGTACCCATTGCCTGTCAAAATTCTGCAGACTTCCTTTAACAAAATCACCTGGCCTGGTGCATTGAGATGATACTCATTGTTTACAAAAAGATAGCCTTGAACTAAACAACAGAGTTCAGGTGAGCATAGCTGGGAACCACTCCTTCAAAAACCCTTTCCTATTCAAACGGAGCTATAAGTATTTTGACATAGATTCCCATAGACACGAAGTCAGACCAGACCAACAACTGGAGTGGGTTCATCCAGGCAAGAGAGACAGGCAAAAACTAACTCCATGATGGATGACCAAAGGTATCTTTAGAGAAGGAGTTTAACTAAATGCCAGTAAGAATGTGAAGGAGTTGAGAACTGTATTCATCTCCTCATGGACCTTTTTCTTTCTGGTCCGCATTATTTTCAGAGGCACCCACGCAGCTACTTGGAGACCCTTTGTTTGTTTGTTGTTGTTGTTGTTGTTTTTTTTTTCAAGACAGGGTTACTCTGTGTAGTTTTGAGCCTTTCCTGGAACTTGCTTTGTAGACCAGGCTGGCCTCGAACTCACAGAGATCCGCCTGCTTCTGCCTCCCAAGTGCTGGGATTAAAGGCGTGCACCACCACCACCACCTGGCGTGGAGACCCTTTTCATTTGGAATTGGTTGTGCTTTCTCGTTGGATAACTGAGCCAACATTTCTTTACTCATTCTTCTATACAATAAGAATCAAATTGTCTCCAATAGCCTCATAATAGAGTTGAATAGCCATCACTTGAGTGCTTGTGACTTCAGATTTTTTTTAAAGATTAGGATATTTGCACATTATATAATAAAGTGTCCTGGGACTGGGACTCAAGTCTAAATAGGAAATTCATTTGCTTCATATGTACCTGATACATATAGCCTGAAGGTGATTTCATACAATGTTTTTGGTGCACTTGTGTTTTGAGTATGACCTGTCACATGAGATCAGACGGAATTTTCCACATGTAACTTCCTATTAGTGCTCAGAATATTGCAGACTTCAGAGTATTTTGGATTTCAGGTATTAACTTATAATTAACAAATTGGCATCAAACTGTACACACAAAATTTGTTGTCTGCTCATTCTACTCATTACCTAGCATTCATACAAATTTTTGAAAATATAATTTTCACAGCTATATAGTGTTCTCTCCCATGAATATATCAACATGTATTTAACCAATTCCATCTAGTAGAACACTTAGGTCTTTAAAATAACATACTATATAAATTATATTTTCATGAACATCTTCTTATGTGTGTATTAACACACAGAAAAGACAAAGGGGGTATCTATGTTAGAGTTTCTCTTGCTGTGAAGAGATACCATGACCACAGCAACTCTTAAAATGGAAAACATTAATTGAAGTGGCAGCTCACAGTTTCAGAGGTTTGGTCTATTATCATCATGGTGGGGAACATGGTGGCGTGCAGGCAGACATGTGCCGGTTACATCTTGATCAAAAGAAAACAAGAAATAAACTGAGACTCACAGAGTGAAGCTTGAGTAAAAGAGAACTCAAAGCCCACCCCTCCAGTGACACACTTCCTCCAACAAGGCCACACCTACTTCAACAAGACCACACCTTCTAATAGTGTCACTCCCTTTGGGGGCAATTTTCCTTCAAACTACTACTGGGGTACCTACAGTCAAAGAAAATAAGATATCAGAGAGCTGTAATTTCATACTCCTTGAGTCAAATCTCACCCATTTCACCATTTATTTATGTGACTTTGGAAAATTCCTTGTTGGCTTAGCATTCAGTGTTAGGTTAATGTTTATGTATGAATGTACATTCACACATGTGTATAAGTACTCACATGTACACGAATCTATAGCTCTTTCATAACCTAGCTATATGATGTAGTGCTGTTACACATAGTCCTTATTAATAAAGCTGTTTACTTGTCTCCCTATTAGTTTTGGTCTATTTGGAACATCTTCCTGTAGTTGGTAATTCTTTCATAGCCTCTCCATCAAGCCCTTACACATGGTAGGTATATACTGAGTCACTAGAGTCAATAAGTGACATCATAAAATTCCTCCAGTTCTCCCTTCCTATTCAGCCAAGTGTTCTACCTCATACTTTTCAAATACTACTTCTCACAGATTCATCTTCTCTTTGTTTTATGGATGATGCCCCTCTTCTCTGCTGACACTGGTAGGCGCAAACCTCGGTGCAGATTACCTTTTCAAGGAAATAGAGAGAAACAAAGCACAGGAAAAAGAAGTCCACTTGATTGTTTTAGCTCTTCCTCACACATTTCAATAAAGGCTTCACTGGCCTCAGGAGATGCCCCTTAATTTAATTAATTCAAAGCAAGCATCCTTTCTTCCACTTTGAGGACTATTTCTGGGCAATTTGATAGGCATTAATAATCTCTGTGGGCTCTGGACTAGGAATCGAGATGAAAAGAAACTGTAGGTGACCTGTGAGGCTGTTGGGTTCATTGGCTTCACCTTGGCCATCAGTTCTGCTTCACAGTTTAGGGAGAACCGTAAGTCCACAAGGTCTTATCTCTAAATGGTTTGGGGTATTTTCATCTCCACTGGGCCTGTGGAATATTCCAGAGGCCTTCAGTCATTCTGGTTAGAACTGGCTTTTTCAATATTATCAAATATGGTTTAAATTAATCAGCACATATACTAATAGCCCAACCCCTATATGATAGATCTGGTTGAAAGGGATTGAACACCCTTCCCTCTTTTTCAAAGGGGAAAATTAATGTCTTTTCATCTTTAGGAATGTATTTGTTTTCTTAGCTACAAGTGCTGCTTCTAAGTTATCAGTATCAATTTCATTTCTTACCAAGAAATGATTCTGTTGAGGACTCTTTATGTTGAAATCTGAAGGGTGTTTTGTTCTTTGTCCTGGGACAACTGGTATCATTTTTCTGAGACCATGTCTAGATTCAGAGAAGTTAGTTAAGATATTACCCATGATCGTTTGTGGTGGTTTTGAACATTGGAAATCTATGTAATTCTGATGCTCTCTTTTATATTCATGGGCATCTCAGATCTAAGCTTCACTTTTAGGGGAAGTGGGGATAGAGTAGATATAAATTTTGTCTTCTCTCTGTAATCTAAGAACACACTACCTTTTTGTAAGAACATCTTACCAAGCTTATGAATAAAGTTGCTTACTCAATTACTTATTGTTGTTTACTTATTCAAAGCTGAAAATTTCATTTAACGTACATCTTATTTTGGTTTCATTTCTCATGGCTGCGATAGAGTACACTAGCAAAAGTAACTGAAGAGAGAAAGGATTTATTTCACTCACAATTCCATGTTACAGTTCATTGCAAGGAAGTTAAGATGGCGAGCATTTGAAGTAGCTGGTCACATGACATCCACAGTGAAGAGCAAAAAGCGATGAAGTAATCCATACATACATTATGTATGCATTGTTGGGCTCAGCTCCTTGTCTCTTCTCATGCACTTCTGAATCTCCTGCTAAGAGAAAGCTCCTGTACACAATTAAGGTCATCCCACATCAATGAACACAGTCAGGACAATCCCCCACAGACATGCTCAGAGGTTGACTTCCATCTAGACACTCCCTCACAGGTGGGACTAGAGGCCCGCCTCCTATGTGTCCAGCTGATGACTAACACTAACCATAGGAACAGCCTTCACTGAGCCTGTTTTCTCAGCTGAACAATTTACTAGACAATTTCTCAGGGTTCTTTTAATATTGAAAAATTCAATCCCAACTTGGTAGCTAGCTCACTTCCAATACTTCTTTTAACAGTAGTATTGAAAAGGAACCCACACTCTAATCACAAGATACATGGGATACCGTAGAAAATGAAAGCCACTACATGATTATTAGAGAATGTTTACTTCCTGCCACTTGGAAACAAATAGTCATGAAGCCTGTGAGTCACTGTCTTTCCAATAGTCTACAGTTTGTGTTTCTAATCTTTGAGATCTTACTTCACATCCAGATGACCGAGTAGAGACTCCAATGAGCACTTACTAGGGTTAGACCTATATGGAACATTCGGGGGAGTAGATTACCCTGTAGATAGTCATAGAGGGATATTTCTTGCTACCCTATAATTCAGCCCCCATATACCAGGATTTTGAATGGATCAAAAGTCGAGGGTTGGATAAAACAAGAGAAATTAGGCATCTTAGGACATTTCACTAGTATCATTCCTTGACTTCCAAGATCTACTAATCCATTAATAGTCTATTATTTCGAGACACAAAAAGAAGAGGGTTCCAGAATAAAACACTTTCTTATCTAGAAGTGTAGCTTATGGGAATTTGTTATGATACAAATATTTCTTGTGTAGTTAAGTATCCTTAAGCAGAAATGTGAAGTACAGTTCTCAGAAATCACTGTTCAGAATTACAGGTGTGGATGACCATCCTGCTCTAAGCATCAAGCTGTGCCTCTTGAGGTTGGTTTCTTCCCTACAAATCAAATAAGGAGGGAGTAGCAGAAATGCTGAGTGCAAACAAGGAAGGCAGCCCTTATTTATGGGCTTGCTTCAAAGTGCAAATGACAAATGCAAGGTATAGCATCCATAGTGACAATAGTTAAGGAGCATACTCAAAGAAACCTGAAAGTTGTTCCTAGCTGAATTACTCAAGGCGGTGGCAGTGCATTTTCAATAAACTTTATAGTCAGCCAAGATATGAACATCTGACCTATAGACATGCAACACTGTATGAAAGTTCTGTTGATATAACTTTAAAAAAAGACTTTTCAAATTAGCACATTGAGTCTTTCCATCTTGGCTGACAAAGCCAACAGGCGACAGACAGGTAAAATGAAGATACAACCAGGGAGAGAGTTAAGTTGCTAACAAGTAAAATGTTACTTCCAGTTGCTTCCTAGTTAACATCCAGGTTTCTCTACCAAAAATAAAGTTTCAAATGTACAACTGGGCTTCACTTTGCACATCCATAGTCTCTTTTCACAGTTTCTAGCAAACTAACAAAGCCTGAAAAATAAGACAACAAACAAACAAACAAAAGTCAGAATGGCAGACCTTATGGTGTGTGGCCTGGGAAACACTTGGCAAATGAAGAAGTTTGGGTGATTCTGTCAGTCTGGGAAGCCAGGTTCATGAGCAGTCAACGTTTCCTATTGGCAGTCTCCAACTAGCCACCTGTGCTGGAAACCTTGAGTAGATCTATGATGTCATCCATTTTCCAGACTGAGAGATGAGAATAAAACTTGAATAAGTCATCTACACCTGTAAGCACTTGGGAATGCCAGAGCAGGGCTTAGCCTTGCCTTCTTTTCCAGGGCCTCCCTGACCAGCCTCCTCCTGTCTAAGCTCCTAGGCAGTCAGTCCTTCCATACCTCAGAAAGCTACCAGAGTGTCATTCTGCACATACTCACTTCAAACATTCTCCCAGATCTCCCCACTAGGAGAAAAGAGGCAGGGTCGGGGAAGCGAGCATTATTTTGCTTCAAACCTTTAGAAAACAGCCAGGATAGAAAGCCTTCACGTTCCTTCAATCTTTCAGGTATGATTTTATCTGCTTCCTCTCCTTAGGTATTTGAGGAATTAATCAGCTAGACAGACAGGGTGGCAATTGGACTGGAGTAAGGAGAAACTTCGCTACCTTCTCTTCTTGCCTTCTGAGACAAGAAGTAAGAGAGTAACTAGTAGAACTACTTTTCCTTATGGGTCATCCATCCACCAAGCAGATGTGGCTAAGAAGCCCGAAATTCTCAACTCTGGAGCCTGTCCCCTCCCTGAACCCTGAGCAATAGCAGATTTTACAAAGGAAGGGAAAGTGAAGTTTGTTACACTTTTTTTTTTAATGTTTGAGGTAAATTCTATATCGTTTTATATTTGGACAGAATTCTTAGGGGAGAAATGCTGGTGTCTTTGGGAGCCTGGATGGATGACCGTCAACCCAGGCAATGAGCAGCGCTAAGGTTGGCCTCAGGGACGTACACCCTCCACTGCTCCCATCTTCAATGCCTTGTAGTGGCATTTCACATTTTATGAATAATCTTCATGGGAAAAGGGTAACAATTGGACTTGAGCTTTTTCTATAACTTAATGAAGTTTTGGAAAGGGAATCTGATCCTCACTTCGGCACTTGGATGCTGTCTGTCTATAAACAGTGTGGCAAGGGTCTTTGCAAAATTTATAGGAACCGCCAATTGGCAGAGCAAATGTCAGCTTCTTCTTTGGCCTCATAAAGCTACTCTGGCTTTGCACAGCTCTCAAATAAGGTTGTTGAACATACACACAGGCGAAATCTACACTGTGTGGCTGACTGCCAGCCAGGGGCCTCCAAAGTTTATCAACTGGGATTCCCTTGCCTCTCAGAAGAGTGTTAGTTTGTGTGCTGATTTCCACCAGACCACACTATTTCACACTTTCTCCCCAAATCCTTCAAAAGTCAACCCTGAAATTACAGGTTTGCAAAAATCTCTCATTTGTGAGGTAGTAAGGAGGCAAGGATTTTCAATTCAGAGTAAAAGACAGGAGAGCAATGGTCCTCTGAGGCCGGTCACAGCAGTGAATGTGATTCCATTACTTGCTGGAGCTGAGATGGTCCTACTAGCAAAGGAATATAAGGTCTTCCAGCAGTAAATGTCTCTGGTTACTAAACAATCAGGTAATTAATAAGGGGTGGCCAGCCTACTTATGAGCCTGGAAAGAAAAGAAGTCAGAAGCAACAGCATTCCGTGAGAATGGAGTTTTGTGTAACAGAATGTAATGTCTTTTTATTACAGGGAAAGGAATGATTAGTTAGCAAGTACCATCTCTCCCATCTTGAAGCAAAGAGTTCCAAATGACTACCTTACCTGGCCTGTAGAACCTCTTTGTTCAGCCCAGTGTGAAACAGCCCACAGGTTAACAGGCCAATGAGTCCTGCACGGGGCAGTCCCTCTTACCCCACTCCACGTTTCCTGCTGCAGGAGTTATGAATGAGAAGCTGAGTTCTGCACAGGATCTTGCTGAAGAAAAGAGTTTCCGCTTCTAAAGCCACAACCAGTCTCGCCCTCTCCCCACGAACTCTTTTAGTTTAAAGGTGATGGCTTGTCTTTTCAACTTGTCTTCTACTACTTCTCCTGTAAGGGCAACAGGGAAATATCAGGTTCACGGCCGAGGGGGCAAACGTCCTCAATTAGGCATCCCATAAAAGAACCCCAGTGATGATTTCCTTACGTGGACTTTGAGGGATACACTTTGACTTTACTATGCTGAGAACAAAAGCAGGCATATATGAACTGTTGTTCTGACGTGGTCCGGGTCAGGCCATGTGTTTATACCAGGAGCGTGGAATTTCTGTTACATAAAACCATGGCAAGGTCAAGAAGCATCTTTACTAATGAAGGAGCAGAGGGAGCCCTAGTCTCAATGTCATCTCTTACTTCAAAAGGAGACATATCCGTCCTTCTGGCAGGTCGCAGTGGAATCTATGTCCTGGCAATGGAACTCCACACAACCAGTGAATCTCCCAGCAGATCAGCAAAACAATTAATAAGTAAACCTGTACTGAATACCTACTTTGGGCAAGGTACAGAGATAAGTACTTGTCAGGGTGCTGTTCTTGTTGGGGGTGTGAACTCCAGGCACTTGGGATTAGCTGTACATATCAGCATCTGGATGGCTCATGCACTTTCTGCCCAGGACTGATGCTTCTTGTCTGTATAAATAGTTTTAATTTTGTTTAAGTATAAGAACTAAATTTTCCCAAAGGCTAGGTGGGCATCTTTACAGTTGCAATGAATGAATTGTGGTTGGTCAAAGTCAATGATTCTAAACAGCCTGCATTTTAGAATATCCCAAGGAACAGTTTCAAACTCCTCATATCTGGGTCCCATCCTGTGCACTCTGAATTGATTGAGTTTGTGTTCCAATGTATGGCAGTTTTCAGGGTTCCCTGGGGCTAAGAATCAGAAGCATGATAAAAGTACTTCATTCCCTTCTTAGTGATTGGATTAGGGCTAGTCATATAATTCAGTTCAGGTCAAGACAAATGAAAGGAATACCTCCTGCTTTCCTTCCAAGCATTGGAAGCTTTTGGAAAGGTGGAGTTTGAATATATAAATACATAAAGGTATAAGCAATTTGTGATGATGAAGGAGGAAAACATTATCAAGGATGGCTACCAGAGGAAGGCAGAAGAGAGAGAAGCATAGTCCACCATGATGTTGTCTAACTGATGGAGTAACCAAGAAAGTGCAACCCTTACTGTTAGACCAATAGACTAAAACTTGGTTGGATTTGTACTCTTCTTGCCTTGGTCTCATCCCAGAATTGAATTTAAATGTCAGGTTGGAATGTGTGATCATTAGGGATTAAAAAAAAAATCTCCCAGTTGTTTCTGTTACACAGACAAGTTTGAAAATCACTATGACCAATTCCTTGAATGAGGCAACACATTCCCAATGACATAAGCCAGCAGTTCTCAAAGTGTGACTAGCTACCAACAGCACTGGGAGAAAACTTGTTGGAAATTCAGAGTTTTAGATCCTGTTCCTATGCTGATGGAGGTCTTGGGAGCAGCAGTCTGGGGTCTAACTGGAGCCCTGAGTGTCTGTGATGTTTGCTATAAAATAAAATCACCGATTGAAGATACCCAGCTCCCTGTCTGGTATTGCAGCCCAAGACCTTCAACCTGATACAGCAACTTAGGGGAAAAAAAGGACTCCCTCAGTTGATAGGATGTAGGTGGATGAGGTGAGACAGAATAGCACAGGATTCCCTTTCATCCAGAACGGCAAACTTAGGAAGTAGAGTGGAAGGGATCAGAGGCATTCCAATCAAGTGAAGGCTGGAAGGGTTTCTGAAAACAAATGAAATCAAATCTGAGAATTCAGCTTAGAGGGTTATGGCTCAGGACTTGGAGTGAGGGGCAAACGAGATACTTTATCAGCAGGTAATAGGAAGCCATAGGAGAATTTGAAAAGGAGATAAGCTCTAAGGGGGGAAATAAAAGCAAAAGGGGCATTTTAAGACAGTGAACAGAGCCTGTGCACTGGGAGACTGCAGAGAGAAATCCTGCTTTTGAGTGGGAAAAGTCACATGTTAACTTCCATTTTCCTGAGAATCTTAGGGAAATAGCAGGTGAGTTTCTGTTTCTTCACTTAAGAGTTGGTACCCAGCAATTCACATCCCCACCTGTGGTGATGAGGAGGAAGTCAGCCATCCCTCAGGGAGTAAAGGCAGGCAGAATCAGGTTCCTGGTGGTGATGGTGGTAGAAGGAGAGAGCTTGTTTGCTGTGAGTATTCTTCCAAGTGTGGCCACAGGTTAACAGCTGAAGGAAACTTATTTCAGATGTGCTCTGATGCTGCCAAGTCTGTCTGGGGACAGTCCCTATGCAAGGGACGAGTGCAATTTGGCCTATACAATACATTTCCATTTGCCCTGGAGTTTGACATCTCCCTTCCAATGACAGCATGTTGCAAGACATGTGAGGACTCCCAGTTGGCAAGGCTGTTCCCTGACTAATGGGGAAAATGACCTTACAGAATTCTTACATTATCCTTCATGTGGGAAGTGGAACAAGCCTTCCAGAAGAAGTTGGGGCTTGTTTTAACATGGCCTGCTGGTCACTGAGACAGGAAATATTCACCATGACTCAGATTCCTTTGGCAAATGTTTGACTTGTCTTGAATTTAGGTCCAGGTGGTGGTATGAAAAAACATGACTTCAGCTCTTTTATGTAACACAAAATAAGTGTCTTCTCATCATTCCTGGATAGATTCAATTGGCTCTGTTTGACTCTATCTTACTCTTGATTTTGTCCCAGATCTTGCAACTTAGCATTTCTGGAGAAGTGGGGTTTCCTAAATGTTGAACTGAGAATACTAGACCTGAACAAGAGTCCCAAAAGAAGAATGTCACTGTCATGGGCTGAATTGATCCCAGATGGAACTGGATTATGGGGGATGAGTGGTTATATAAAATGACCTGAATATGTGTTACATAGCACTAACATTCTGCAGGGCAGCATGACCTACGGCCACATGTCCTCAGAGTTGGAAATCAGGGGCCATTTATTTTAGGCTTTGAATGGCACGAAATGGTTGAAATGATTAAAAAATATTCCATTCAATGTGCATTGAAAGATGGTGAACCTTCAGAAGAGACACAGGGCAGAAACCAGCAAACTGACTTCCTAAGAAATGATGCTGGGAATGAGAGTCCCAGGACCACAGTCCTTTTTATCTCAGCTGTTTCAATGGTATTGAGAAATCCTTTTGGATGCGTGCTGCTGTGTTTTGGGTAATAATAATAGCTGGGCAGGGGAAGATGTGGTCATGGCTTTCTGACCCCTCTTTAGCCAGGATGATAAATATAATGACAATAATGAAAACAGAGTCCACTTTATTTATCTCTCCATGGGAAGCTGGAAGATTGAATGGGCTTTTCATTAGTGAATTCTACCAGTGGGAAATGGGCAAACAACAACGGATCCATCAGGGTTAGGGGCTTTATGTCTAACTCCAGGTATCAGGGTTGGTCTGAGCAGATTGTAAGGGTAAGTGAGGTGACTTTCTTTGCTTGTCTGTGTTTAAGGATTACCTGGGCTGTGTACTTAGATTTTCTTTTCAGGACACAGGCTACAAAACATATCAGCCAAGAAACGAGTAGGAACTTAGGTCAGACTAGAAGTAAAGTGGGTTCTAGGGAAAAACTCCCCTTTCAGCCACTGCCACTGTAAGATACAAGTAGCCATTCTGAACACTTCACTGGGATACAGGAAGCATGAAGCATTGGAAAAGCACTCACCACCCCCACCACAGCACAGCACGCTACTTTAGCACAAACCTAGCCATTGAGTGAATCGCGATTTCTTGGAGAAAATGTCTCATCTTTTGACCAGTGGGTCCTTACATAAACTAGGCTTGTGTGTGTGTGTGTGTGTGTGTGTGTGTGTGTGTGTGTGTGTGTGTGTGTGTGTGTAGTAATTTTCCAGACCCTATTTTGCACAAACAGGAATAATCTTGGGGTTGTGGTGACTTTTCTGAAGCTCTGAAGTGATTTAATGTGTGGCTGGGGCTAGGCAAAGCACAGTTTTCTCGAATAGGAATTTGCTGAGTTCCTTTGTGTGACATTCCCTTTTCCCTCCCAGGTTTATTACAACTTCCTGTCAGACTCCAATCTCCATGAGGGGAGAGGCTGCCTTGTACAGGCCTTGGTTTTGCAAAACATCTGGTTTTCAATGACTGATTGTTTCATAGAAATTTCTTGCCCTATCAAAAGGACCTGAGAGATGCTTGCAGCTTCTTGACCTTTCAGTCAGGATGTGGTATCCTAGTCTTGCTGTTCTTAATGGATGGGCATGTGTGGGCAATGGGGGTGGGTCCGAGTGAGGATAAAGTAGGGGATGCCCAGTGAAATCTGAATTCCGTCTCTTCCCTTTTCATTTCCTTTCCCTTTCCCCTGCTACAACTTTTTGAGTAATGCTTCTTTCTCTGCACTTGGTGGCATTTCTTTCTATTTCAAAGGACTCTGTCTAGTTATTCGTTTAGCACTCAAATGGGGCCTTTTTGGTTTTCACAGAAAAGGGGACAATTTTGACTTTGAAAAGCATTTCTCACATCACCTGGTGTCATTCCCAGTGCCCAAAGGGTCACCAATCTGGATATTTAAAATCACCTATTTTCACAAGCAAATGAATTTAGGTATCCTTCAGGACTGAACCAATTTGCATGCGTGAAATTGGTCCCAGGTCATCAAATGTCACAACCGCCAGAGCTTTGTCACAAAGTGCACAGGCTTAGATGAAGGGTATGGATGGTCTTTGTGTCCCGAGCCAATTTCTGCAAATTGAAGAACCATTAAAGTTGGGATTTACAAATGAGTTTTTAATGTTTGAAGTTTTACAGAATAGAGTGAGTCAGATATTCAAGAAGGTCATTAGCAGCATTGTTTTAAAACAGCCACACAGCTTTTGCAAGGACAAGACATTCCTGGTTAATCAAATAGCGTGTGCTGTCAGAAAAGCCTTCTAGGCTGATGGAGTTGCCTCTTTAGGGTCACCAGAGGGAAATTTTAAGTGTTTCAGACCAAGGTGAATTGTGTAATCCAGTTAATATTAAGAAGAGAAACACGAGAATGTGAATGTTAGGAAACCGACTCTGTAAAATTCAGGGTGGAGAGATGACTCAGTCAGTAAGATTTCTGTCACATACACATGAGAACCTGAGTGCATATCTCAGCACCCATGTAAAAGCTGGTGACAGCAATACATGCTTGTAATCCAGTGTTGGGGAGGCAGAGAAGAAGACCCTAGGTCTTGCAAGCCAGCGATCTAGACAAGTTTGTGAGAGACCCTGTCTGAATGAATGAATGAATGAATGGTCACTTCTGGGAACTCTTTTTTTTTTTTTTTTTTTTTTTTTTTTTTGGTTTTTCGAGACAGGGTTTCTCTGTGTAGCTTTGCGCCTGTCCTGGAACTCACTTGGTAGCCCAGGCTGGCCTCGAACTCACAGAGATCCGCCTGGCTCTGCCTCCCGAGTGCTGGGATTAAAGGCGTGCGCCACCACCGCCCGGCCTCACTTCTGGGAACTCTTATGTGGGTCCCACAAGTGCCTCCCCAGATTCTACTTCCTGCAGTTTCTGGTTTAGCACCTGTATGTCTAGAAAATTCTACTCCACAGCTTATTATTATATAATACTATACGGTAATCTTCAGGGATAATATTTCATATGCATGATCTCATTTACTTTCAATCAACAGATGTGACTTCTGAGGCTGGCAGCCGTTACATACCTCCCCAAAGGCTACCTGGGTAGTTAATGGTACCAGTAGAATTTAAACCTAGGACGCTTGAGTTTATTGCTATATTAAGATGTTAGTATTTTGTTAAAAATGACAGGACTTGATACATAATGATTATGTTATGACAAGATCTACTAAGCACTTATCACATGCTGTGCTAGGTGCTGTAGTGATAGTTCACTTGTTAGAGTTAAGAATGTTTATGTCTTTTATGCAGACAATGCTCCAAGTATGACGCTTTCAGTCACTCAGCTGAAAAGCAGACTGAGGAACGCCAAGCAGAGGGACTTATCTCAGACCCCTTTGTTTCTCTTAGCTGCAAATCTCTTTGCTGTTCCCAGTTATGGTGTAGAGGGGTTTGAATTCAAGGGCTCTTCTTCCTTGTGACGGCTGATCTTCACTGTCACCTTGACTGGGTTTGGAATCACCCACAAGACAGACTTCAGGGTGTGTGTCTTTCCATAGAAGAGAAGGGAGGACCCACTCTGAGAGGCAGCTCCATCCATGGGCTGAGGTCCCATGCAGAACCCTAAGGGGAGAGGGGGAAGCCAGTGAAGCATCAGCATCCATCTCATTCTGCTTGCCGCTTGTGGACACACTGTGACAAGCTGCCTCACCTGCTCTTGCCATCATGACTTCCCACCATGATGGACTGTATCCCCGTAAACCACAAGCCAAAATAAATCCATAAATCCTCCTTCCTTAATTTGTTTCTTTCCATGTATTTGGTCTCAGCAACAAGAGAAGTGACTAATATTCCCCACCAGCTAGCCTTTTCTCTGATGTCTCTCTTCTTCCTCGTCCCAGGCTAGAGGAAGGTATGGCAGAGTTACCCGGCCTGTTAAACGTGGCATGGACACTGGCTGTCCTGCAGTAAGATTTATCTGAATATTTAAGTGGTCATTCACTAGCTTTGAGATGATGTAGCTTCTTCTTCCAGCTCACTGGGGCCATTGTTATCACTGATATCATGATTAAGACCATACTAAGGAAGAATACTCCATCTTTAAAAACAACCTTACCTATGTTTATACTATGTGTGATATGTATGTGTTCATGTGCATTAGTGCAAACACGCACACATGCCATGATGCATATGTGTGTGTGTGCGTGTGTATATATATACGAATAATCATGAGTGTCAGTTTTCACCTTTTATGTGCAAACACACACACACACACACACACACACACACACACGCCGTAGTGCATATATATGTATATATATACATATATATATATATGCATATGAGGATAACTTTAAGTGTGAATTTTCACTGTTATGTAATTTGAGGCAGGGTCTCTCTGTTGTTTGCCTCTGCTTACACCAGACAGATAGGCAGGCCCACAAGCTTCCAGGAAGTCTCCTATCTCACCCTCCCATTTTGCTATACAAATATTGGGGTTATAGGTGTGCATTATTGTCTAGCTTTTAAGTAGGTTTGGGGGATTCAAACTCAGGTCCCCAAACTTGCTTGGCAAAGGCTTTACAAACCCTCCAAGCCATCTCCCTACTCTGTCTTCTGGAAGCCTGATATCACTGTCAGGGCTGAAGCTGTCCTATGCAAACATCAAGGAAAATATTTGATCCAGAAGAGGAAGAACTTCAACAAAAATGGTTGTGTGTCCAAAGACACAGTGAATCTTGTGAACTTAATTATTAAAGATGGAAAAAAAATCAGGAAAGACTATAGATGGTGATCATATGGCATGGCTTATGCATTTTCATCTTAACATAACTAATAATCAGCATTTTCATTCATCCTTAAATGTGTTCTGATTTGGGCAATAAGGTATAAAGTTTTACCTAGAAGTAAAAACTAAATGTTTTGAGGTTTCTTCATACCTTCATTCAACAAGCGTTTGAGTACTGACCTACTCTGTGAATAAGAATGAGTAGAAAAGAAAAAGGAATTAAGTGCCTGCCCTCACTGGAGATCAAAATTTAGTAGGAGAGACTGATGAGTAACAGGTAAACAAAGAAGTGTGAATATTATGGAAGTTGCAATGGAGTGTTGGGAATGGGAAATATTTGAGAGAGGAAAGAATCACAGAGAGATAGGATTTCTGGGAAATCTCAACATGAAGTCCCAGATGAAGAGAATCTAGCCATGGTGTGTGTGTGTGTGTGTGTGTGTGTGTGTGTGTGTGTGTGTGTGTGTGTGTGTGTGTAGAGGGCGGTGGGGGTGGATGAGACTGAAGAGCCTGGATGAGAACTTCTAAGTGAGACAGCAGTAAGCATGTTCCCACAATCACAAAGACCAAGAGCTAGGCTCCCACTGTGGGAACGGAGAAAGGCTCCAGGGAGAAGGAAGTTTATCAACAGTCACCCAAAAGCAACCAAGGGATGACGTTCCCCTGGGGAAAGAAAGGAGCAGAGGAACAAGGACCAGGGTGGGTCTGTTAAACAGCACATATTTCCATTTGCATGAGTCCACACAGTCCTGTGACAAAGCAGGAGAACTTGCTGGAAGTTGGGCCAGGGCAGAACTGGGGAGTTTCAACATGTAGTTTCCAGCCTGGCATTTCTTAGAAGAGTGACTGCCTATGCTAACGGTGGTTGCTGTTTGACTTTTCTATCAGTGATCCATCAAGTTGATTAATAACTGAAATAGTCAATCTTCTGGTTGTATAATGGAAACTCAGAGTTTTCCAGATGGGAGAAATATCCTTTATGTAATTTAGGATTTGAGGTCAGAGCTGGAGGCCCTGGGAGGATTTCTGCCAAAGTACAGTCCATTTTAATGACCATCAGTCTAGTTTGAACATACTTTAAGGTATAAAAACATATTACTTTCTCTAGTTTGACCTCCTTAGCCCTCAGCTCTCATCAAGTTACATGAGGATTTTTAAAAGCAATTTCTAAACAATAGGCTGAAACTGGGTTTTGGAGCTGCATTTCAGACATATCACGAGTCTATGCACA
Organism: Peromyscus californicus insignis; assembly: GCF_007827085.1. Taxonomy (NCBI): domain Eukaryota; kingdom Metazoa; phylum Chordata; class Mammalia; order Rodentia; family Cricetidae; genus Peromyscus; species Peromyscus californicus. The sequence continues at coordinate 30,372,709 of NW_026294480.1, forward strand.
ACTGGGCTCACGCTCCACTTCCTGAATTAAAATACCATATTATTCCATGGGGTAGGTGGAGAGTGGCTTGCAATCCAAGGTGTGGTGGACTGATGCCCATTACAGTCCCTTTCTCCACATTCATAGGACCTCTTCACAAATCCATATAGTGCCTCTCCCTCCCGACAGAAGTCATTCTGACCCAAGATGCACAATTGGAGTGAAGGAGTGGAGGCTGGGATTTGGCCTTACTCATCTTCTTGGCTGGATGCCCTTGTGCAATGAACAGCCTGTACCATAATTCTTCGCAGCCCTAAGAATCTGTTGTTGTGGTTCTAAACATCCGGAAGATCTTAGCTTCTATGAGAGGGCAGCAATGGACATGATCTCCCAAGGAAAGCAGAAGAGTTCTTGAGACCAACTGAAACTCTTCTTCCACCTTTTAAGTTCCAGGTTTTAAGACTCTGGTTTTGGGTTTGGGGATCACTATTTTTTTCTTGCTGTGTGTTCTATCTTCATTGATGCCTTTGCCCTGTGGGAGGATGTTCAATTTTTTTTTTTTATCTTCAAGGTGATATACATGGAACTTTATAACAATCAGGAAGAGTAAGAAATACTTTTCTCTGCTCAGGCTAATCCTATGTAAGCTTATGCAGTGTGTACTGAGCTGCTGGAAAGAGTACACTCCTGGAAACTCTTTGGAAAAGCAAGTTTTGTTTTGTTTTTTATTTCTGACCTCACCCATAGGTCCACTACTGCTGTGCTCCTGACAAAATGTTCAACCTGTCTGGAATTTCAATGGGTTATCTGTGTGACACAAGGCACATTCCCACCCCCGCCACCATGATGAGTAGCTCATAGCAGAGGGTTCCAGCAATGTGCGAGCAAAGCACCGCTCCTCTGATTTCTCCCTAGGCTCTTGAGTGGATGGCACAGACTGAATTCTAAGCTGTTTAAGTTGGGGCCACAGTGCAGTGTTCTAACTGGCTACTGTACTTGGATATGTAGAGACTTGTAAAACAAAAGTTAGTGTACTTCCCACCTGAGCAGGCTGACACAAATAGTAGCCTACCACCCTGGGCAGGGGTGTTTCAGAGAAGGATTACTATACTTTTTGGAGAGGCTTTCAGCCACTCTAATTTTGGACACACACCTTACAACATACAGGAGGTATGCTGCAATCAGCACTCAGAAATGCCCTGGCTGACATGTCTCATGGCTTAATTATAGCAGAGCACACCAACAGGAGCACTGTCGTGCATTATTCCCATAGCAATGTCTACGTGTTGGTCCTTCCTGGGTTTCCAGGCAGTCCAGCTCAGAGACGCGTATAATAAATTGCAAAGTACTTACCATTTGGGTCCTATTGTGTGACCAGTAGACTCAGTGAAATGCCTCAGGTTCTCAGGAAAGTCTTATGCTTTGCCTGTGACCATGTTCCTTTTCAACCTACAGATTGAAATTCATTAATAGATTATGAAAGCAATTTAAAGAACCATGGCCATTATTTGGAGAAGAACAAATAGAATAGAATAGAATAGAGTAGAGTAGAGTAGAGTAGAGTAGAGTAGAGTAGAGTAGAGTAGGGTAGGGGAGGGTAGGGTAGGACAGAACAGGATAGAATAGGATAGGATAGAGTACTAAATACCAAAGTGTATTAATACTAGAGTGGCTTCTTCATAATAAAGCTTGGTATTGCTGTTGAAGATTTTGTTCCAGGGCTAGATATATGAGTTCAGTGGGTAGAGGCGCTTGATCCCAAACCTGATGACCTAAATTCAAACAGAGTAGAAAGAAAGAACCAACTCCCATAAGTTGTCCTCTGACCTCTACCTAGGCAACATGGCAAATGTGCACACACACACACAAAAAAAAAAGTAAATAAATGTAGTTGTAGAATTTAAAAAACAAAAATATATTCTATCTACTCTAAATAAAAATTTGAATATGTACAGCACTCTGAAATCATAATAAGTCTCATAAATTATAATAGGTATGCTTTTTCTTCCTCACTGGCAAAGTGATAGTATGTCTTGTAACTTATTATGTCTTAATAAGTTATGTCTGTTTTGCATTTCTGTATCAAAATACCCAAGGCTGAGAACTTTATGAAGCAAAACGGGTTTATTTAGTCCACAGGTCTGGAGTCTAGCACTTCAGTGGCTCCTATTGATGGCCACATGGTACACAGAGAGAGATGTTACATAGCAAGAGAAGACAAAAATGATGGGCAAGTGGCGAGCTTTACTCTTTTATAACAACCTGCTCAAGTGAACTAATCTGCTCCTGTGAGGCCCAAACCATTCCATGAGATAAGTATTAATGACTTCGTGAGGGTGGTCACATCACAATCAGTGTCTGCCAGGTCCTGCCGTTGAGAACTAAGTGCCCGTTATTATTGGTGAGAGTGAGTGGCACTCAAACTACAGCAGGTGATGACTCTGATTTGGTGCACAAGACATAAATACGTGTTTGTGCCTATGGGACTTGGGCAAAAAGTTGGAAGAAGACTGATTTGGTGCAACCTTCCCACATTTCCCAGCCCCCAGCTGGTCTTTTGCTGCCTGTACACTTTGTACACAGTTCCTGGGCCTCTGCTCGTTCTGCAGGGTGCTTATATCTTTCTCAAGGTCTCTCTTTCAATGCCAGTGATCAGCCAAGATGACCGCAGTGAGATCCCAGGCAGTGGCCATCTTTGGTGTGACCAAGCTTAATGTCCATTCCAGTCCTCTTGGGGGAGACTTCTTGTGATATAACAGGCTTGGCAGTGACACACAGAGAGAGAGGCTTCTAGATCTTTCTCTCATGGGCCCTATTCCCTTAGCCTTGCTGTGGTTTCTCCCATTAGCCAGGAGAGAGTGACGGCTTTGTAAAGTCCTTGACATTTCTCATGTCTCAGGTGACTTTGGCTTCTTTGGGGGAGTTGACCAGCCAGGGAGGATGCCAGTACCACCTGCAGAAGGCAGAGTCCAAGTTCCCTCTGTATCTTGCTGTTTGGGTACTGTTCTAAGCCATGTGTCTCACAGCAGAGGAAATACTAGGGCGAGTTAGCTCAAAGGCGTGAGCCACTTACTAGAAATGCTAGATTCTGTGGCAGTTAAAAGGGGTTGGCCCAACTCAAACCCTCCCCTTTCGGTAGTCATTAATGTCCCCAACTACAAGCTAGTGTTTACCACCTCCTACGGAAAAATCCCTTTAAAGTAACATAACTTAAAGCCACCAGAATGTCTTTGTTTATTTTGTCCTGAAGTCCTGTTTTCCTTGATATAGTTTTTTTTTTTTCATTCCCAAGAGTAACCTCTCCTCATTTCACATGACGTAGATTCATTTTGTCTGGTTTAGGACTTTATATCATGAAAACTATTTAAGATACATGCATATCTGCGTCTTGCATACATAATTATACTTAAGAAATTCATCCACAGTTTTGCATGTTTTTAAGTCATTTATTCTTAATTTTTTGAACATGCCACAACTTATCTCGAATCTCAATTCCTGAAGGATACTGGGTACTTTCTCGTATTTGGGTGTTCAGACAGTGCCAGTGGAAATAGGATCATTCTGCCAGAATATGTGTCTAGGTATAGCATTAGCCAAAGACAGGAAATCTGTGTCCATTAGCAGTCATGTTTAGCAGTTAGCTTTATCACAGGCACCTGCGTGCACATGACATGCATGCATATACTCAGGTGCACATACACATAAAATAATAAATAAACCTTTAAAATCGTGAGGCCAGTTCCTTTCTCTGTCTCTTTTTACCTTTTTTTCTTTACCATTCTTATTTCCCAGTGACATCCCTTTCCCCCCTTTATTTCTTCCCTTTCTGGCTCTTTAGCCAAACAAGCAGTATACAAAAACCTCCATCATCTTTCCATTCTGAAAATCACCTTATTTCTTTGCTTAAGATTTTCCAGTGGCTTGTCAAAACTTTCAAGATAAAGATAAAAGTTCCTTCCTTTAGAAGCAAATACTGTAATGATGTTCCTGTCCCATCCTTGTTTCCCTAGCCTTCCTTGTTTATCACCCCAAATGCACAATTTTCAAAATGTTTAATTAAAATCCTAATTATCACTATTGCATTTGTGTGTGTGTGTGTGTGTGTGTGTGTGTGTACAATGAGGGGGCACAAGCACCCCAGTCCACACGTGGAAGTCAAAGACAACTTTGTGGCATGGTTTGTCTCCTTCCACCTTTTACGTGGGTTCTCAGGATTGAACTTGGATTCATGTTTGCACAGCAAGTGCCTTTACGTGCTGAGCCATTTTCCAGTGGCAAACGTACTTTGTACTCCAATAATACGGCAGTATTGCAGTACTAAGCACATTGTGGCTTCTGTGGCCTTGTGTATGCTGCTCTGTCTGTGTGGAATATACAACACACTTCCTTGTAGATGAATTTCTAAATGGTCTTAATAAATAAAAAACACAGAGCCAGAAATTTGGGTTAAAGCCAGAGAGAAAGACCAGAGGAATAGGACTAACCACGAGCTAACCTCACCTCACCAACTCCGCAGCTTCCAAAGAGAGCGACTTCCTGTCTACCCAGGCTTATATGCCTTGTTGTTCTGCCATCTGATTTGTTCTCTGTCTAGCTACATCACTTCCTCTTCCTGGCCAGCTCTGTCACTTCCTCTCTGTACAGGCCTCCAGAACTCTGTGGTTGGTACTGGAATTAAAGGTATGTGTGACCACGCTTGGCTCTGTTCCCTAGTGTGGCCTTGAACACACAGAGATCCTGCCTGCTAAGTGAGAGGATTTAGGGCATGTGCTACACTGCCTGACTTCTTTGTTTACATAAAATGGCTTGCTATTTCCTCTGATCTCCAGGCAAACTTTATTTATTAAAGCACAAATAAAATATCACCACATTTCAGCACAAATAAAATATCACCACACTTCTCCTTTTACAATTAAAGTAATTCTCACTGATTCCTTAAAATTCAGCTCAGGACTAGGGCTATAGCTCAGTAGTAGAGCACTTGCCTGGCAAATATGAAGCCCTGAGTTCATTCACTAGCACGTGGGTGGGGGTAGGGTGGGAGTGGTGGGATGGGGTGGGATGGGATGGAGTGGGGTGGAGACGGGAGTAGGCTAAAACAACAAGATACACAACTCAACAATATTTTTCTGGTCATCTTTCTGCTCTGTGCATCTGTCTACACTTCCTTGGCTCTTGTGGTGTGTTTGGCGTATCTGGATTACGGTGCTTCTCACAGTCTGCCGTGACTATACATCTCCCGTCTTTCTTCTTCTTTACTGGAATTATGAGCTTCCTGAGAGTAAAGACCACCTCTTATAATTGTGTGTGTCCCGTACCTGCTAGGTAGGTGATGAAAACATTGATTGAGTTCATTTGGGCAGTAATGCATCCTGTTTTATTGATGAGGGAAATGGAATCTCTCACATAAAGAGGTGGCATTTGCTGAGGACACCACACATCATTGTTTATAATTCTAGGATTTCCAGACTGAAAGTTCTGTGTGAAAGTTTTACACTCATAGCTATTTTACTAGTAAACATTTGTCCTTTTTCTTCTCTCTGGAAGTTTGTGATTCTTTTTAAAGGACAACAGGCAAGTGTGTAAATGCCCTGGTAACATCATTGCACTGGTTTTTGTTTTGTATGTCATGTCTGAAGTCTGTAAGCCATCTATCTCTATAAAGGAAAAATGTAGAATAATGTGTTCCCGATTGTTACTTGCATTTTTGTTATGCTTTCATAGAATTTTTTATTTGTTTATGAATAGAACATATATTTATATACATATTCTAGAATCAAAGGGTATAGAAGAATATACAGTGAGAAGATTCTTGCTGAGAGTCTTTTTCTAGTGATTCCAAATGCTGATGAAGTTGTTGGACAATGACTGAAATTCTCATATACAGATTCAGGAGTGTACATTGGTACAAACACGTGGGAAAACTGCTTGGAAACATCATTAATGTTAAATATAGCCTCACCTTGTGATTTGGCAATTCCTTGGCAGTGAACACTTTCAGTCCCTCCAATAGATCTGTAGAATACTTCCAGAACACTTCAGCCAGCTTTTATTCATGATCTCCCCAAACTGAAAACAACCTGATGTCCATCAACAGTAGGTAGATACATACACACTGTGATGTAGTCACACAATGGAATACTATATTATGTAGTTTTGTTTGTTTGTTTTACTTTTGGAGGTTCACCACCCAGCTCCCAGATAAATACATGGAGACCTATTCTTACTATGAATGCCCAGCCTTAGCTTGGCTTGTTTCTGGCCAGCTTTTCTAACTTAAATTATCCCGTTTCTCTTCAACTAAAGTTTGCCTCTGGACTTTTTACCTTTCTTTATTCTGTATATCTTTGTTTCTTTCTTACTCTGTGGCTAGCTGTGTGGCTGGGTGGCTGGTCCCTGGTGTCCTCTTCTCCCCTGTTTTTTGCTCCTTGCCCTTTTATTTCTCCTCTTATTATTCTCTCTGCCTGCCTGCCCTGCCTGTTTCCCTCTCCTGCATAGCTGCTGGCCGTTCAGCTCTTTACTAGACTAATAAGGTGTTTTAGGCAGGCACAGTAACACCGCTTTACAGTTTTAAACAAATGCAACATAAAAGAATGCGACACATGTTTGCATCATTAAACAAATATTCTGTAGCATACACGAATGTAACACATCTTAAACTAATATTCCACAACAATATAATATCAAAAAGAACAGACATGTGTAATAACATGAATAACACTAATAAAAATACTACACAGAGAAAGAAGCCAGACATGAAAGACTATATACTGTGCTAAAATAGTTTGGAGGATGGGTATTAATTGAATGAGTATGCAGAGAATCATTTGAGTTTGAGAAGGTCCTGGGTTCTGAGAAGATTCTGTATTTTCATTTGGGGTCCAGTTTTGTGGTCAAATGAACATGGAAAATTAGCTTAGAAGCTAATTTAAGGTTTGCATGCTTTACCACAAAAGTAAACAATATAGAAAAAATTTAGCCAGGCGGTGGTGGCTCACGCCTTTAATCCCAGCACTCGGGAGGCAGAGCCAGGCGGATCTCTGTGAGTTCGAGGCCAGCCTGGGCTACCAAGTGAGTTCCAGGAGAGGCGCAAAGCTGCACAGAGAAACCCTGTCTTGAAAAACCAAAAAAAAAAAATATATATATAGAAAAAATTCATAGAGAACATTTTAAAAAGTACTTTTCCCATTGTCTCCCTCAGTCTCTTAAGTTCTTCTCCCTAAGAAAACCAATATCATCTGATTCCTTTTGTGAATCATTTCAAGGGTACTTTATGCTCACATGGGCACATGCAAGTCTGTGTAGACACCTGTAAGCAATTTTGTGTGTGTTTCCTTCCACATTTAAAATAGTTTTTCATTGTTGTGACAAAACACCTGAGCAAACAATGCAAGAGAGAAGAGATTTCCTTTGGCTCATGATGTCAGAGGTCACAGTTGATGGACACGTGACTTCATCCCTTCCGAACCAGTGCTTATGAGGAAGAGCATCATGGTGGGAAGACACACGGCAGAGGAAAGCTGCTGACTTCAGCATGGCTGGGAAGCAGAGAGAGTAGAGGTGATAGGAAGTACTATGTGCATCCTTCAAGAGTGGGACTTCAATGGCCTTCTTGAACTGGGTTATACTCCCCACCACCTCTTAATAATTAGAAGTTCATCAATGGACTAACCTGCTGAATTAGGTGAGTGCCCTCCAAGACCCAATAACTACTTGCTGGTATCACCAGCTGGGAACCAAACCTTAAACTCAGGAGACTTTCATGGGGATACTTCATATCTAGACTGTTACAAATGGTAAAACACATTGATTTTTATCTTCACATACTCCCTTGCCCCAATCTGGGTCAATGCTGGCACTTCTCAACACATAAATGCTATCCATTATAAAGTAAATAATATCCTGAACTATTCTCTACCTTGACCAAAGGAGGATATAATAAAAATAAATTGAATGGCTATGGACGTTGTAAACCAATGAGTCCTTCTTTTTTTCACTTTTATTTTCATTCTTTTATTTTACAATACAAGCCTAGTGCTAAAGAAAAGATTTACAATTTATCTTTACTCTACCAAATGACCATTTGCAGAAGCTTGTAATTTTCCAGTGTTAGTTGGAAAGTTTACATCTTTCATTCTTGAAAGTTGAAACATGGAATGACAGCTCATTAAGAAATAAAAGGTTAAAGTGACCTCCAAACTTATTAAGCCCAGAGATGGAGAGTCACATTCATACTTGAGGTCAAGTGACTGTCACAGAGTCACCAGTTAACCACATTTCATGGCCATGTGCTAGGATGGGCACTATCAGTGCAGAGAGCTTACTGCTGGAGTTTAGGTGAGGGAAGGTGATACAGCTCTGACTAGTGGTGTCCCAATTTTAAAGAAACCTGCAAATGTCCAGATCCAGCACTGAGTGGTCTGAGATAGGAAGCAGGCATGAAGGGAAGAATGCAGGTTCTTGTTGGGGGTCCACCTCCATCCATCCCCTAAATGTAGTTCACTGGATTGGCCAGAACCAAATGTCATAGACTGGGTGTCTTAAATGAACCTATTTCCCCACAGCCTGGAGGCTGAAAGTCCAAGACTGAGGGAAGTGTTGGCCAATTTGATTCCTAGTGTGGCCACTTGTGCTGGTTTACAGATGGCCACATTGTGTCTTGTACCCCAGCATGACCTCTGGGCTCAAGCAGAAAGAGTACACCTGTTCACTGTGTACTTATCTCTGTTCTTCTTACAAAGATACCATTCATACTTTATTAGCACTCTTCAAACCTCATTTAACCTAAACTGCCTCTGAAGACCCTGTCTTCAAATCCACTGGGGATTAGGGAGTCAACATATGTCTTGGGAGGGAGGGGACAACATAACTCAGCTCACGGCAGTTACTAAACCTTTCTAAGATCTTGCTCCTCAGTTTAGTGGGAGCAGAGTCGAATTGTTGGACTGCCATGTCAAGGGTCTGTGTTGATGTGTGTTATTTCCAGTTGTGTTTTGGAAAGAAGATAACAAACGGGAGAAATGCTTGACTGCTAGCGTGATGATCTTCCTGATAGAAACCCCAAGGCAGTAGGTCTCCTAGAATTTGAACAAGTCTTCCAAGGTCACCTACTACAAGAGTTACATAAACTGGACAGAACCTGTCACAGAACTGCTAGGCTTGTGTTCCACCCCACAGTCTGACTTACTTTGTTCAGAGTCGACAAGAGTGGGTGGACAACTCAGCAGGCTCAGATTTGTCTTGGGTATTTAGCAGCAATGCTGCCCCAGACACATGCAGGCATTATGGGCTGAGTGGAAAGCTATGAGTCTTGTGTAAAGCTATCCTTTCATTGGATTAGTGGGCAAGAGCAGCCTTTTTTGCTATGCACAAGTCTGACCTTGCAGTATCTAGTTTCAGAAGAACATGATTGGCCACCACACAGGTCAGGGAGAAAAGGTTCTGTGGGGGTCAAGAGTGTCCTTGGGGAGAGGGGATCGTGCTCTTGGCTGGGCAGGAGGCTCTTTACCAACTGCGTTACAAAGTGACCTAGCTCAAGTAGCTGAAATAATCTGCCTTCTAAGGGATTTGGGGTTTGGGGAGCAATGACTTTCTCCTTCTGACTACCACATGGGTCCAGTTACCAGGATGATCCTTCCAGCTTTTACAAACATTCTCTCTCCAAATATTGGGGGCTGGATACATAAACACCAGGTTATCTAGGGGGAGGGTGGGGAACACTGTGTCCCAAGTTAATGATTTAAGAGGTTTTGGAGGGGCATTTTCCTCAAAGATTTCTCCAACAGAGTGGCTTTATGGCTGAATCCCACCATTAGCACCGAATTCTTCTCTGTGTGGAAGGCTTTGGGGACACTATATTCCTTCACTAAGACTTTAGGAATGATACTTCGGAAGAAAGGAAGTCCTTTCTAAGTCTTGATCAACAGGTGTCTGGAAAGAAAGACCAGACTGAGAAATGGTAAACCCTACCAGGGATCCATCCAGTCCCTCAATTCCCAATAAAAGAAACCAAAGAATCGAGATATCTGGGGTAGCTCAAGTAGTTAGGGTCGAATGAAGCTAGTTAATCAGACTCTTGGCTTTTATGTCTGTGCATCGATTTAGTGTAAACAATTATGTAAAAGCAATCCAGGGGCTGCGGGAGGGAAGAAAAATGAGGCTAGAAAGAAGGTTCGATGATGAAGAATGCATGCTGCTCTGACAGAGGACTTACGTTCAGTTTGCACCTCACAACCTACAGCTCCAGCTCTGGAGGAACCAGTGTTCTCTTCCGACCTCTTTGGGTACCTGTACACACATGGTACACCTGCAGATGAGCAGGCACCCGTACAGTAAAACATAAACAAATCTTTAAAAATAAAATAAAATAAAGAGCAGCCCCAGAACATAGGGAATGGGAGGACAAATTCTTACTGTCTCCCAGCTGTGCCCAAAGTCAGCCCTGGTGTCAGCTCCGTCTCACAGGAAATCTTTCATAAACAGAGCCGCATTCCAAAAGTTCATGCGCGTGTTTGTTTCTTGAACTGTGGAGTTGTTTTTTTTTCTTGAAAAATAATATTTTAAAGGGTGAATTTGGTTTGTCCAGATCCACTCACAAAAACCCATGTAACTGACAGGGCCTCAAAGGGCAGTGTTCACAGACATACTCCACTCAGGCTTACCTGTTGTTTATCATGTTGTTATTTCTCTGGCGTTATAATGCACGGAGAGTTTCACATCAGGCTGGGAGAAATGTGTCACCTGCCCAGGGAAAGACAATTATGCTTGGATAGATGTTGGAAGTGGGGACAGGGTAGCTACTTGGAGGGTCAGTGGAGAGGGGAGGTATTTTTTCTAGAGCTCAGCTCTGAAGTAAGAACAGTAGGAGTAATATGGACCTCCCTACGTCATGGGATTATGAGGACTGGGTGAGCAATTAGATGCAAAGATCTGAACAGAAAGTAAATAAACTGTATTGACATCAATTAAGCCCTGTGTGGCTCAGCTGCTCCCTAGATGCTTTGAAGGACAGCTGAGAAGACATTAAGGATGTGGTGACACACTGCTGTGTTCAGGCCTCACTAGTAGTACGGGTGACACTAGTAATAACAGTGAACTAATCTATATAGAGGGCTTTCTGGATGCTGCCATGGTCCTGGGTGACCTAATGTGTCACAGCCACTGGGATACATGACTGTGTCTGTCAACTTGAGTCTGCCACAGCATTGACAGTTGGTAAGGTAGTAGAACAGACATTATTACACAGGTATTTTAAAACTGTGGTTAACATTTAAATCAATAAAATTGGAGTAAATAGGTAATGAGAGTGGGCCTCATCCAATTAGTTAGAAGCCTCCAAAGAACAAAAACCAAGGTTCCTCCAAGCAAGATGGAATTCTGCCTTCATACTTAACCTATGCCATCAGCCCTTACCTGGGCCTCCAGCCTAGTCTGCCCTGCAGATTTCAGACTTTCCAGCCTCAACAATGTGTGAGCCAGTTAAAATAAACCTCTTCTTAAAATCTTTCCTCTCTCTCTCTCTCTCTCTCTCTCTCTCTCTCTCTCTCTCTCTCTCTCTCTCACACACACACACACACACACACACACACACACACACACACACACACACACGGTTCCCAACTTCCAGGGGACAACCTCTTTGACTTTATGGTATTCTGGAATTAGCACACATCAAATAGAAGCCATACTTCAAATTTTGAATTTTTACCTTTTCTTGAGCTAGCAATATGAAGTCCAGTCTTCTCTCATGGTGTTCACTAGTGACTGATTGATGCAGTGTTCAGTACCTTTAAGGCTGGCGAGGTTCAGCTATGATGTTCAGAAGGTTGTTTGTATTAAATATATTTGAAACTTAAGATAGTTTCAACTTATAACACTGCTACTGGGGAGCAATTTCACTATCAGTCAACTCAAGGATCACCTGCACAGACACACACACACACACACACACACACACACACACACACACGCACACACACACACACACACAGAGAGAGAGAGAGAGAGAGAGAGAGAGAGAGAGAGAGAGAGAGAGAGACAGACAGACAGACAGAGACAGAGGAGAGACACAGAGACAGAGAGAGACAGAGAGTCACATGCACACACACACACAGAGGGGTGGGGAGACTGATAGATTATAGGCTTAAGATTCTGCATTTCTGTAGAACCCCGAATAGCACACTCAATTAATAGTAGAAGAAACTCAAATGCTGGTTGAGCAACTTTCTCAAGTAAGCATCCATGGCAGAAGACACAGCTGGTTTCCCACAAATCTTTTCCTTTTTCTCTCCAAGAGCACAGCTGGAAGACATTCTCCAATCTCCTTTGCAGATAGGTGAGATGAAAACCGAACACCGACTCCTAAAACAGTGTGTAACAGTGGTACAGCACTGAAGATCACTGCCACCACTCCCTGACTCCAAGGCTTCGGATATTTGCAGGGCCACAAGACAGGAGGAGGCTGAGTCCTTGAATGACTGTGTGGAGCCAAGCATCTCAGCTTCAGGTACGGTAGTGAAGAACTGAGAAGTGAACCTATGTTGTGTTCAGTCTCTGAGATCTGGGTTCTTATGCTTTTAATTATAGGACGTTTCTTGATACACATAATGATGAGGTCAGACTGACATCCAGTCAGGCTGCAGAATCTGAATGCCTCATCTCTATACTGCTCAAGCATCCCTTGACGACTCATTCCTTATTAAGAGGCAGGAACAGGAAATGTGTTCTTCACTTTTCCTGCTATCCTAAAAACGGAAGATTCCTCAATGGCACAGAGCATCAGACCCTGAAGCTCATTATTAAACGCCGTATTATAGGATGGGATACCCAAAGCCGCCGCCACAGAGGACTTTGAGGGCCCTGCACCCTAGGACAGAGGGAGGGGTGTTGCTGAAGGGTTAGGAGAAGAGGAAGATGGGTACGAGTGTCCCCTCAACCATTTCCCTAGATGCTGCCCCTGTCTTCCTCCTGCGGGGAAGCTCCTGGCTCTTCACATAGTAACAAGTGTGGTCTGTTTATGCTGGAGTCGACTGTGGAAATATGTGGCCCGTGCTGCCCAGGGCCAGCCGTTCTGCACTTGGCAGTGCTGTTTCCAGCTAAGTTCAACAAAGGATGGAAGCATTGCCACAAACGCATTTTTCCACATTAAGGTTGCTGTCAGGGCTCAGGCAGAGGAAGCAGCTTTGTTTTTCCTCAGTGGTGCATCTTGGACTGCTTAACTACTCTGCTCAGTCCAACCACCCTGTGCAGTCTGGGCAGCTGCGCCCTGGGACTCGTCCAGGGGCAGAAAAGTTTAGGCTGGAGGCGACCAGACTGAGCCTTGGGACCAAGTCTTTCTATCCCCAGAGAACAGAGGTCTTCCTGAGAAGAAACTGGATTAGCAACAGATATTGTTGGTACTTGTACACGGCTGTAGAAGCCAACCTGGGAACCTATTAAAACCGTGTGCAAACTCAGAGACAAAAACCAGTACTTGAGGCAAGAGTCGTCTAGATGACATGATGGAAAGGATTTGTTTAGTTCAGGAAAGCAAAGTTAAATTCAATATAGCAGCATATAGGATCAGAAGACGTTTTTGTTGATTTTTAAATTTTTAAACATGTTTTTCTCATGGTGCTGGAGTTGAACCCAGCAAAGCAAACCCTTTACTACTGAGCTGGCTATACCTTTAATTCAGATCTGCCACCTTTAAACTAGTATCAGTTCAAGTCCAGTGTTATCAAATCCATTCATTTTGAAAACAGGCCACAGGTTAGATCAATTAGTTCACGTATTTTTATAGGTAGATCAAATTGAATGTCTCTGTTTAAATAGAGCAATGGTTGGTATTCTTTTGTGTAGAACCTGTAATTCTCACATGAGCATGTGAGACTCTGGGGTGCGGGGTATAGGAGAATGAAGTTTGCTGAAGCTCCCCAGGTGCCTCCAATTGTCCCTGTGCGGTGATGACATTATTGGAGCCTGGGATTGCAAGCAACAGAGGTGAGTGCCAGCGAATGTCAGCCTCCCAGTAAGAGGCTATGTGGCCAAGTTTGGGTATAAGAGGAACAGAGGTAGAACCGTAAGCTCAGGAAGCCAGAAGCGGGAAGGACATCAGTCGTGTCTGTTTCTCAGAAGGAGCAGAGTGGCTGGGGTACCACCATCACCGCTACCTCTGCACTGTACCTAACCTGAAGGAGCCCCCTGCCTGTGCCAGGCAGAATTCTACAGAGGCCCTAATGTGGGCACTGTGATGAAATACCCCGACAAAGGCAGCTTAAGGGAGAAAGGGCTTCTTCTGGCCGACAGATCAAGGGTACAGTCCATTATGGTGGGGAAGTCAAGGCACTGAAACATCTGGTCCCATTGTATGTGTGATCAGAAGCAGAGAGAAATGAATGGTGCGGCACAGTTCCCCATTTCCACTTACACAGTCCAGAATCCTCTCCAGGGAATGGTGACACCCACAGTGGATGGAGCTTCCTCCCTCAATTAACATAATCATGACAATGTTCCATGGGCATACCCAGAGGCCCATCTCCTAAGTGAGTCTAGATTTCTTCGTGTTTGTGAGCAACACTAACCATCACACCAACTGTGAGCTAACACATATGTGTTATCGGAGATGCTGAATTTCAATTAATGTGTGTGTGTGTGTGTGTGTGTGTGTGTATACACATATATGTAGCTATTGATCTAAGATACATATTTATCAAATATGCATTTTTAATTAGTGTATATAATTGGTTTCCTGGGGCTGCCATAGAAAAGTACCACAAAGTTTGTGGTTTACACAACAGAACAAGACCACAGTCTGAGGTACAGAAGGTTAGTATGTCTACATCTTCTCTAAGGGACATCATTCAGCTCATAACAAACAAACAAACATTTTAAACTACTATTGAACGTTGATATGATTTCCTCCGTTGGTCCATAGAAGTCCGAACTTTTCATAAATGGTTTGTCAAACCTGATCCAGGTGTGTGGCTCTGAAACTTTAAGGTACATTTGTCACTTAAGGAGCCTCACTTCCAGAGTTTCCAGAAAGTATGAGTGATGTTGGTACAGTTGATCAAGACAATGGTCCCCAAATTGGGTCTGTAAAGATGTGATGTTCCCTGGAGAGCCTGCTGATAGTCTGAATCTGCAGGGGTGAGGCTGAAGATCATCCTAACACGTGTCCAGGGCTAGGGTCGGCTAGCATCTTGATTGTGGTCAGGAGGGCAACTGCCTGGATTATTCCTTGATGCTTAGATCGATTGCCTCATCTGCCTTTGGGAGACCCTGGTAAACAGGGAACCTTGTTCCTATCAAGACTTGTACCAAAGAAACGTATGTTCTGGATTTTTCCAAGGCCAGAAATCTTTGTTTAAGATGTTTCTTAACTATTATTATAATTAAGTGGCTTGTCAGCAGTTCACGGAGAAAAGAAGACATATTGGCTGCAGATTCCCTTGGGTCCAACAACAATCTGAGACATCTGCTGAGAGGCCTCAGGCCTTGCAGGCTGCTTGGAGAGTCTTTTGACCACAGAAGGTAGCAAGCGTCCCCTGTATGTCGGGCCCCCTAGACTGTGATTGTTGGCCAACTAAGAAAACTTTAAGAGGGACACTGACAAACTGAATGCTTTCAGGGATGATGAGGGACCTGAAACTATGTCCAAAGAAGAATGTTGAAGGAGGACTTGGAAAACTGTGGCCTACAGGCTCAGCTGGGCTCAGACATGTTGGACTGGATGGGCTGTAGTTAAAAGCATTTCGGATTTGAGTGCCTTCAGGCAAAGCCCACATTCTCTGCCGACTGGTGAACTCTTGGCTTCCTGCACTTTGTACCAACCCAGGTCACAGAGACGTGATGTTTGCTTGCTTGCTGGCATGTTCTGATGTGAAAACTGTGAAGCAACAGAGATAATGAAGGTCACAGAGAGCTAAGGAGAGAATGCTTGCTATTTTTAAACATATAAATTCATGCATTCTTACATTAATTGGTTTTATTTCGATCACTGGAATGTTTAAATGTGAAAAACAAAACAGATGTGTATGTATGTGTGTGTGTGTTTGTATGTGTGTGTGTGTGCATTTTCATTTATGTACGTATGTGTGTGTATGTATGTGTACATTGTGTGTGTGTGTGTGTGTGTGTGTGTGTGTGTGTGTGTGTGTGTGTGTGTGTGTGTGTGTGTGTTGTACAGCTCTTCTAGACAGAGGTGCTTTTGGTCTACCATTTCATCTTTGACTCTCTGGTTCTGACACAGAGCTGCTAGGACCCTGTAACTTTGGAGCAATAGGATCCCGTGATTCCAGGCTGCTGAATCCCTAGGAACTGCCTGCATGATGGGAGCATCTTTTGTTCTAATGGGGCCACCATTCTTTGTGGGCTTCAAGATGGGAACTGGTCATCTGAAACACCAAGTGTGAGCGAAAGCCTTGAGACTTTGGCTCCACTCCCTCTTCCTCTAGCAGGGAAGAGGGGATGGTTACAGAGCTGATAGTCCATCCTACTGTGTGATAAAGGGAAGAGTACAGGGGTCTCAGCAGTGCAGGGGGGTCTAAGGTTTCCACGAACCCAGAAGGGCTCCTACTTTATTTTTGTGGGTACAGAGCTCCAGTGCTTGGGAGCCTTTCTGACCTCAATCTGTGTGTCTCTTCACTTGGAAGTTCATTTGCATTCTTTTTTTGTTTGCTGCTGGTGGTGGTGGGGTTGAATTGGGGGTGTAGCTCAGTAGTGGAGTTCTTTTGATTATTATTTTATTCGTATGAGTGGTTTGTGGTTTGCCTGTGTATGTCTGTGCACCATGTACCAGAAGATCCTTGGATCTTCTGCATCCAGTCCCCATGAACTGGGGTTACAGATGATTGTGAATTACCATGGTTTGAAATGCCACGTGGGTGCTGGGAATTGAACCCGGGTCCTCTACAAGAGCAACAAGTGCTCTTAACCATGGAGCCGTCTCTCCAGCCCCTCATTCACGTTCTTCAGCACATCCTGTGCAATAAAGCTGCAGTGAGGTGTAAGCTGTCTTCTGAGGTTTACAAGCAGCTCGGGGAAATTACAGAACTTGAGAAGGGGTGATGGGCACTTCTGACTTAACAGCCAAATAAATCAGAGAGGTGTGGGTAGCCGGGGTACCTGTAATGTGGCAGGCATGTGCCGGGTCCTGAAGGCACAGCTATAAACAATACAGATCAGTGTGGCCACACTTAAAGATACCGTTCCCTTGTCAAAAAAAGATATAGCCAGGAGGGGTGAGGCATGCCTTTCATTCCAACTTGGGAGGCAGAGGTAGGTGGAGCTCTGAGTCTTAGGCCAGCCTGGGCTAGACAGTAAAACTCCTGAAAAAAAAAAAAAAAAAGACAAATTGCGATCAACCCAAGAGAAGCAGGAGCTAAGGGACAGCTCTGTTCCAGTTCCAGATGGAAGTGGCAGTCATATTGGGGTTGGAGAGGCTTATCATCCATGGCACAGGAGTCAGAGATTTGTCCCTAACCTGGTGGTGTGGAGAGGTGATGGGACCTTTGAGAAATGGAACCTACTCAGAGTCCAACCAGACTGACTTCTACTCCCACACTCTGGCCACAATCTCACTAAAGGCTCCCGCCGCTGAGGTGCCATTTGCCATGAGGTGATGTAGCCGAGGAGGAAGTCTTCCCTCAAGCTGGCCATGAATTGTGTGAGTTTTCAGCTCTCGATCTCCAAGCTCAACAAACCCCTTTTCCTGTACATCACCTTGGGTACCTCATTATAGTAATGTAAAGCAGATGCGTGAGAAAAGACCTGTTGGATGAGTGGGGAATCATACTCATTCTGGCTGTTCATAGGGAATGGAAAGGAAATCCTGGGGGAATTGTTGAAAGGGAGATTTCAATTCAGCATAAGGAAACAAACAAACACACCTTCCAATCTGAGTTCTCCAAATATGCGTGCAAGAGGCCTGGCAAGGTAATAAGGCTCATGACTGCAGAAGAGACAGAGGTAAGCCCAGAAGTCCAGTGGGCAGAGTTGTGTGGATGCTGGCATGAGAGGACCCCTTCATCTCAGGAAATGAAAAACCACTTATAGTTCTGCGTTTCATTGAAGTTCCATGAGTACTACAGTGTAAAGCAAAAGAGAATATTCCTATTTGGGGCTCATAGTATACATAGTTCCTAACTAGAGTTTCTTTGGATATCACAGACAAACCAGTCAAACATAAGAAAGATATATCCCCCCTCTTACACAGAGAAGAAAGCATGCAAACGACATCTATAGGACCATAATGTGGAAAAAAAAACTTGATTAGAGAAGTGATAAAAAATACCATTTCATTGTGTGATCTTCTGAGGGAATAGGATTGGAAATGATCTGTCCACAGTTTCTATCATCCTTAAAAGTGGCACGTTGACCTATGTCTAGATTGTGGAAGGTCCAGGTAGGTATTCTGAGCTATTTTCAAGTCTGTTGTGTGGCTGTTGGGGTGCATCTTAGAATGAGACATCTAAGGCCATCAAAGGAGGGAGGGCATGTGGCTATAATAGACAAGTGTCTTCTGATGTGACAACACCCTCTGGGTTGGTTACATGGCAATGTAACACCTCCAGCCAGATGGCTTTCGTCCCCACCTGCTCTCAACACATCCTTAGGCCACGCCCTCCACTTGAGGAGTAATTACAGCAACTCATCAAGGAGGTTGCCTATGTGGTAGGCACTCAGTGTTTCTCCTGTTATCCTCTTTGATGTTTCCTTACAGTCCTTTCTCCAGTTTACTGCCCAGGACATTGAGGCCCAGAGAGTCCAGGATCCAGCTCCATCACCAAGAAGCTCAAAGAGTTTGGGTGGAGGTTTGCCCACCTGCATTGCCCAGGGACTCTGACAGTGAGCACGCTACCCAGATAGCCAGGGTGCCAAGATAGCTCACATTGTGTTAAAATTTATTTGTTAAGGAGTCCTGTGCATGTCTGCTTTCAAAGTAAAACTTCTCTAGTTCCCTCAATTTTATGTAATTTGTTATCCCTTTGAAGTCATGCTTTTAGAATACGTTTAATATTCTGGATTGAGAATAGAGTCTGCAACTTCGTGTGTATTTTTCATGGGCTGAAATGTGCTTGTTTACCTGAGGGGATGAACACACACACACACACACACACACACACACACACACACACACACACACACACACACACACACTTTATTGAGATATTATTTACTAATATAGAAATGTATAGATTTAAATGTTTAGTTTAATGGCTTTGAAAAATGTGTGGGTGCTATTGTCTTACCAATACATTTCATGCTTCAGAAAGGTGCTTCATAGAACATCTAAGCATTTAATGTGTGATGCAAGACAATGCTTCATCCAATGTGGTTCAGAGAAGCCAAAATGTTGGACAGCCCTGTTTTCTCCATTCCTTCATCCCTAGAGAGGAAACCTCTCTTTCAGTTTCCATCACCTTGTTGTGGTTCTTGCTGAATGTCAATAGTTCATTCTCTTTTCTGGCTGGGCTGGTCAGTCAGGACCCATTCCCACAGTTGAGTCTATTCTTACCACCTTTATGGGTGACTAGAAATCAGTCTATGAATATTTCACAAATGACTTATTCTTTTCATGTATAGCTCCTTTTTAAAAGTAGCTTTGGGCTATTTTAAATAAAACTGCTATGAATATTTATACACAGGGCCTTTTGTAGCTGAGGCATAGTTCCTAGGAATGAGTTGTCACAAAGTAGAGCTCATACAAAAACTTGCAAAGGTTTTCAAAGTGGTGGTATCTTTCTACTTTCTTATTCAGTAATATTTGGCAATTCCAGTTGCTCTAACTTCTTGGCATTATTTGGTATGATAAGTTCATAATTTCAACCGGATGGCATTATCTCACTATGGTTTTAGTGTACATTTCTCCAATATCCTAAAACATTAATCATCTTTTTGTGTGTTTATTGGGAATCCCTAACACTTTTCTTGGGAAATACCTGTTCAAAACATTTCCCCCTTTGTATCTGGGTTAATTTTTTTTTTAATGTATTGATTTTTAGAGCTTTATGTATTCTGGAAATAAATCTCTTTTCATGACTATATCTCACAAACATTTTCCCACAGTCATAGCTTGCCTTGTTTTCACCTTCGTAATTGTGTCTTCAACTTGTAGAAGCTTTTAATCTTGACAAAGTTGAGGGTCACTTTTTACTCTTGGTATTTTCTGCATTCTGACAAAAATTCTTCACTCTCCCAGTCATGAAAATATTCCTTTTTTTTCCTTGTTAAGGCTTCAGAATTTGATCCGTAACCACCCTCAAACAATTTTTGAATGCTGTAGTATAGGAGATCAACAGTTTTCTTCCCTTCCTATACTGATGTTCATTTTCCTAAAAACATTTGATGTCAACATCACTACTGTTATCAATACATTGATTCCTGTCAAAATCAATTGGTTATATGTTTACTGATCTTTTATGGACTCTTTTTTATTGATCTATTTGCTTTTCCTCATGTTAACACACTCCTTTAATTCAGCTTTTACAAGCCTTAAAATTTCCAAAGAAATATGCTAGGATTCTGATGAGAATATGCTTAATCTCTATATTAATTTGGGCAAAAAAGATACCTCAACAATAATGACTCCTCCTGTCTTGACACATAACTCTTTGTATATCTTTCCATTTGCTTCAGCATTTTAAATCTTTTCTCTGCACTATTTTTATAGTTATAGAAATAGAGAGTTTGTACATAGATTAAAATTGTACCCTTAGGTATTTGATACATTTTGATGCTATTGTAGATGTTATTTAAATTTCTTCTTGTTCTTCTTCTCCTCTTCCTCCTCCTCCTTCTCTCTCTCTCTCTCTCTCTCTCTCTCTCTCTCTCTCTCTCTCTCTCTTTCTCTATCTGTCTGTCTGTCTCTCTATTGTTGGTATAGAAGACAGAAGCACAAAGTTGATTTTTGTGCATTCCCATTGTGTTTCATGACCTGTTGGTAGTTCTGTTCATTGCTTTGGCGTTCACTTTGGATTTGCTGTGCATGCAATTACACTGTTTGCAAGCAGCTTTGTTTTGTCTTAATCAGCTTTTATGCTTCTTTTTTCTTGGCTTTTACATCATTCTTATTTTCTGTTATAAAACCATTACTTTTGCTCTAAACATTGGTTCAAGTACATCCACACATTTTGATACATTCTGGTTTCATTGCCACTCAGAACAAAATATTTTATTAAGTTTACTATCACTTCTTGCTCTTTTTCGTGGCACCTCCTAGGTAGTTGGCTATGCCAAGATTAAGTTGAACATCTCCTTCTCAGCCACCAGCTGTCAGAAACTCACGGAAATGGATGATAAATGCAAACTTCATGCTTTCTATGAGACGTGCATGACCACAGGAGTAGCTGCGGATGTTCTGAGTGAAGAGGAGAAGGCTTGTGTGGTCCCAGTCAGTGGTGGAAATGACAAGATTTTTCCCATGAGAAGAGTTCGCCTGCTGTTGAGTAAGGGGCATCTTGTTATAGAGCAAGGAGAACTGGAGAGAGTGCAAATCTGTTCATTGGATGCACTGTGTATGCCAATCTCAGTGTTCTCAACTTGGTTATTATTTTAAAAAAAAAACTTTTCAATCTCTCTAAAGAAAATGATATCCATCAATATGTTGCCAGACAGTCCTTAAAAAAAAACAAAGAAGGCCAGGGTCAAAGCACCCAAGATTCAATTCATGTGTCCTGCAACACAAAGACAACCCACCAAGAAAAACAAGGATGATGCTACAGAATATGCTAAATTTTTGGTCAAGAGATGAAGGAAGCCAAAGAAAAACATGACGAACAGATCGCCAAGAGACTTAGGCTGTCCTCACTGAGAGCTTCTACTTGAGTCCAATCCAAAACAAGTCTTTAAGAGCAACAGATAAATGATCAGACCTTTAAAAAAAGTTTACTGTCACTTCTTCTTTAACCTAAGGTCTGTTTAGAAGTGTGAGGCTTACTACCTAAATATCAGATGTCTTTGAGGTGATCATTTTATTACTGACTTCTAATAGATTAGATTTTGGAGAAAATACACTGGTAGTTTCAATTACACGTATGTAATTCCATATATATGGGACATCATTTTCTCTTAACTCAAGTGTCCCTGGTAGTATATTTTGCACTTTGAGCACTGCCCCCCTTTTGGCTTTCTATACTTCATATTGGCTATTTTGTATTGATCTACCCTTGTGTTCTTGGTCTTTCTTTTGTTTTAGTTTACTCTTGAGCTGTTCCCTACTTTTGTTGTTTCAGACATCATGTTTTCTGTTCCAAAATCTCTCTCTAGGTTTTCTTCAGAGCTTTATTTTTTTCTGATGAAATTCCTCTCAGTTCCTCTTTTCATTGTTATTTCTAAACCTTTAAACATATTTAAAGTGGTTACTTCAGAGACGGTTTTGGTCATCGAGGGGTCTGTTTCTATTGACTGTTTACTTTTTTGATTATAGGTTACATTTCCATTCTTCTTTGTGTGTCTCATGGTTTTCATTTTCATAATATTTTAGACATTTCTATCAAGTTACCAGTAGAGGCTACACCAGACTTTTTTTTATAACAAGAGATACAATATACAAATATAATTATATTTTTGTTGTATTTTTTCCCAAAAAAGAGTTTTCTGTTTTCCTTGTCCAAAAATTAAGAAGTAGATTTTTGTTGTTGTTGTTTGGTTTGGTTTTTGGCTTTTGAGACAGTGTTTCTCTGTGTAGCCCTGGCTATTTTGGAACTAGCTTTGTAGACCATGCTGGTCTAGAACTCATAGAGATCTTCCTGCCTCTGCTTCTTGAGTGCTGGGATTAATGGTGCGCACCACCACCGCCCACCTGGGAAGCAGATTTTTACTGAGAGCCTGCCTGGACCATCTAGCTGAGCTAGGAACAAGAAGCAACTTCAGTTACTCTCAATTTTCTCCTTGCCATTGGGATGATGGTGACTATCCTTGTCTGAAAGGAACTTACCCCAAACTTCTTGTTGCAGGTATGGAGTTCTCATCTTTCTGTTCTTTCCAAGTTTTGAACTAGAGAATATTCGGTGGCAGCTTTCTTAGTTAGATTTTTCTTCAGATACCACTGCAAAACACTCTGGGACTTGGTTTGTGTGAGGGATGAAAAGCAACAGAGAGCTCCCTGCCTTCTAACTCTGCCCCAACGGCTGCTGAGCTGGCAAATTTCCCAGGGTGGAGAATTGTTCTGAGAAATTTATTTTTGTGTTTGGGACTCTTCCAGATTCCAATATTTCGTGGAGTACATGCTGCTGTTAGAAGGTCAGCTGATTTTTCTGCATCCCGACAAACTTTTACCCGTGTTTATGGGCTGATTGTCTACCCGACACATGGTAGGCCAGTTGCCACAAGTATGGAAATAGTTGCCGTTTTACCCTCTTCCTTGATGTATTTATCTCCACCGTTGGTTTATTTAGGTGTGTGTGTATGTATGTAGTGCTTTTGTTTTTTTTAGCTTCTCTATTACTTTCTCTTGTTATAAGGAAGGTGATCATCTTAATGCCTATGCCTTAACCAAAAAATAGAGCTCTGTAGTTTTCTAGTTTCTAGTTTCCAAGAGTTTTGCTGTAGATTAATTCTGAAAGCCCAGGGTAAGGCCTCTGAGCAGCATAAAATATTCAGAATTCTGGATTCGGACTCTGAATACCACTTGCCTGAGTCATGAGCAGTACTTGGCATTTGAAGTGATGTTGTTTTGCCCCTTCCATGCCACAATCCAAAGACAAAGTTACTTGCGCATAAGCCTGGTCCATACATCCCTTTCATTCTTTAAATCTGATTTCAATGCCTGCTGGTTTTCCTGTGATCCGTCTCTATCGACAGCATCTTGATCCAAAGTTGCATCTATCCCAGAGAAGAACAAGAGCTTTCTCCTGAGAGTTTGATTTCCCCTCTTGTCCCTGGGTGGTCCTTCCCGTGGAGTCCCCACGCTCATACAGGCTGATGGTAACAAAACTGTAATTCTAACTCTGTCATGCTCCTCTTTAAACACTCCTCGTCACTTCCTGTTGTGTAATTTAATTGTCCAGAAGGTGCAGACGCGATAGAGCAGGTACACGTTCTTCAGCGCTGTCTGGCACACTTGGCCCCTGCCCTTTCTTCAGTGCTCCACTCGTTTTCTTTTGCTTCATATCTTTGCTTTCTCCCGCCATACCACCTTCACGTAGGCCCCTCTCTCTCTTAGAATCTCGTTCCTTCTCCTTACCTAGTCCCTTTCAAATTGTACCTCAACAACCACTTCTCAGAGAAGCCTTTCCCTGACCTCTCTGGCTGTTTTGCTTCCTCATTATTTTTTTTTCTCTCATTTTTAGGCATTTGATTTAGTGATAAAATTTGTATTATTTATAAGATTATCTACCTGTTGTCAGTCTCTTTCATTAGAGCAGAAGCTCCAATGAGGGACGAGAAAAATAGTTTCCTGTTTTCCTGTATCATTTTACCTCCCATGCCTAATCTTTAGACGACCCCCTATGTGTATTATATGTCTGTCTGTCTCCATCCATCCATCCAGTATAGATCTGTCTATTCCCAATCTGCATGTCCATCTATTTGTTTTGTTTTCTAAAGCCCTTAAAAAAGGCTTTTGGACTTCATAGGCTTGTCTTAAATCAGCTTGAAAACCTAGGACCAGAGACCAAGCAGGAGATAAACTTATTTCTGAACTCCAAGTTGACCATGGTAAGTGTGTCATTTAGGACATCACAGCAAAGAAATATGCTCCACAAAGCCCATAAAGGATGTCTCTGATTCTTCCTATGCTGACTGCATTGACATGTTTATTTTTCTTGACCTAGATAACTGAATTGGATGGGGACTGAACATTTGCCAATTAATTAGTGGCTTAAATCACTTGTGAAAATGCTATACAAATCACTTCAAGCTGACTCCTCAGATGCCATGTAAACATAAATTGCGTTTTCTTTTTCTGCGGTGGTGTCCAAGGAATTGTGGTCAAGACTCAAGGTCATTTGAGACCTCCCCTAGAGAGTTCTTCTTCAATGGCTGGGTCTAGTTACCTAAGCCATTCTTAAATTATCTCCAGGTTTCCAATTCCGTTCTTCATCAGTCTTTTGATTCAGTGTGCAATTACTGGTATTGAAAATGGTGGAATTATAAAGGAATCATCTCTCCTTCAAAAGTCAAGAAGATAGAGTTTCACATTCACATGGGAATAATTTTGATGCTTTGGTTCTTGATAATTCTTTGGCACAACATCTCAGATGCTACTGGCATTCCCAAGATGACTCAGGGTTGAGAGAGTCACAAGGGTCTAAATGACCTAAAATGTAAAAACTCAGGGAAGAGATCATACACAGCCACACTTTTTACCATCCAAGTTAAATTCTCTGCTATTTAATTTTGTAATTTTCACTTTTCCTTTCTTACACTTTATTTATTTACTTATTTTTGCACAAATGATGAGCAATGTTGCTGGAGTCTAAGCAATATGACATACAGACTGTCTGGTGGAGGGAAGGGAGCTCTCTACTGCTCCTTGTCATATCTGTACTTTTTAAAAGAATAAGCAACTAAGTTCAAAAAGACTAGATTGTGTCTTTAATATTTAAATTATTAACATTTCAATATGATTAGTTGGGATTGAGCCTATTTGGGATAGTTTAAAATGTCAAGAAATGCCTGTTTGTGGTTTGTGTATGCACATGCATGCTCATATGTGAATTGTGCTACATATGTTATTAAAGAGAATGATTGTGCTGTGGTAGGATGTATTTCCAAAGAACATCGATAAACAAAAATCCAATTATTGCTTGAATGGACTGCTAATTCCAAAGTATTTCCCCTTTTCTAACATCTATGTAAACATGTGGTTATCACAAGAAAAAGAAATACCAGAAAACTCGAATGAGAAACTCAAAACCTCTTCATTAACTCAGAGTGAAGCCTTTAGTCCAATATTTGCTTTGAGTGAAATCCTCAATGTTATATACAGACTGAAAGACATTATGGCTTCTTTATTCCTCACTAGTTCAACTTTTTTTTGTTGTTGTTGAGAAGCCTGTTAGCCCCGTTTGGTACACATGCTTTTTATTCCAGTACTTGGGAAGCAGAGAAAAATGTATCTCCGTGAGTTCAAGATCAGCCTGGGCTACATAGTGAGACCCTATCTCCAAAACAAACAAACAAACCCTAAAGTAACATTATTAACTACTTATTAACATGGAAACATTTATAACTTTTCTTTACGAAAGTACTTTTGTCCTCCTTTTCCTTGTTTCCTGAAAACAATATATAGTTGTTTGCTCAACCCTTCAACGACAGGCTCATGACATTATAAAGGTAATATTAAACATCTAAAGGTAATAATAAACATCATGACCAATAGCCAGTTGATGATTTTGTCTGCCATGCACTCTGATTTGAATGTGTAACATCTCCCACAGGCCCATGTGTAGACGAATTTCTAAACCGTCTTATTAAATAAGAAACACAGAGCCAAATACAGAGTTAAAAGCCCAAGAGATCAGAGCACTAGTGAAGAGCCAAGACTACCTTTAGCTTACCACTTGCTGCCGTAGCTTCCTCTAAGAGTTTCTTCCTGTCTGACTTGTCTTTTTATTGCCTTTCTGTTCTGCCTTCTCATTGGCTCTAAACCCAACCACATGACTTCCCCATCACTGCCTGTCTATACAGACTTCCAGGTCCCTATGGTTGGTACTGGGATTAAAGGTTCGTGTCACCATGCTTGGCTTTGTCTTTGACCACACAGAGACTCTGCCTGCCATGTGATCAGATTACAGGCATGGTTGATCTCCAGGAAAACTTTATTTATTAGCATACAAATAATATCACATTTCAGCACAATTAAAATATCACCACACTTATGTATGGAGTGCTTGGCTTCTCTTGGTAACTATTGTGGGAGGTGCTGGAAACTTAGGATGTGGGGTCTGTTGATGAAACAGATCACAGGAGTAGGTTTTTGGGGTAATCCTTGTCTCTGGGTTCCTTTCTGTTCCACTCTCTGCTTCTTGTCGTTTTGGAAGTGAAGAAGCTACTCTGTCACTTGCTCTCTCTGCCATGATAATTTGCTCAGGTGCACGGGGTCAAGCAACCACGAACTGAATTCTCTGTATCCAGGATCCAAGACAAATCATTCCTCCTGTGGATTGTTTATATCTGGTATTTAGTTAAAGTGACACAAAAGTAACTCATATACAATGCTAAGTGCTTTACATACATTATTCCATGTAGTGAAACCATAACTCTAGGTATCCCACTTTGCAAAGGCAGTTACTAAGGCAGAGTTCAGATAACTGGCCCAAGGTTACAGTCAGTAAGAAGCAGGGCTGAGTCCAGACAAACTGGAGAATCTCCCATCCATAGGGCTGGGAGGAAGAGACCTAATTTTTTTACAAAATAGACATGAAACACATGGGAAAGAAATGACTTCTACATACTTTCAAGGGCAAGAAATCAAGGCAATTATAAGAAGTCACATGTTCATTTATATGAACTTTTTTTTAAATAAGAGAGATTAGAAAGTAAACAGACTGAGAAGAAGAAAGCAAGAAATTCCAGCAATAGATACACATATCGATAAATATTTAGGAGCCACAAAGGTGGTATCTCAAGAAAAGAAATGATAGGTCAATAAATAGTAGCAACAATGCCTAACGTGCTTTGCTTTGGGAAATATTCTATTTCTTTTTTGTCTTAATAGACTTCACTGTCTGGGCTCCCCTATGAAATAAGCACCTTTATTTTCCTCCCCATTTTGTAGTCATGGAAACGATGCCTCAACGGTCAAAGGTACAAACTCACCAGTATGTTCCAGAGCTTGAGGCTTTAGCAGTCAGGGTTATTGTAAAACCCACAGCTCTCATCTCAAAGAGGGGAAAGACAGTTTATTCTGGAGCCAGATATGAATGATCATGGGCTGGCATCACAGGTTCAAGTTACCCCAAATTCCATGTTCCAACGTGGTAATAATTTTGCAAAGTTTTCATAAAGGCATAAATCAAAAACACTTCTTAAATAGTCTTGGAGACATAGGTAGGTTGGCACAAGGTTAATCTTGGTTGTCAAGTTGATTGGATCTGGAATCAATTGACAAACCATTGGCCATACCCGGTTCTTTACAGTCTGAATCAGGTATTATGCCCAATCTCAGATTTTTCGGTGCATGAACCAACTAATTCCCTTTTACTCTGATTCCCACCTACCAACCACCATGATGGGGAATGAACCCGAGGCCTCCTGAGTGCCTGATAAATGCACTTATCTACATTTCCAACTCTTCTGTACTTTGTTAAAGCCAGCTTGGGTAGAAGTATCTTTCCCATATAGTTGAAAGCACAAATACACACACACACACACACACACACACACACACACACACACACACACACACATATGTATCAGTTTGTTTTTTTTTGTTTTGTTTTTTTTTGTTTTGTTTTTCGAGACAGGGTTTCTCTGTGTAGCTTTGCGCCTTTCCTGGGACTCACTTGGTAGCCCAGGCTGGCCTCGAACTCACAGAGATCCGCCTGGCTCTGCCTCCCGAGTGCTGGGATTAAAGGCGTGCGCCACCACTGCCCGGCCATGTATCAGTTTTAAATACAATGAAAACACATCCAGGACTTCATCGAGTCTTGAACAAAATGCAAATGGCTAGGGATTAAAATATACATTCTGCTGAAAAAGAGGCTATAGTAAAGTATCTTAATCTTTGAAAGAACTCCTGGAGCAGCAGATAAGCAGGAAATTTTATGCCAATGTCCAGATTGTTAGAGTTCCTTGTTAATATTTTATAGTGAAAATCAGGGCCTGGAAAGATGGTTCAGTGGTTGAGAGGACTGGCTGCTCTTCAAGAGGACCCGGGTTTGATTCCCAGACCTGGCCTTTGTATACACTGCATGCACATGTTGTACAGACACACATGCAGGCAAACACTCATACACATAAACCAAAATAAATTGAAAAATAATAATAAGGTGAAAATCAAATATCCTCTTCTTGTAGTATAGGAGCAGTTCAATAGTTTCTGTCAACTGCTAGGCAGTCCTTGTTGAGCCTATTTTGAACATTTTCATAGATAGGGATAGAGTCACTTTCAGGGACATTCACAGAGCTCTGCAATCATTTGTCTACAAAAGAGTACCAAAAAATTCTTAAAAATGTGCTTTCCAATAGAAACTCCAAACTCCACCTTCACAGCCTTAGCAAATTCAAAAATCACTTGTCTTTGACTGGCAAAAATGACTGGCTGCAATGGAGATAATTAAAATTTCATTTTATTTTTATAAAAAGACTATTTTTATAAAAAGATAATTGCTTTTTATCTTAAATAATAGCCTCTATAATGTCAATGGCTGTTGAGACTTGTCATTGTCAAGAGTTCTCTTGATGTTAGCAACTTTAAAATTAGGGCAGTATGAAAATATGTATGCATTTTTTGCTAACATGTCCTCTCATTTATACTCTATATTTCTTATCATTTCTGGTTAAAATATAGTGGATACAGATGTGATGGTCTATAATTTGGGAACTATTTTTCTCTTTGCAAGATTTTAATGTGGTAGAGTTTGCATAATAAATTAATTTCACTTTCAAAAAAGGAAAGAAATTCAAAAATAATTTTCTCTAGTAATTTTCTCTAGTAATTCATAGTCAAGTAGAATAAGATAGTTGAATATAAGTCTGCCCTGTTATTTAAAATTTTATAAATATACTTTGGTTTGAAAAGGATATGATCATAAATTATCTAGCTACTTTATTATTTATTAAAATTATCTTAATTGTTTAATATTGGCAAACTGTTCTTAATAATTTAATCTTTTGAAAGTTTAAAAAGCATTTTAATACATAAAATTAATAGTTTAAAAAAATTCTAGTTATAGCATTTTAGTCTCACATGTATATACTTACAATATTTATCTGTTAGGCTTTTAATATACCAAGAAGTTAAGGTTAATTTTACTCCAAATTCTAGATATAATGCTTATATATAGTTGTATGCCATTATTCAGACATCTCTGCATCTTGTTCATGGTACAGACACTAATGTCAGGTAGATGCAGTGGTCTATTCCACTCACACAATTACTAAGCAAATTCATGATGGCCAGACAGAGATGAAGTTGCCCTTCATCAATTTCTCTTGCCAAGGCCAATGTCAGAGATGGAACCCAAGAGCAGACTTGGAGCAAACACCCAAGCAGAGGCCAGTGCTGGTCCAGCAGGTGCTGTCATTCTTAGTAGCTGCATTTTATGACTGGAGAAGATTGGGCCACACATACCAGGTCTCCCTGAGATGAACGTCTGAAAGCCCAGCCCCATGAGATAAGCAGTAACAAACTCCAGGGGCTACAATTACAAATCATTACTTTTCCTTATTGTTTATCATTATTTTCCAATTTTTTTGCTACACATTGTTTGGGTAATAAAGAAAAGACACAAAAGTCTGGAAGTCCTGCAATCTAAGATGAGTAACAGCACAACAACAAAACCCCACATTTACAAACGCAACATCGCACTACATGAAGTTTTGAGAGTGGCATGCTGGGTGATTCCATCTGGCAAAACATTGCTAGGACACTGGCAAGCCAGCAAGCCCCTCCCGGGATGGGCTCTCAGTTCCTAGTGCTGTTAGTTAAGCCCTTTCATCAAAGGAGTCAGGCACCTGCTAATCCTGTCTTGGTCTAGATTGCTGCTTTATTTCCTTCCCTCCGACTCCTCATTGGAGGTAAACAAGCTTTCCTTGTGTTCACTCACCATGGCCTTATCTGAGCACTTGTGACATCAAATGTAAGAGAGGA
The DNA here is from genome assembly GCF_007827085.1 of Peromyscus californicus insignis. Taxonomy (NCBI): domain Eukaryota; kingdom Metazoa; phylum Chordata; class Mammalia; order Rodentia; family Cricetidae; genus Peromyscus; species Peromyscus californicus. Next base: position 30,403,427 of record NW_026294480.1, read on the forward strand.
AATTCCTCTTTCAAGGTTGAGCTTACAAGCTGCTTCATGACTTCAAACGTCATTGGCAGAATAAGATTTTCTTTTCTTTTCTTTCTTTCTTTCTTTCTTTCTTTCTTTCTTTCTTTCTTTCTTTCTTTCTTTCTTTCTTTCTTTCTTTCTTTCTTTCTTTCTTTCTTTCTTTCTTTCTTTCTTTCTTTCTTTCTTTCTTTCTTTCTTTTTTTTCAAATGTGTTACTTAGAGACGTGCCTTGGAACTCCAGTTTGTAGAAGAATTCTAGGATCAAGTAAATAAACAGAGCTAGGACAATTTGTACTCTCCTATCCCACTGTATCTTGGAAAACTCAAAGATAGAAAAATCATTTAAGGGGAGGGATTCTCTCTTTCTCATGCATGCACGCGTGTGCGCGCGCGCGCGCGCGCGCGCGCGCGCGCGCACACACACACACACACACACACACACACACACAATTTCCACATATATCATGTTCCATATTCCCCTCCAAAAGTGCATGAAAAGTCATTGCCAAATCAATTGGGCTGCTCCCCACCGCTTTCTCAGGGTGGAGGCAGATAGGGAATGAGGATTTGGGGTCTGGCATATACTTTGCAGTTAAGACAGTTAGTTCCTCTTGGTCTACTTTAGACAATGTGGGTTCAACTTCTGGCCACGTTTGTATAATTTGAAAAAACAACAAGCAAACTGCAAACAAATCTCCCAAAGAAAAGTGACCGAGTCCTCGTTTTTCTGTGTTGTCCCCATCGGCGTGGAGCTCGGAACCAAGTCTGTAGCTGAATATCAGGGAAGTTCTGCCAACCCATGACCTGGTTTGTCCTGCCAGACCACTGCCTGTAGGGAGTGTCTACCACGACTTCTGAATACACACAGCCTATGAGGATCTTGAGTCATAGCCTGTGTGTTTCCCCCAGTGCTTTCTCTCGTCTACTGGAGACAGAGGACAGTTTGGGAAGGAAGCTGGGGCTGACCAAGGCATGGCAGCACACTCTTAGCCTAACAAGTGGACAAAATAATGTAGTGAGTGCCTATAGGAAAGAGCTAACTCAGTCATCCCACAACTGTGAGAGGACATTGAATGACAACAGAATACGAGACTCCACCGACAGGGTTTGGGGATGTTTGCGGATTGAAATAAAACTTGAAACTATGTTTGGAACATTAGAAGAAATGATTCTAATTGGGAGAATCCAAGGCACAAATACAACTAAGAATCCAATGAATTCGCTTGGCAGATACTGTAGTCTGAGATTCCTACCTTCTCCAAAATTAGACCCAAGAACCTTTGGGCACAATTTAAAGGAACTACAAAGCCTCCTTTCCAGTTCTTCAATGCATTGTTGTTTTTCTTAATTGATGGGGTAAATATAAAATGTATTAATTTAAAGCTGCAATTTCATAGATCTAAGCCAGCTGTTTCATCGTGGAAAAATATCATGTCCCAAGCTTTCTTCCCTTTGGTGCAGAAGCATGCAGGGTGGGAAGAAAGATGGTTCATCCAATTCATCAAGACTTGATTATCATTGTGCTCAGAACATTCTAGCCAAATGGCTGCATCAGGTTGTCATCAGCCGATGGGTTTGGTCCCAAGATGGACCATGCCCATAGATGGAGCTGTGCCATGAAGGGCTTCAGTCCAAGAAAACAGTGGGACTGTGGCCAGGAGCTGAGCTCCTAGTGCCCCTTGAGCTGGCACGGAGACAGTCCTGTGGTGACTATTGCTGTCTAGGACCCTTGGCTTTATTATTACAACAGGGGCAGAGAACAGCAAAGTGTTTGTGCCTGTGCCAAGCTCAAGGGGGGGGGGGCTGTGGGAGAGGTAGTTTGAGGAGGGCTCCTGGGACTGGCTTCTGCAGAATCTTGAAGGGGAAGGCTGATTAGAGTTGACATGCCATTGTCCTCTAGAAACCTAATAGAACACACATTTTTTTCCAGCAAGTGAGACAACTACAAAAATCCATATTTCTCAAATGCTCAAAAAGGGGCTCTCACACACATAAGAGAGTAAGCTCATAACTACATCCCTTTGAGGGGGAAATCCTATTTTCAATTACTATACTCACATGCTCTTTCACTTAATCTTGAACACTGTTGTCGGAACTGGGATGGAAGCCAGTTCTCAAAATAGCATAAATGGGAAATATTTAAGCAAGCCCCGTGATATACACTAGGTATGTTTGGTTGTTGTAACACATTTCCTTTTGGTGCTTTGGAAGGATATGTGATGGATTATGGAGGGGGTGTTGAGATTATTATAGATGGTGTCCCTTCCCTTACACGACACCGCCAGGTTAGAGGTCACAGGAGTCAGAACTTAATACTAGAAAATCAGGCTAAATCTGCTTCATATGGAAACTGAGCTCAGAAAACAGCAAAAGTTTGAAGTGGAGAGGGACACAGAAAGGTAGTGGCTTCATCTGTGACCTGGGGAACTCTGGGGTTTGAAGGCTGTTTGCAGCTCTAACATTGTGGGACAAATACCTTTCTAGCTCGCTAACTGCAGATTGACTGTGAAATAGGGCAGACAACCATCACTTCCTTGGGCCTCGACCTCAGTTCTGACACGGAGATTAACTGAGTTGATGCATGAAAATCACCTACCCGGTGCCTGGCCCATGGGAAGAGTTTAAGAGGAGCCAGAGGCCGTGGCTGCTGTTTTAGGTTCTGCTCTGAGAGTTCAGAGTACAGAGCTTCTGTCTTACACCCGAGCCACAGAGCCCCATGCTCAACCCCACAGAAGGTCTATGTGTCCTGCTGTAATGCTGCCGTGGCTCACAAAACCCCCAATTTTTTTTGAATCTAAAATTAAGACGGTCACCAATAGAATGAAAATAACTGAGGGGAGTCGTGAGAGATGGCTTGTTGGTGTGCTGCTCTTGCAGAGACCAGAGTTCTGTTCTCAGCACCTTCGTTAGCTGGTTGACAACCCAGGGTAATTGTAGCTCCAGGGAATCCAACACCCTCTTCCTCCACGGGCATCTGTACCTATACATACACACACATACACACACACACACACACACACACACACACACACACACACACTCACACACACACACACACACACACACACACACACACACACACTTTTAAAGATCTTTAAAACAATCAGGAAAATGCTTATATATAAATGTAAACACATGTGAGCAGTTCAAATACCCCACATGAAGTTTGGGACTGGCTATTATTAGTGTATATATCCCTACATAGGAATCTCTGCAATATCCATTTGTTTTTATTATTCTGGTATGGTAAGCCCAACAGGCCAAAAGGCAACTGATGTTGATGATTTGTTACAATTCCCAAGAAGTGAGGTTGTACCATTCTACCCAGGGCCACATGAGGAAAAATCAGGGTAAGTCTAGTGGCAGAAAGGATAAGGGTAAAGCACAGACAAGAGCTTCTGTGGTGCATCTGTCTGTCTGTCTATCTGAATGTCTTATAGTCTCTTGGAAGAAATAGTCAAAGCAGAGTAAGTTAGTCTGGGCAGATTTGAGGTTGGCCATTGGAGATGGTCCCTAGTTGCCCAGTGCCTGACTCTGGATGGTCAGGACAGTAAGATGGAGCCTTACCCATAAAACCTTGTGAAGGAGGCAGTTAGTAGACATAGGCTCTGTATTGTTGCCTACAATGTACTTACAGAGGAGTTACTTGCTGTCTGTAGGAATTGGTTATGGGAGAGGCAGCTTCTCCAGGATCAGGAAGGCCTCAGCTTTATAGCAGCAGAGACGCAGACAGGAATGAATATCAAAATTTAGGAAATATGAAAAACAAAACTATAAAAACTATAAAATATGTAGTAAGTAAGACCTTTCATATTCTCTAGGATTTTTTGGCTGCAGAGGCCCAAGAGAGTTTGCAAGAGGATGGAAATAGAAAAGCTTAGCTGAGGGTGAAAAGCGGGTGTCTTTACCAGTCTCCTGGGTCTGGTTTGAGTTCTGTGTGAATCACAGGACTGACTGGCACTCTGATGGAGCTTCCCAAGAGGTGTCTCCAGACAGGCCAAGTCAACATGGCCTAATGGAGTGGAGAGGAACACAGCTTCACACCCTCCTGTTACCCAGGACTTTGGCTTGTCCAGGAGGTGTTAGAGGACAAGGAGCAGCTTGGAGTGCATCTGTGCCACACTGAGGCACTGGTGTCCCCAGGATGCGTGAGGATGCAATGGCAGTCATGGGCTTTCTCCCTTGACTTTGCAGGTGGGTGTGAAGAAGTGGGAAGACACACTCATTTGCATCAGGGCAACACTGATTAGACTCAGTAAAGACTATGGATCACAGCAGAGGATGCAAATTTGAGGGGGAGTGGAGAGGGTTTGGAATGAGGGAGAAAGTAGTAGATATGATCAAAATGCACTGGATTCATATGAAAGCCTATAAAGAAGAGAAAGAAAACAGAAACTAGTGGGAGGCATAGAATGAGAACAAAACAAACATCAGAATGACTCCAGCTCACTCCCAGGGATAACCAGCTATCCCTAAGTCCCTGACTTTCCTCCTGAACCAGTAGGCATTTCAACCATTTAGGGAGCATCATTTTATCTCAGGACCTTTTTTTTCACTCATGCAATACTTAGCCCATATTTATTAAGCACTTTTTATCAATTACAGAAGAAAGCATGTCTTGCGTTTTTTTTTTTTTTTTAAATTGCCCTTTCTGGGTTCTTTCCTACATCTGTATTAAACAAATCGGCCAGCCTCCTCTTCACGAGACCTAGTGCCATAATCTGGATCTGATGAGAAAACCACAAGGTCGGATGGGATATGCAAGGTGAAGGGGGAAGGAAGCAAGGAAGGCAGGTAGTCTTCAGACCGTGTCCCAGATCAGCACCAGAGGCAGGATAGAGAAAGGACAGAGGCAGCCAAGAAGATTCTCACGCTGCAGCGCAGTTCCAGTAATTTCTATTTAGGCCAATAGGGAGCCCTTCAGTTCTATGTTTTCTAAATGGGACCTGCCTTCACATCTCACTGTCCTCAGTCATGGGCTGCAGGGTGAATGGTGGAAGTATGTGGTAAAGGAATAGCAATAGGAGGGTTATCAGCTAATTCTATTCCTGGACACAGATTTGAGTGGCACATTTTCTCTGCTATCACATCTCGGATCAAAACAATTTTGGCTGTTGTGATAGCTATTCTTGGTTGTCAACTTGACTGTATCTGGAATGAACTATAATCCAGAAATAGAGGGCAAACTTGTGATCCGGACCTTGAGGCAAGAAGACAACGTGCCTTTGATTCTGATCTTGAGGCGGGATGACATACACCTTTAATCCAGACTTTGAGGATGGAAGGACAAGGAAAGAAGGAAGGGAGTGTGTTCATCCTTTGCCTGCTTGCCCTCGCCTTGTCAGCACATCCATTCCTTCACTGGCATTGGAGCTTACTTCTTGGGGATTCCATCACATACAGAAGGCCAACTGAGACACCCCGCCTCGTGAGACTGAGCAACTCTAGATTCTTGGACTTTCCATTCACAGCTAGCGATTGTTGGACTATAGCCTGTAAGAACTCCCATCTATCTATCTATCTATCTATCTATCTATCTATCTATCTATCTATCTATCTATTCATTCCATAAGTTCTATGACTCCAGAGAACCCTAACTAATACAGCTGTTTCCATAGAAAATTGATCTTGGGCATGTCCAGATTTGCAGCCATTAGGAAGAGTCAATCATTTTTTGGGATTTGGAGGGCAATCCCAGAAGAGGCATTGGCACTTAGATGAACTGTCAGTCAGCCTGGATCTAGTGAAGCCCTCATGGATGAGAGAACAAACTGTATCCTACACTAGGGCACTGGGCATTTGGGGCCTCACAGCCCTCAGCTTACTCACATAAGCTGTGTGTCTGGGGAAGGGCTGCCTTTGCTTAGATTGCTTTATCTCATTTGCACAAATATTAGCCCCCAAATCTCGCTTTACGTACTTGTTTAAAGTTAAATAACATATAAATATAGTGAAAGAGAAGTCAAAGGAACAATACCATTCACAATAGCCATTAAAATATATGGTAACTTGGAATAAACCTAACCAAGGAAAAAAAGACCTGTACAATAAAAACTCTGAAGAGAGAAACAGAGAAAGACCCTTGAAGGTGGAAAGACATCCCATGTTTATGGATTGGAAGAATTAATCTTGCAAAAATGGCAACCCAACTACAGATTCAATGAGATCCCAATCAAACTTCAAAGGCCATTCTTTACAGATATAGAAAAAACAATCTCAAAATTTATATGGAGGCACACAAGACCAAGGACAGTCAAAGCAGTACTGAACAAAATGTGCAATGCACACTGGCAAGTAACAATAGATAGACTAAAGGACTGTGCGACTCACTGTGTCACACTACAGCTTCCACAAAGATATTTTTCCATTCTGGGAAGGGACAGGGAGATGAGTGGGATCGAGATGCATGATGTGAAATCCACAATCAATATAAAGTACAATTTGAAAAAAGAAAATTAAGAACCCAATTAAAACTATGCCATGGAACTAAGCAGGAAACTCTCAAAAGAAGAAATACAAATGGCTAGGAAACACCTAAAAATTGCTCAACATCCTTAGCCACTGGAGGACCACAGATTAATAGTTTGCAGTTCTACCTCAGCCCACTCCAAATGACCATCAACAGAAACATAGACGATGACAAATGCTGGCCTGGATGTGGTAAAAGGAGAACTCTTACACACTGTTGGTGGGAGTGTAAACTAGCACAGACACTTTGGAAATCAATATGGGGTTTCTTAGGAAGGAAGGAAGGAAGGAAGGAAGGAAATAAGGGAGGGAGGGAGGGAGGGAGGGAGGGAGGGAGGGAGGAAGGAAAGAAGGATAACAGAAATAGAACTGCCATATGACCCAGCTATACCACTCATAAAATTACACCCAAAGGACTTTATAGCCTACCACAGAGACACTTCCCATCCATGTTCATTGCTGCTTTATTCACAACAACTAGGAAATGGAATCAACCTAGATGTCCATAAGCAGGTTGATGGCTAAGAAAAATGAGGTACATATGCACAATATATTGTTCAGTTGTAAAGAAAAACAAAAATCATAAAATTTGCAGGCAAATGGATGGGACTGGAAAGAATCATACAAAGTGAGGTAACTCAGGCCCAGGAAGACAAATGTCACATGTTCTCTCTCGTATGTGGATCCTAGGGGCAAACCTTTCGTTTTCTTTAACTTGGATACAAGTGAAAGCTAGAAATGGGTTGTCGGGGAAGGGATACAGTAAGGGATGGTGGTCATAGATTATAGGGAAAATAGAAGTAGATTGGTGGAGTACAGAGGTGGGAAGGCTAAAGCAGGAAGAGGTAGACTATGGGAGAAATGGGGGATAACTAAAGAAAGAGTACATAAAAAGGTCATATGGAAGTCTAGTATCTCACAGCCTAATTAAAAATATAGTTGAATAGATAGCAGAATACACAGCATATGAAAGAAGAGGGGGCATACTGGAAGTTATAGGACTAAGTGGGGCTGGTAGCTTGGGGTTGAGGGAGAGGAGAGGAGAGGGTATTGGGTGAACTAACCTAAACTAAGGAATTATGAAAACATCTTATAGAATCCTACCTGTTAGTAAGATATACTTTTAAAAATGTCTTCAAATGCAAGTGCCCTGCATAGTTGGACAATGCCACTACTGGAAGATATGAATTATTAAATAAAAATCATGTGCAAGGCATGGGATACCTCTCTATGAGTTGTTTGACAGGGAGACTCTACAGGCTGTTGTTGTTGTCATTGGTTACCCCTATAATTACAAGGTAAAACCCTATTACTGAAGACACCACACATTTTGGCTGTAGAACACAGAGAAATCAGTCTCAAACCAACCAGGAGACTTTTTTTCCTGTTTACTAGCTGTCCTAGTGTGGGAAGACGCTATGAAACTGACTGGTGGAGAAAAGACATTATCTGTCTTGCCTGGTGCTGGACCTTATGCATTGCAATACCAATCTTCCAGGCAAGAAATACAGTGGTGCAACAGTGGCTTGACTATTATGGGGTAACTAATTGCTCTCTTATTGGATTTGAGGCCTTCTTCACAAGAGGGAATTTCATGCCTGATATTGTAATTCTGGTTAAAAGAAAGAAAGAAAGAAAGAAAGAAAGAAAGAAAGAAAGAAAGAAAGAAAGACAAAAGAAAAGAAACACATAGGTTCTAGGATTGATCTACTATTCTTATTTTGTTAAATGGTTATTTTGTCAAATTGCCTTCTTAATATTTATATTATATATACCCATATATATTACATTATATAACATATACACACATATTATATATTAACCATATAGATTATATGTGATATATATATGTATGTATGTATGTATGTATGTATTAGCCATAGACTTGGTGTGTCCTCAAACATAGTGAGAGAAATGTCTATTTTGCAGTGGGCAGCAGTAAATACATGGTTGAAGGGCTGAGAGTAAGAGATGGAGTATTCAGCTCTAAATAAGACATGTTTATCAACCCCTTACTCTCTTCCAAGGCTCAGAGAACATTGTGGACGAGGAGATGGAAAGAATGTAAGAGTCAGAGAATGAGGAATAGTGCTGGGGAATGCTCTTTTCTGAACATGACAGAGCTGTTGTATAAGTTGTGGTTATATGTACAAAACCTACACAAGATCAAGCCAGCCATGATTCCTGAAGAGACAGTGGAAATGATCTCCAGGTCCCAAGTCTTACTCAGGAGATGCTGTTAGTTGATAGGCCGGGGAAGGAATAATCATTCTTCTTTGAGGATGGGTGTAATGGGTAGTATTTCTATGTTTCAGTTGATGGTCCATACACATATGGACACATGGTCCATGTACATACGAACAAAGTTAATTGGATTTAGTGGATTATTTTAAAGAAGAAGAGGAGGTGGTAGTTGGGGATTAGCTCAGTGAGGAGCATTTGCCTAGCAAGTGCAAGGCCCTGGGTTCAGGGTTCAGTCCTCAGCTCTGAAAATTCAAGACGAAGACATGAAGTTAGGAGGTGGAGCCATTGCTGTCAGCCTTATTTGGGGCTGTCTTGACATGCTAACCTTCCCACATTAAGTCTTACATTGCATCTGGTCCTAGCTCACCTGTTTAGAGAGCTCTTAATCTGAAATAAGTTGGCTGGAAGAGCTTCGCCAAGAGTGAAGACTGACATCTCACAAGGGCACAGTAAGAGACAAATGTCAAACTTCATTTGTACTAAGTGCTCCAGGTGACTTCCCTTCCATGCACACCGTGGTGATGGACCATCCCTATTTTTTCAAGACAGCAAGACTCCACTGCACGAGGGTCATAAAGTTCATAAGTGGCCAAGTCTGGTGTGGCAGTCAAGCATTTTCCTACAGACTCCCTCCTGAGCAGTGTACAGGCAGCTTCAGCCACTGAAGTTTCTGATATTGGCCCTTCAGTAAGTCTGGAAAGAGATAAAGTTTCTGGAAAATAGAACAATGTTGCACAAAATTCCTCTGTAGTATTACATAAATCAATTTTTTAAAAAGGAAAAACAACGCTTTCTCTCAATCGAATTGGTTACCACATCATTTTGGATCATGAAGATTAAACAGAAGAGAAACCACAAGAAGGTAGGGCATGTCCAAGGGTATGCACTGTTTTGTGAAGCATTGAGGTTTCTCTTCAGGTATCTCCTTGCAAATACATATGGGCATGCATTTATATTTGTATGTGAATGCTGAGTTCTGAAACTCTTCCGGGCAGGGCAGTGTCTTCTTAATGGAGGGTCAAGGTCAAATGAATTTGTCTTGCACGGACATGGGTGGCCAGTACTCTGGTGCTTCATTTATCTTGCCCTAGTAGGAGCAGAGAACTAAGATAGTCACACTAACATGAATTCACCCCTCTACTTTGGGCTGCTCCCTTGACTGCTAGGACACAGATAAATACCAAGGAATGTTCTCCTCTTTCTCTCCACTCCCTCAAGCATACCCTGAATGGTCTAAACAAATCATCTGCCCAAAGAACCCCACCCCCCAATTTACTGGGGACAAATAAATATTTTTAGAGTGTTGCAATTAAAATATTAGCAGAATTCACATGTGGACATCTTAGGGACCCCTTTAGGGGAGAGGGACAACTGAGTAAGCTTCTTGTTAGCAAATAGAATTAGCTAAACAGAACAGAAGATAATGTCATTGTCTGACCAATCTGTGAGAAGTGTGGTGAGTTGCAAAGTTAACTTAAAGAAATATGATGATGAAATTCATACTGGTCCCAGGCATCAAATTTTTTGTTACTTATACCTCTGTGAATAATGTATTTAAGACTTGGTTTGATCATTGATGATGAATCATGACAATTATCATGAGGACCAACACTGATTATTATAGGATACATGATGACATATTCATAAGTTATTTGACGTGTATCAATATGTATACAATTATGTATACAATTTTGCAGCCTCTAAGATGCGTTTTCCTATCTCTATTTTTCATGTGGAGAAATTGAGCCTGAAAGGTTGAGTGAAACCCGTGGCTGGGTGTCTAACGACAGGTCTGTCTGTGGTTGTATGCCAAATCACAGCAAGTTTCATTGATTGCTCTGAGGGACAGTCTTTGCTCTCCTTCACCTGCATGCATGCTCTTTGTGACATCATCACATGTCCTATGGGGCCTGATGTCTGTTTCCTTTTCCCCTGGAACCAAGGTTTGCCTTGCCTTCTTCCCAGCTAATAGATAGGGTTGGGGTGATTTTGTGATACCCAGGCTTCAACAGAATTCGCAAGTTTCTGATTTTCTTTCGAGCTCCTTATGTCTATTGTCAGAACAAGCCTGGACTAGTCTACTAGATGGTGAGAAATGGCATGCCATGCAGTTGGGACCTAGCCATAGTGGCTAGCCCCCAGCCACCCACCATGAACTGACTGCAAATGAAAGAGCAAGTGTCAAGCCACACCAACCACAGCAGAACTTCCCCGTCAATCTAGTTAAAAAAAAAAAAAGAATGTTTTTGTTAGCCACTGAGTTTGGAAGTGATACATGGCTCTATAATAGTAGCCTATCAGAGATTAAAAAATACCCATAGTCAACTGTCTTTGCTTTGAGGCCAAGTCTGGTTCTCCTGACAGAGGTTTAGTGTCATATCTTCTGTTCACAAACTTCCTTGGCAGCTGGATAGATCCAGTTCTCACAGATGTGCTATGGGGTTAGTTTGATAGAGGTAGACGTAGTGGTAAGGCAGGGCGGTGGTTCTGAAAAGTGTTTTCTTTCTGAAAAGAAAGATCTACGAAGTGAGTCACAATACTCCTTCCCTCCATATCTGCCTTGGATACTGTCATTAAGGGGCACATGAAAAACAGTATCTGTCTTGTGACAGTGAACAGCAGCATAACTTTAGACATAGCAGCAGGGAAAGCTGGAAAGAGCCTTGGTTCCTAACCACATCACTCTGTGGTCAGAACAATTCTAGAAAACCCTCGTCTTCTAACTTTAGTACTATTTAAACTAGTGTGTGTCGGTTAACCTTAATGACACAAGGCAGGAACCAGAGTCCTATCCAGGCCAGTCTAGTTTGGGCTGTGTCTGGTGCATGAGTTCTCTCAGGAGAAAGAGAACTTGGATCCCAGGCCCTACTGTGTGAGGCTCAGTGGTGGTGGACCCTGGGTAGAAACCTACAGACAATGCGTGGGCTTATGTGGTCTCAGATATGGATCTTCAGGGTCTTTTACAGCAGCAGCAGCAGCAGCAACAGCACTGAGGCCAGACCATGAGCCCTCAAGGGGAGTAGGAAGGTTCCCTTTGAAAGAATCAGAAGCATTCATGTGGAGGGGCAACCAGAAACCCTGCTTGCCCACCTGCCCTGCCCTGATCCCCGAGCCTGATCTTCTACCATGAGGGACACCTCTCTAAATCTGATTTAAATTCAATTCAAAATTCCTTCATGTTTTCCAGATTTGTTCAATTACCCTTTCATGAAATTATGAAGAACAGATTTTCCGTACACAGAGACGCCTATCCCAGACTTGACACTTTGCGTCATGGTTACTAATCACATCCTTTGAAAGTACACAGTGGGATTTCTGCCCCTGGTGTTCTGTTTAGCTGTCTTGCTACTCTGGATCTTTACCAGTTGCTGGGTCCTTTGGACCAGGCTTCCTTCTTACTTCCACACATCTAGCTCTTATGGCTTCCTGGGACCTACAGGGCTCCCAACTTGTCTTTCTAGGTACCAGAGGCACAAGCCTGATCCCTACTTACTACCTCAGCCCATATAGACTGCCTAATCTTTACCAGCTAGAGGATTTATTAACAAAATTCAGCACTCAAAACTGATGTGTACTTGTACTTGTATGACTCTCTTTCCTTATTGCACAGCTGGAAAAAATCTGGGGTCTCCCATTCATAGTTTTTATCTTAAATAATCCTTTCATTCTCCTTTGTTCCCATATCTTACCCTGTAACATTCATTAAAAACACCAGGATAAGCACTGTGGAAATAGCTCAGTGGGATTACATAAACAGCATTTATTGTATAAGCACTAAGGACCTGTTGAGATTTTCAGCACCATCTTAAAAGATGGATATGGTCAGGTGTGTGTACCTGTAATGTCAGTGCTGTGGGAGGAACAGAGAGGCATGCTGGCTGCTAGTCTAGCTCCAGGTTCAGAGAGAGCACCTGCCACAAGGGAATAAGGTTCCAAGTGATGGAATGGGATACCTGGGCATCCTCTTCTGGTCTCTGTGTGTGCACTACATGCATGCACCCACCACCACCACCACCACCACCACCAACAACAACAACAACAACAACTCTAGTGTGAAAGTTAGAAATAGGGGAAAATGAGAGGATGATTAGACAGACATGGGCACTTTGGGAACATACTAAACACCTTATTTTATCTTCTAGGCAGGCAAAGGACTCAAAGGAGCTTTTGGTCACACAGATAGATACAAGCCCTTAAGTGTGGTGTGTTCCCCAATATATTGTGCACCCTAATAAACTTATCTGGGGTCAGAGAACAGAACAGCCACAAGTATAGAGGCCAGAAAATAGTGGCACACACAACTTTAATCCTAGCATTCCGAAGGCAGAGATCAGTGTGAGTTCAGAGCCACACTGGAAACAAACAGGCATGGTGACACACACCTTTAATTCCAGGAAGTGATGGCAGGAAGCAGAAAGGTATATAAGGTATGAGGACCAGGAACTAGAGCGTGGTTAAGCTTTTAGGCTTTTGAGCAGCAGTTCAGCTGAGATCCAGTCTGATGAGGACACAGAGGCTTCCAGTTTGAGGAAACGAGATCAGCTGAGGAGTTGGCAAGGTGAGGTTAGCTGTGGCTGGTTCTGTTTTTCTAATCTTTCAGCGTTCACCCCAATACCTGGCTCTGGGTTTATCTTTATTAATAAGACCTTTTAAGATTCATGCTACACTTAAGTTTAAATGTGAATCCTTCTTCTGCTAGTCTACCCATTTGGCGCATTGTACTGTTGTTGTTGGTAGTGGTGGCTACTGGTTGGTTTTTTAGTCAGGAAGACCTTCCAGATTTGGGAAAGGTTGTGGCTTGTGATTAGAAGAACTTCAGAGCAGGACCACAATCCCCATGTTCCTTTAAGAGAATGATTTCCCTTCTGCAAGATGCTAATGGGTTTGTGATGGGTGATATCTTTCTATAAGCTGTGAATATGTGTTGCTCTGATTGGTTGATAAATAAAGTCATTTGGCCTATAGCAAGGCAGCATAGAGGCAGGCAGGCAATCCAAACAGAGAGATAGGAATAAGACAGGGAGAGATGCCAGCCACCACCAAAGGAGAAGCAACATGCCAAAGACAAGTAAAGCCATGGAACATGTGGCAAAACATAGATTAATAGATGTAATTTAAGATATAAGAGGTAGCTAGCAAGAGGCCTGCCATAGACCATATAGTTTGTAAGTAATATAAGCCTCTGTGTGTTTAATTGGGTCTGAGCAGTTGTGGGACTGGGCAGAACACAGAAAAACTTCCAACTACAGGTTTGCGGGTATGTAAAGCTTCCATGTAGTGATCACCCTGAGTTTTACTGAAAAGGAATCTGATGGGAGTGTGTGAGGAAAGAATACAGAATTGTTGGCCCTTCATTTCTCAAAGGCTGTGCAATGCAACACTGGTCCAGTTTGGGCTGTGCAAATGCCATGCAGGGCATTGCCCTCTGTTAGAGAGTACTCTATTGCCTAAACCACTATGAAGGCTTGAAAGGGTCGTCTGTATGGTTATGTTAGGCCAGAACTTGAGCCTTCTGGCGTGTTGTGTTCTTTTTTGTTTTTTAATCTCATAATGGAAACAACTTTGCAGGCATGACCTGGGACCAGGAGGAGAAGGTCTGCTGTGGTCTCCCAAGAAGCCTTGAATGATGGGACTTGGATGACTTTTGCCCATGATTTTATCTTCAGCTCACTGGTCCCGAAAGCTATGATCAGTTCATGATCTTTCTTCCAGAGGTAGGTTCGGATCAGACAAGTTACATGAGTGATGCACAAAGCTGGTCATTGGTAGCATGTTTTCAGCAATAAAAAGTATTGTCACAATATCACAGTGGCCAGAGTGCTATGTTCTTCTTGTGTGAAGACCTATGCCTTAGTCACTATTCTATAGTGGTGAAGAGACATCATGACCCAGACAACTCTTAGAAAAGAAAGCATTTAATTGGGGGCTGGCTTACAGTTTCAGACACTTTGTCATCATCATGGTGGGGAGCTTGGAGGCATATAACAGGCATGAGAGATTTACATCCTAATCCACAGGCAGCAAGCATAAGGAGGGAGGGAGAGAGGGGGAGAGGGAGAAGGAGAGGGAGAGGGAGAGGGAGAGGGAGAGGGAGAGGGAGAGAGAGAGAGAGAGAGAGGGAGAGAGAGAGAGAGAGAGAGACAGACAGACAGACAGACAGACAGACAGACAGACAGACAGACTGGGCTTGCTATTGAATTTTGAAACTGCAAAGCCCACCCTCAGTGACACACCTAATCCAACAAGGCCACACTCCCTAGTCCCTCCTAACAGTTTATCAACTGGGCACTAATAACGCAAATATGTGAAGCTATTGGGGCCATTCTCATTCAAACCATGGCTACCAATATGGAAGAAATGCTGAGGGTTTCTCTAGGACATTAAACAGCTAAGGTACAATGCCAAGGTCACCTGTCACTCCCCATTACGTTTTCAAGAGGATCTTGCCGAAGGAACCTTTGAAAACTTCAAAGACACAGACAGGAAGAACTTTTCCTTGGACAGTTGCTGTGTCCTTTGTGTGACCCTGGGAACTTGGATGGACTGGGGTGGGGGAAGGAATGAAGAAAGGACAAATGCACAGATACATGGAAAAGCTGGGATCAGACCGACTGGAGTCTCTGATGGAGAAACTGGAACACCCCAGATGCTCCACATGTTCATGTTGAAGAGGGAGGCAGGGTTACTGCATATGGATAAACAAGGAGACAGCATTTATGGTACACAACTGGATCAAGCTAATCTCAGCAGGAGAAGTTTCTTCAGTCCAGAAACATCTGGGGAGAGAAAGGTAGAGTGGACGTTTTCTGCATATACTGTCAACACCCACACATGAACCGGAGGGGCTTTGCTGCTTCACTATGAGCCTCACTCCAGGGTGGGGATGCCTTTCTCCATGGGTCTGAGCCTAGGATTTCTCTACATCACCAGCTCATGTCAACAATGTACATTCACTCAGGACTTCATTCATTCAGAGGGCTTCCTCTGTTCCCTGCAGGTTTTGTGTTGTTTGTCTCCCTCTGAATCTCAGCCTGATAGACACTTTCCTTAGATATAGAAATACATTTGGTCAGATCATGCCATCCAGTCCAGTGGCTGGGGAGAAATTCTCACCACCAATGTGATGATGTGTACTTCTATTCTGGTCTAAAGTGTATTGATTTCAAAATTCAAACCATCAAGGATACTTTGACTTCCCACATTTTCAAATTATTTGGGATACCTTACAGTACAATTGAATACTTCCAGTGGGTTGTCACCTGTCTGGCGTTAGAGACATAAGCCTCATTTTCTTCTGGTTTTGACATTTTTCTGGGGCATGGGGACAGGGTCTCACTATATAACTCTGGCTGCCTTGGAACTCACTCTATAGACCAGACTGGCCTTGAATTCACAGAGATCCTCCTGCCACTGCCTTCCTAGCACTGGGATTAAAGGTATGCATCACCGTTCCTGACACCTGGCTCTATCATTCCGATATTCTATGTGGTTCTCCTTGCTCTTTGGTCATTCTGTGAGCTCTGTAGCCTCATGGAAAGACCAGTGTTCCTAATATTTAAATGGGTGTTAATGATTTTCTATACTGCCTACACCCACATGTAGCCAGGAATTGCTTGCTGAATCTACTGGAGTTTTATTTGTATCTTGCTGTGGCTCCATTTATTACCTTCACTCAACTCTCCATGCATCTGTAATTCTCTACTCTGAACAATTTCCAAGCATGCCTATTGTCTCATAGCCCCTCAGCCTGACGTATCTCTCTTCCTGTCTTATTGGAATATTGAGGGGATTAAGAATGAGCTGTCCTGTTCATACATGTCCATCTGCTCTTCCTCTTTATTTACAAATGAAGAAGTGCCCCTTACCCCTCAAATACTGGCTTTGTGCTTTGTTTCCTCTATCCCATAGCTTCTCAGTTTCTCCAAGATTTTGTTTGATGACTTTCTGTCTCTGGACTCTTCCAATATTTCTCAGTGGGTTCCTGTGTCTCATCTTCCATACAAATGCATATACTCCCCAATTAAAAAAGTATTTCCCTTTGATCATTTCTGTGGTTCCATTTATTACCTTCACTCAACTCTCCATGCATTGTAGAGTTGCTATCTTATCTCCCTGTCCTATTGCCCCCATCCCCAGCCTTCAGAAATGGAGGCTACAAACTGCCTCCTACATATTTATATTCATTCTCTTAGACTAGTGCTGCTGTCCTCAGGCAGAGGAGCTTCTTTTTTCGCAGTGGGCAAAAGAGACTCATAACTGATCAAAATGCTAAGAATAAGTGACTGTTGAGTACTTAGCTGTAAATAGGACATCTAGAGCATCTATGCCTGGAGAACTAGTGAATGTCATGGAAAAGGGAAGTGGAAAGATTATCAAGGCCAGAGGATGGGGAGGAGTCTCAGAAAACGCTGTCTTCTAGAAATGACCTTCACACACACACACACACACACACACACACACACACACACACACTCACTCACACACACAAAATGAAAGCAGGAAGGTCTAGTTGGGAACAAGAAATAGGTCTGCAGGGATGGGTGGAGGATAAAAAGGGGTAACAGAGGGCATATATTCACAATATATAGATGTATAAAATTGTCAAAAATTAGCTTAAGAAATAAAGTTCTGTTTCCTGTCTGTTTTCTCCTTCCTAGTCCATTTTGGTTGACCTCTCATTCCATTGTTCTTCCAGGCTTGAGCAGAGAGAAAGGACGAGAGGAAGGAAATAGGCTCCATGGTGTGCTTAGGAAAGACTCTGTGAGAACCACAGATTTCAGTTTATAAACAGATTTGCCAAGGACAAGGACTAAAAGATCTGCTGAGTAGGTAGGAGAGAATATGGTTAGCAAGCTTACAGATGCCCTCAGCACCAAACTGATGTACACATTGTAGCCTACAAGAGCAGAATCTCTGCTTGCTCCAAGAAACACAGACTAGTGAAAATTACTCTTATAATAAACATAATGTGGACAGATACAGCTTTTACAACAGTCGCGGAGAGGAAGCCCCACAGTTACCGTGGCTTCGTAGGTAAGGTTTACATTCCAGGGGAGATAACTATAAAACTTACATGGTTAGAAACAGAAAATCACAGGAGAGCTTCTTGCCTTCTTCAATAAACAATTCAATTTTATGATGACAAGGCACAGGGTATGTATGGATTTAACTTAAACAGGAACTTTCTGACACCTGCCTAATACTTCTTATTCTTTATGCCTGGCAGTAACTGACATGTAAAATTCTCTGACTTGACTTCCTTATTTTTACAGTCAAAGATAATTCCAACCCAGAACCTTGAGCTCTTTAAAGCACTTGTATCAACAGCCCTTTTCTGTTCAAATTGCTCTTTCTTTCCTAGTTCCTACTTGTTATCTTACCAACAAGCTCAAGGGGGTCTAACTCTCAAACAGACAAATTGTCTACGAACCCTGCTTCCTCTGGAGTTAACCCCTAGGCCTGCTTCACTTAAAACCCTTCAGGTCAAGGCTACACTGTTTGCCGTCACTGCCAAGTTTCTCATTAACAATATGGCCCATGACACAAGGGTTTAAACAGTTTTAAATGAGACCGAGTCAACGTCTCGGGGGCTTATGTAACTTTTCATTTCCCTTGACCTGACTTCTTCAGCATCAGCTACCTGGCAGATATTGTGTATAGTGTCTTATAAATAATCATAACTATACTAAGGCAGAGACCATTTTTTTTTTAATCTAATTTGATGAAAGTTGTGGGAAAGGATGTTTTATTTTACTCATGCATTGTTTGAGAATTTCATACACAAATACAATGTGTTTTATCAAATCCACTCCTCCATACCCCCACGTCCAATGTTTCTTACACTCCCTCCATCACTTTTTCCTCTTAAATTCATGTTCTCTTTTCAAAGCCCACTGACTTCTCTTACTGTTCCCATTGTGTGCACAGATGTAGGGTCATCTGCTGGAACACAGGCTACCTCTAAGGAGTCGTGTCCAGATACAAAACTGACAATGGTCATAGTCATCGAATGTTAGGACTATGGAGGTTGAATTTTCATTCCTAATATCAGTTTGAAAGCAGCAGAGTTAAGGCTATCTGCTTTCAGCAGAGAACAGATTGAGTATAATGTTGGTCAGTTCATAGAACCTCAACCAAGACAAGATATGTGGATTGAGGGCTGCGTAGTTGTGGTGGTTTGAATAAGAATGGCCCCCATAGACTCATATATTTGAATGCCTAGTCACCAGGGAGTGACACTATTTGGAAGGATTAAGGAGACATGGCCTTGTTGGAGCAGGTATGGCCTTCTGTATTAAAAGCTCATGCCAGCCTAGGCTCTCTCTCTCTGCCCATGGATCAGGATGTAGTTCTCAGTTACTGCTCCAGCACTTGTCTGTCTGCATGCTGCCATGCTCCCCATCGTGATGACAATGGACTAAGCTTCTGAAACTGTAAGTTTGCCCCCAATTAAATGCTTTCTCTTTTAAGAGTGCCTTGGTCATGGCATCTCTTCACAGCAATAAAACTCTGACTAAGGCAATAGTTCCGAATGACCCTCAACCAAATGACAGAGCTGATGATTGAGACCACTTCTGGAAACCGGACTTTGAAGCTTTTACAGCATGTTCTGCAAGTACATAGATATCATGAATCTTTACCAGGACCGTTCTCATTTATGCCCTCAGAAACAAACTTAGTGTTTCTGCAGCCTGCTACCATCAGAGGAACTCTCTTGTGTTGCCCGTCATTAGGTATGTGTCTGGTTGGAGAGCCTACCTTGTTTCTTGGAAAAGTGACATCCTGGAATTTTCCGTGAACCCAATGGGTTTTTCACTCCCTTCATGAATTGGTGTGTGTGTGTGTGTGTGTGTGTGTGTGTGTGTGTGTGTGTGTGTGGTGTTAGAAGTGGGAATTCTCAAGAATTTTTTGCAAGGAATTGAATCTACATATCTACATATTGGATAGTCAAAAACCATAACAAATTCTACTAGTATAACTCAGTGTGCCTGACACCAAATTTTGCACAATAAAAACCTCTGAAAGGTCATTAATGATCTGCTATTTGCCAATTTGAACAACTTTCTCATTTTTTCCTATTAACTTACATGCATATTTGACACAATCGAACATCTCTTTCCCTCCTTATGTATTTGTTCATTATTTCTTAAAGAGAAAATTTAAAAGTAGAAGGAAATAATAAAACCCAAGAAAGTAGAAGAAAATTACAGAGGGGCAAAATTCTACAGTCTAGAAAATAAGTAAACAGCAGAAACCATCACTAAAGGTAATCATGAGTATTTTCAAGTTGTAATAAAAATAACAAATCCACAAGAGACTGATTTTAAAAAAAGGGTGTGGGATTGAGATGTAGCTCAGTGGTAGAACTCTAAACAAATACAAGGCCCTAGGTTCACTTCCCAGGCCCACAAAAATAAGTCATCTATATCTATCTATCTATCTATCTATCTATCTATCTATCTATCTATCTGTCATCATCATCATCATCATCATCATCATCTACTCATCTAAAGAAATAACAGAGAAACACAAATCAGGTAACATGAGCGTAGTTCTTACAACATTAATGGCATGACAATAAATATGTTATAATCTGTTTTAAGTCAGTACCTTCGAGAAATTAAGAGTAATGTATAGTTTTCTTGAAAAGATAACTTTCTGAAGTCAGTACAAGGAAAAATAGAAAATATGACTATTCTCATGTTTGTTAAAGAAGTCAAATCCATAATGAGATATCTTAATGAAAGTTAAAAGTATTTCCAAAAAATTAAAGAAGAAACAATAGAATTTCATCTCTCATAAACATCAGTGAAAAACTTCTAAAGAAAGACAATTAAACAATAACATGTTAAAAACTATGACCAAGGGGCCCTGGTGCAACTCCAGTACACTACTCAAAAATCCATCAGCATTTTACTATGCTTCAAATTATAGGGGAAAATCCTGAGATTGTATTAATAGGTGAAGAATAATTATTTGATAAAATATAATACCCACCCATGATTTAAACCAACCAACCAACCAACCAAACAAACAAACAAGCAATCAAGCAAACAAAAAAATCTCCCTGAAAACCAGAGGAGGAAGAGGAGAATTTCTTTGTCAACTTTACCCAAACTTGAGTCATCTGGGAAGAGGGAACCTCAACAGGGGAAATGCCTCCATCCAGATTGTGTGTACAAGTCTGTGGGGGCATTTACTTAGTGACTGGTGTAGGAGGTCCCAGCCCATTTTCGGTGGTGCCACCCCTGGGCTCATGGTCCTGAGTTATATAAGAAAGCAGGCTGGATGAGTAAGTAACACTCCTCTGTGGTCTCTGCTTCAATCCCTGCCTCCAGGTTTCTGTCTTCAGTTCCTGCCCTGACTTCTCTGGATGACAGACTGTAAGATGTTAGATGGAATACACCCTTTCCTCCCTAAGGTGCTTTTGATCATGGTGTTTTATCACACCAATAGAAACCCTAACTACTATACCTGGCTAACTAACCCCGGTGCCCTTTCTCATCCTCATAGTCTCTCAGAACCTAGTAGACATTTTACAAGATCTATGACAATACTGCTGCTATTGAGAAAACTGAAGTGAATTTGATATCCTTGAGGTGATTGGTTTTCATTCTGTCTACATACCTGAAAATTTTATTCTTTATCCTTGAAAATCATCCTCTTAGCTGTATATGTGATCTGGGTTATTGTTTCTTGTACTCTCAGATTTAATCATGGATATATGACAATAATGTTTTCTCCCTCAACTTGTTTGCTTGGCAATAAACTTATTTGTTTCCTTTTTATTTAATCATACTGATAATGGACCATTGTTTCATTGAATTAGTCTTTTTGAAGCTCAGAGAACTTGTAAAGAATTGTAGTTGTTTTACATATACATTGGTTTCTTATCTTTTTTTATTCTGAATATATTGTATATAGTGTGTCTGGTATATGTGTGTTGTGTTGTGGTATCTGGTATTTGTAGTGTATGTGATATGTAGGATATGGGTGGCATAGTATGAGGTATGTCTGGTGTGTGAGGAATGCAGAGTTTTTGTGTATGGAGTGTTATATGGTATGGTATGTATGGTCTATGTGTGATGTATATGGGATATGTTTAATGTGTATGTAGTATATATATGTGGTATGTGATATGTGTTGAGTATATGGCATATGGGTGCTATGTGTTTGGAATACGTGGTTGTGTCTGTGTAGTGTATGTGATATGTGCGTTGTGAGTAATGTTTGTGTGTGTATGGTATGTATAGTGCATGTGTGGCATGGATGTGAGCATGGTGTGTAATATGTGGTATGTGTGGTATACACATTATATATACATATATATTTATATACATAATATATGGTATATGTGTACAATGTGGTATTTATAGCGTGCAATGTGTGGTGTGTGGTATACATGGTCTCTATGTGTTATGTGGTGTGATACACATGTGGTGTGTGTGGATGGTTTCCATGGTGTTAATTTTCACATTGCTCATCCATCCTCTTGGTCCAGATCTATCTAAAAAGTCTTTTGAGGTTGATTCATTGATTTTAGATAGAATTGTCATTTCTACTATGTTCCAACACTGTCTATGACTTTCCAGTTAGTGTCTCAGGAAACTACACTCTCAATTAGGGATGTTTATAAAATATCCCTGGATCTGGCTAGTACATCCCATGTGGTTTCTGGAAGAGGAGGTAGAGTTCGGAGCTTTTCCACGATGAACTATGCCATTTATGTAGAATCTTCTTTATCTTCCATCAGCCAATAGTTTTTTAAAGGTTATGGCATAAGGGCTTGTCCTCTACTATAAAAATTGGGAGCATATGTTGTTGTTTGTTTTGGACTCTTTTTTGGAGGCCTGTCACCCAGCTCCCAAATAAATCACACACAGAGGCTTATTAATTATGAATGCCTGGCCTTACATGGCTTGTTTCTACCCAGCTTTCCTTAACAAATTATCCTGTCTACCTTTTGCCCTGGGCTTTTCCCATTCTCTTACTTCTTTTTTTTTTTTTTTTTTTTTTTTTTTTTTTTGGTTTTTTCAAGATAGGGTTTCTCATTCTCTTACTTCTTATACTTCTTAAGTCTTACTCTTACTCCATGGCTCGGTGGCTGGTCCCTGGAGTCCTCCTCCTTCTCTGGCTACTTTTTTCTTTCTCCCAGATTTCTCCTTCTATTTATTCTCTCGGCCTGCCAGCCCCGCCTATTTCTCTCTCCTGCCTCACTATTGGCCATTCAGTTCTTTATTAGACCATCAGGTGTTTTAGACAGGCACAGTAACACAGTGTCACTGAGTTAAACAAACGCAGCATAAACAAAAGTAACACACCTTAAAATAATACTCTACAACAAGCATGCTTTCTTAATATACTGTTTTGTTGATTTCAAGATGTGCTGGGGATGGCTTCATTCTACTTGGCAGCCTGGAAGCCCTGCCTCCTTTTCCTCCCTTGGCTTCCTTGAAAGCTGCCCTCCCTCACTGTCCCTCTGACATGCTTCCTTGACTGTACCCCTCTAAATGAAACATTTCCAAAGATCATGTTGAACACCCCCCCCCCCGCTCTCTTTCTCATCCCTTCATTTCCCCTTTCCTCCCATCTACTCTCTCTCTCTCTCTGTAGGTATAACCCTCTATTTCAGTCACATGTCCCATTAGCATGATCTAGACAGGTATTTTCCAAATTTATGCCCTGCCCGTCTTGATGAGCAGGTCTCATTTTCCACCCTCTGCTGTATGTCATCCTATGTGGTAGTGTTGCTAAAACTTAAGCACCCCAGAGCACACTTGGAATATTCTCTTCTGGACTGGTGACCCTGCAGTCTGTTCCCTCTCACTCTCCCAGGCACAAATGCTCGGAGTCATCCTTGGCATTTTCCTTTCTCGGTCTCTCTCTATTTAATCAGGTAATGAATTCCTTCAAGTGGATTTTCCTCTCCTTTTTGTCTCCACTGCCGTTGTCCTAGAACGTCTGTACCTGTAATACACTCATGTCTGGTTCCTTCTCCTCTATCCTGTTTCTTCATCTAATTTGGTTCCACATAGCTCCAATAATGCTTTGCTCTAAAACCCTGTAGGGGGACCTGACACCCTGTACTGTATTCAATGAACCTTATGATTAGAACTCACTTTATTATTTGATGTTCATTTGCCACTGTCTCTTTACATGCTCTAAATGCCAACAAAGCCTCATTGCAGAGCATGCCCTGTTCTTTCCAGTGTTGGAGACTCTTTGTGGAGCCCCTGTCTTCCATTTCCATCTCTCAAATCTTCATTAAATGTGGATTTCCTTACACATATGTATGTATGTATACCGAAAAATACATCATGAAATAAGCTTTAAGGTTCAATAGCTTCTTCAAATGTCCCGTGGTATCAAGCCTGTTGGTTTGCACATAAGATTTCAATACATGCTCCTATCTAGCTGAAGTTTTATATGCCCACAGAACACTGGGGCAATGCTAATCAGAAAGAATAAACATGGAAGAAGTTGATGATTTGTGTGGTTAGGCCAGACATTTGTCAAGTTACAGAACTGTGTAAGTGGCCCATCTAGGATTTCAAGTGTGGTGAATAGGACCTGCCTAAATGGAAGCAAATGGATTAGATGGTTTGTTCTGGACTCTTCAGGCTCTTGATGTCTAGACTTCCATGGAAGAAAACATAATAGACTTCATATGTAAAATCAAGTATTTGTTTAGCAGTAGCAAGTATATATATATATATATGTATATATACATATATATATATATATATATATATATATATATATATATATAATCTCACATGTGAGTTCATGCTAAATTTATCTCCTCCTTGAGCGTTTCCTTACATGGTCTGTGATGCCATTCATCCACCACCATTGAGCCTTTCCAATCTCCCAGTTTTCCAGTAGGTCTCTGATTAGAATCAGAAGCACCAAGCTGGTGTCTCCACATCAAAGTCTAAGAAAGAGACAAAACCGGTACCAGAGAATGATCACTCAGCAATTCTCTTAATAGTTGAGATGATCTGGAACAAATCCTGTGTTTATACAGATTTTCTATGCCGGTCTCTTTTCCTCTAGAGCCACATGCTCAACGGCTTTACAATATTCTAATCTGTAGGTTTTTTGATTTTAAAGAAAATTATATTTTGGATAAAACTGTCCTTTTGACAAGGTCTTCCTAAAAAGCCGCGGATGCATTTCAAGGCTGCTTTGGGATGTGGCAAGTTTGAGCTTGCGTTTGTAGTGTCTCACTAAATGTTCTCATCTATAATTCACTAGATCAGACATAATGCGTATAGTATTTCTTGTCCCAGGCTGCATGCTTTGAATGGTGCCTCTGACGGCACCTTTGCAGGCTCCTGTGTGCATGGGGGCGGGAAATGATTTGGGGAAAGAATTTATTTTAGGGAGAAAAAGAGGGACCACAAATATGCCATTAAGAAACCTGGCCCTTCTGAGGCTAGGGAGATAGTCGATGGAGTGCTTGCGGCATAAACATGAGGATCCAAGTTTTAGCTCCAGGACTCAAGTAATAGCCAGGCATGATTGGCACACATCTGCAGTCCTAGCACTGTGGAAAGAAAGACAGAGGACACCTAAGGCTTGCTGGTCAGACAATCTAGCTGAATCGGAACGTTTCAGGTTCAGCGAGAGAACCCTGTCTCCAAAAGTATATGGTACAGAGTGATTGAAGAAGCCACACAATGTTGATGTTTACTAGACAGACAGACACCAGAGAGAGAGAGAGAGAGAGAGAGAGAGAGAGAGAGAGAGAGAGAGAGAGAGAGGGAGGGAGAGAGGGAGGGAGTGAGGGAGGGAGGGAGGGGGAGAGAGAGAAAGAGAAAGAGAGAGGGAGGGGGAGAGAGAGATTGAAGGAGGAAGGGAGGGAGGGATGGAGGGGGAGAGAGAGACAGAGAGAGACAGAGAGAGAGAGAGAGAGAGAGAGAGAGAGAGAGAGAGAGAGAGAGAGGGAGAGAGGGAGAGAGGGAGGGAGGGAGGGGGGGAGGGGGAGAGAGAGAAAGAGAAAGAGAGAGGGAGGGGGAGAAAGAGATTGAAGGAGGAAGGGAGGGAGGGATGGAGGGGGAGAGAGAGACAGAGAGAGAGAGAGACAGAGAGAGACAGAGAGAGAGAGAGAGAGAGAGAGAGAGAGAGACAGAGAGAGAGACAGAGAGAGAGACAGAGAGAGAAAGCCTGGTCCTTTGTGGGGTGGCATCTATCAGGCAAGTCTCTCATGAAACCAAACCTCAGTCTGAGCCCAGAGGAGAGTGGGCGTCAAAACTCTGGGGACATGGAACAAAGATATTTGCCGGCCAGGGCTGTTTCCTAAGACCTTAGGAGTGGCAGGAACTCCCTCAGTGGGAACAACTACTATGGGTGCCTGCCATCTGGATGTGTGGCTCCCACACTCAGCATACATCATGTCTTCAATGTCAGGGGTCTGTTTATAGGTGCTGGAGGTGGCAGCAGGGTCCATGCACACAGCTCAGGAGCCTAAGCAGGGATGGTGGTGGTGGTGAAGTCAGAGCAGTGAGAGAGAAGCATGTTTTAAAAATGTTCATGCTTTAGAAAAGCACCCACAACGTGTAACATGTTTATAAATGTTTATTCGTGGACAGATGGAGAAAGCCATTACCAATCTTTAAAGAAGTTTATCAACGGCTTAACAATTTCCATTCTGTGAACGCTTTTCCAAAAAGTACTTTTTTTGAAAGTAGTGAGTGTCCAATAAGGCACAGCTCGAATCTTTTTGTTGTGGTTACCCAGTACATCACAGTCTGTTGAGTATTTTCAAGGAAAATGTCAAGCCGGGGTGACAAATCAACTTCTTGACTTTCAAGCTTACAAGTTAAAAGAAATTTTGTTTACCGAGTTGCCATGAAAGACATCTTCAATGATAATAAGTTATAAAGAAAAACTCCTACTGTTCATATAAATGATCAGATTATGTAGCAGAGAGTGTCCTACGAGAGGGGAGGAGGGTGGCAGATTTTAAGAGGAAAACAGAAGGCAAAGTAAAAATGAAGCCGGACAAATATTACCAAGGGGAGGGGGATGACGAAGAGGAGGGCTACTTCCCAGAGTTCCTCAGTACAGCAATTGGCCAACTGTTTTCTGCCTAAGATACCTTATCTGAGTCACCATGACTAATGACAGCCCCTGTTCGCAGCTGCCACATTAATCAGCTCGAGGTCATTAAGGACTGGTGGAGATCCTTAATCACCTACATTCTGGTTCATAGCGCAGAGGGTGTAGACAGGCTACGTGAGTGAATTGTGCAAGGGGCAGGGTGGACTCAGGATGACACAGAATAAAGGCACTGTTAGAGCTGCGAGGCTAGCTAGTGTCTGAAGAGAGCCTGAATCCTGCAGAGTAAATGTCATTTAGCTAGGAAACGAGAGGGGAGCTGATTAGACACAGCAAGAGCCCAGAAGTATGGCACCCTACGCTGGTCAAGCATGTGGAGCGGGGGTGGGGTGGGGTGGTGTTGAGAAGGAGGGAGGGATGGTATAGTTGGGCAACCATAATGCTAAGTGGCAAATGATATGAGAGTGGATGGCAAAAGAGAATGGGATAGGGTCAACTGATCCTCTGAGGCAGAAAACATGTGAGACTTCACTTTCCCGTTGACCAGGAAGCACAGCATAAGGCAGGAAGGAGGAACCAGGTTTGACTTTCAAAGCCTGTCCACAGTAGTCTAATAGGCTCCGCCTCCTAAAGTTTCCAGAACCTTCCCAAGGAATGCCACCAGCTGGGGACAAGCATTCAACACCTAAGCCTGAGGAAGGTGCATCTTGGGTTCAAACCTTAGCAGCCTGGTTCTCACTGATATTTTATTCTGCTCGGCTGGGCTTGTTCTCCCATTTCTAGAAGGTAGGTTTGGGGATTAATGGTCCACATGAACCCTTTAGGGGTTGTATAATGCAATGGCAAGATAGTGGGTCTAAGACTTGGGACATGGGCCTGTCAGCTCTGAATCTCCCCAGTGTGCCAAGTGACAAATGGGTTGGGACTCAGTCCTGTTCAGCAGGATAATGATATCCAAGGAGGAAAGGGGATATGACGATTACGTGAAATCATGGCTAGAAACATTTCCTGTTTAAGTATTTTACAAAGTAAGTTAGTGTGGTGGT
The DNA here is from genome assembly GCF_007827085.1 of Peromyscus californicus insignis. NCBI lineage: Eukaryota > Metazoa > Chordata > Mammalia > Rodentia > Cricetidae > Peromyscus > Peromyscus californicus. The sequence goes on from NW_026294480.1 coordinate 30,431,257, forward strand.
TTAAAAGAAAATGCCTCTCAAAGGGAGTGGCACTACCAGGAGGTATGGCTTTGTTGGTGTGGTCTTGTTGGAGGAAGTGTGTCACCGTGGAGGAGGGCTGTGAGGTCTCATAAATGCTCAAACCACGCCCGGTGTTTCAGACTACTTCCTGTTGCCTTCGAATCAAGACGTAAGACCCTCAGCTACTTCTCCAGCACCATGTCTGCTTGCAAGCCATCCTGTTGCACCATGATGATGATGGGATAAACCTCTGAATATGGAAGCCACCCCAATTAAGTGCTCTTCCTGTGTAAGAATTGCCTTGGTCATGTTGTTGCTTCATGGCAATAGAAACCCTAACTAAGGCGGTTAGTAATGGGGCTGCCCCATTTTAAAGCTATTGCCAGGAACCATAGAGTTAAGAGACTCTCCCAGTCTTCTTTACATTTCCTGATTTCTTTGGTTTGTATCACTTTTTATTTACTTACCCTTTCATTTATATTGAGACAGATTCTCACGTAGCCCAGGCTGACCTCAAACTCTCCAGGTAGTTGAGGATGACCTTGAACTTCTGGTCTTCTTACCCCTACCTCCTAAGTACTGAGATTCTAGGCATTCACCATCACACTGAATTTTAGGCAGTGCTGGGGATCAAAACCATGCCCTTGTGGGTGCTAGGTGAGCACTTCACCAACAGAGCAACACCCTAGCCTTATTTTGGGCATTCGAAACAGAGCCTTAAGTTAGGCTAACTTGTAACATGCTATGTAGCCCCACCTCACCTCAAACTAGATTCTCCTTTCTTAGCCTTCAAAGCTCTGGTGTTGTAGTTATGCACCACAACACTGAGCCCTTCCCGCTCTTGTAGATGAATGTTGGCAGGAGAATATCATGTAATAATAGCATATGATTATATATACATCAATGACATTTTATATAGCATTACTCTTTCAATGAACTCCTTAGCATACTGTAATGTTTAATATCATTTTCAGGAAGGATCTAAAAATGTCCTTTTCTGTGTCAGCTGCAGTGTGGTTTACCAAAGGACAAAGCAAAACCACAGTTACTTTATGTAGCAAAGTGACACGACTTGAGTATGCTGCTCTTTAAGAGCTACCAAATAAATAAGTTAATAAATAAAGGAAACACCACTTGCAGAATAACTTTGGACCATGTATGTGAGTGGGGAGCGGTGAGACTGAATCAGGAAATTAAATTAAAAAGTAAATAATAGCCATCCCTGATCCCAACATCATTTCTCACCAGACCCAATATGACTTTGAAAGGAGGACCCTGTGGAATTCGTTTCAAGTTTGGGGGAAACAATATGCAATTTAAATACGTGCACATAAAAATGCTGGGGTTTAGACGGGTGGGTCAGGAGATGTCAGACAACCCCGGGATCATGGCCTCACATCCAGACCTTTCTGCACTAAATACAATTATATGTGCTCAGTGTGATGGTGATAGAGCTGTGATTGGCTGTTCCTGGAACTACCTTATTTGGGGGAGATTTTTCTCATGGAAGTGGCAAACCAGGCTTGTCAGTATTTTTCAAAATTTATTTACCAACCAGAGGAAATCATATAGGGTTTCATTTTGACTATGAGTTTAGAGACCTTCAGGTTAAGAGTTCTCCAGTAAGAGAATCAGTTGTGTGTGTGTGTGTGTGTGTGTGTGTGTGTGTGTGTGTGTGTGTGTGTGTGTATGTGTGCACGCGCACGCGTGTGCACCCCACCGATTAGCCCACCAATAAGGAACGGAACGAAAGAGGATGGAAATGCTGGGTCTAACTGGTTCGTTTGTTCTCTTTCTCTCTCTCTTTCATTTTTTCTTTCTTTCTTTCTTCCTTTCTTTCTCTCTTCTTCTGTCTCTCTTTTTCCTCACTCTGTCTCTGTCTTTCTGTCTATCTTTGTCTTTTTTTTCTCTAGCTCCTGTAAATATTTATTCAGCTTCCTATTATGGAAGGCACTTTACAAGCCCTGTGGGGAAACAGGGCTAAAAATAAGACTCTTCAAGATGCCTCCAATAAAGATAAGGAGAGAAGTAAACCATCCAAGGCAGAGTGGGATTAGTTCCCTCCCATTGAGCCAAATAACTTACTGTAGAGCCTAACAGAAGGAAAGACAACTGGCCAGTGATGGGAAAAGGCTTTTAGGAGAGCCTAGAAAGAAGTCAGTGTTTTAAAAGGCAAATAGAGTGGGGTGGGAGCTGAGCAACAGTGCAGAAATGTGGAAGCTGTGAGTCTTCCCAGGTTGGCCAAGGAATAGTGAGGGATGAGCTTGCTGTGGATGGATTCATGCCAACTAGTGATGTTTGCTTATCAATCAGTAGCTAATGAGAAGCTACTGAAACCTTTGAAATATTTGAATGACTTCAGGATTGGATGGAAAAGAGAACAGGTTAAAGTCTACACATAAGCAATGAGGAAATGAACTGGGCCTTGGCAATGGGAACTGAATCTGAAAGGAAAAACTGTCGTGGAAATAACTTAATGGATATGGCAATTAGTTATGTCAATTGGTAGAGGGAGACAACAGAAGACTTCTGAATGTCCTTGGAGATTACTATGATAAGAGAGTTTCTGGGCACAAGCGTTTGTATGGATTTGATTTTCTCCAGTGAGACTTGACAGTTCTGGATGAGGGATGGAAAATGGAGAATCTTGGGGAGACCAAAAGTCAGGAATTATAACCAATGTATGGAAGATTCTAGAGAGCTGGATAAGATCCTGAGAAATAAATTAGCTGGGGGTGCAGACCTGATCAGGATAGAAAAGAAAATCGAGGAGCTGAAGGGTAAGAATGGTAGAGTAGGAAAAGGTACAGGTGGGAGAGATTAGACTCAAGGCTTTTCTCTCCCCTAATTGAGGATTGGTCAATTTGAACAAAGACAGGATGGCCAATTGCCTCACAACTGTTGTGTAAGCATGTCCTGACCCTGGCTGGCCATGAACTGTGCTAGTCCACGGTGAGGTGGGGCTGGGGGCACCCTAGTGGTAGGAGAAAAGGAGCCCACCAGGACTTGGTTATAAGCTGCCAGCCTTTTCAGGTCAGGAGAGTGAGAGGAAGGCAGCCATCTTGGAGACAGGGAAGCCACCTCTCTTGGATGTTGCCATCTTTATTACCCAGTATGGCCCCTCTCCCTCTTTGTCTTCCTAGGTCAGCCTATCTTCTGGTCCCTTGGCTCCTTTTATAGGGAAGATGGTGGGTGTCCTGGGTTAAGTCCTGGGAAACGAGAAACCTGGATAGAGCCTCTTTCTCTTGCACGTGGCCCTTTGGGCACACAATGTGCCTGCCATCTTGGGTTTTTCTGCTTTGGGGAACTGACCATTTATTTGGTCTCCCGCCATGGGTCCAGCTGAGCAAGCACAGCTAACAGAGTAGATAGATGTGGTCCAGACCAAGAAGGAGAGTACCAGGGACTACTCAGCTGCCACATTCACTGTGAAAAGGAAATTAGAATGACCCTTTGATCCTGTTCATTTATTTCAGGTTCTGTCCTGGTTGCTCCAGAAAGATTAAACTCTCTGTCTCTGTCTCTGTCTCTGTCTCCGTCTTTCTCTCTACCTGACACTGAAGGGGTCCCCCCCCCCACCCGGAAGACTGAGGAAACACTGCCCTGCCCAGAGCTGATGGCTGGGGACAGCTGTCATCAAGTGGGCGAGTCACAGGCTGAAAGCAGAAAGACACATTAATGAGAGATAGATGTTTCTAACGGAGATGTTGGCAAGAGAAACTCGAAATCTGGGTCTTGGCACTTACTCTTTTAAGGGTATATGCTAGGCTTACAACTAGAAGTCTTCATTTTGAATGCACATACACAGTATCAACTTTGCATTTTCTTTGTACCACTCTGCTGTACTTTTTAGCTGGGAGACGAGCTTGGAGTTGTCCGCTAGCAGATAGCTTCCAAAACACGCTAGAATGCCATGATTTCACGTTTCATTGTTGAAAATTCTTTAAGCAGCTTCTCCCCTTGCTGAATCCAGGAGTAGCAAATTTCTTTTGTTTTAGAGCTCCGTGCTAATGAACTTCTTCTTTTCTATGTGTCTCTCCTCAGCGTTTCGTCACTTACCAACAGGATCTGCTTTGGTCGGATGAGTTTGTGTAAGTAGCTAACCTTTGAGAGGTAGAGGAAAGGGGACTTTTAAAACAAAGTGGGAAACCTAACCTCACACACACTCCACTTTTCTTTCACCTGGAGACCACCAAGATCGTGTGGATGGCAAAGGTCTGCTCTGGTTTTTGTTTGGATTGGATATTTTTTATATTTAATATTTGTCTTTTGAGTCAGAAGTGGTTATCTCTTAAAAGAAAAATTTGAGGGCTTGAAAGCTGGGTGTTTGTGCTTTCCTCTCCGAAATGTTAACAGTTAAGCAGCCTTCAGTGTGCTTCAAAGTTAGCAGCCCCCCAAGATGAATTAGTGACCTGCCCTCGCCCCACCCCCACACTAGCTGTTACCTCCTGGTGGTGGGCTCCAAGCCCCCGTGGGCTGAAACAGGCCGTTCCGGAGGAGTCTTGGTCAAGCTGGGTGGTATGAATGCCTGGCCCGGACAATGGTGGCTTTTCAAGCAGATTCAGTCATCTGAAGAATGCAGCAGCCTGTCCTTGAGAGGAACCTGCTTCTGTTATGGTGTTTGTGTGGTTTCCACAAGTGCAAGGGGCAGAGGGCCAAGGCCGAGAGTGGGGAGTGATATGTGGATTGCCTAGAAATTTACAAGTCAGTTGGAACCTGATTTATTGAAATTTTATGAAAAGTTAAAAAAAAAAGTCACCTATCCAATTTCCTGACACATTAAGTTAAAGATTGATGAGAACGGGCTTTTCCATTGCAAACATTGACCCTGATTAATAAAGACCCTGCTGCTCTCACAGAGTGTGTTTCCTGGTATTTAAAGCATCTTGCAAAACTCTCTCCCCTTTGTCTTGGTTGTCATAGCTTTAGACACCCCGATGATCAACATCTTGTCCTTTTGATGTTAGTGGCTTGTGCACTGAATTCTAGCAGCGGTATCCTATGGCTAGGACTTGGTGTCTATGAAGCTGCTCTATCCTTCACCGTGGTAGGTATTGTCATCCTTCCACAACACCATGCCAGTGCTAAGGGTGTGTGTGCACATCTACCCCAGCTGCCTGAGATGACCTTCACATCAGAGGAATGACCTCTTAAAGGTCACGGCAGTGGTGTCTCTCTACATATGTGACAACCCTTGCCTGCAATTCTGGAACAGAACAATGCGGTCTGTCTTTGCCGCATCTACCAGCAGGTAACTCTTTCTGTAGGAAAGCGTTGCAGGTCTTCCCACAGGAGAACTCTGGTGTGTGTGTGTGTGTGTGTGTGTGTGTGTGTGTGTGTGTGTGTGTAGAAAGAGAGAGAGATATCTGTCTTCTTATCTTGGTGTTTATCATATTGACACTTTAGTGTAAACTGAGGCAGGAAATTTTCCTGTCCCACATAAACACACTGGCCATAATTCACTGCCAGGGAAACATTAGCCGATGGAGGTGATACAGCAACATGGCATATCAGTAGTGAAGAAAAGCCAGTGTTATTTCTAAATAACATTGTCCAAGTAAAAAACAAGCAAAAAAAACCAAAACCCAACCAAACAAATAAACCTCCTTTTCATTACAAGAATAAAGTTCGGGAGTATGTATAGAAACCTAACATTCCAGTTGGGCTGGCTCAATCACCTGGCCCAAAGCCTACCCCAGGAAGTCAGGCTACCTTAAATCATGCCGGAGTTGGGTGGGATAGCTAGTCCTTTAATGAGATACTATGCTTTTCCTTTCTGCCCCCAGATAGTAGCTTACCCGGTCTCAGGGCTGCCATGCATGATGTAGCCCCTAACTTTTTTGAATTACAAAATAATAATAATAATAGTAATAGTAATAATAATAATAATAATCCCAACTTTCCCTTTCTTCTTTCTCTTTTCTAAGCATGCTTTGCTTAATTAACACTTTGGGCTTCTCCTCTCCCAACATTTTGGGCTTCCTTCCTCTTTCTCTAAAGCCTCCCTCCCCACCATGTAGCTATTAATCTGCCACGGGTCTGACCTCCACACCAGCTTTCAGGGCATGGCTTTCCCACTTCTCTCCTCTGTTCTCTTCTGGGCAGCTGTGAGGTTTAACAGATGGCTTCTCCTGGGATCCTGGGGATTTTCTTCTAAATGCTAGTAAAATTGTTCTTGAGCTATCTGAGTCCACTCTTCCATTGTTTTTATTAATGAGACCGAGATCCCCAAGAGGGGGACCTGATTTCCCCTGCAGCAACGTCAGATTCACAGCGATAAAAGAAGAGAGCATTGCTGAGTTTCCTTTCATTTATCTGGTTTTACTTTTACACAGAACGTCTGAAATCCTTTTGGGTTCTGAGTGCCTGAGAAAGTTCTAGATCTCAGGGACCTTCTTGGGGGATGTTGCCCTCTAACAGGAGCTTGCTGCAGGATGACCACACCCTCTTCTGTACATCAACCCTCACAGGAGTTCCCTCCCTTTGTCCTTCAGGCTAGCGCCCAGCCAGCTGGCCATCAAACAGAAGTCTGTAGTGTGGTGAAGAGGGTGCTGAGTTCTGATGAGTCATGTCATTGCTGGCTCCTGAGATGCCTTAGGTGCGGTCAGCAAGCAAACAGCACTTTTTCCTCTAGGCTCTGGCTTATGAAGCACAGCTCAGGCCTAGCGGTGACAAGCCAAGATGTAGAGGGACAATGACTTGGTTCGTGGTCTGGACCCAACAGCATGACTGTGCACACATGACCTCTGTTTCCTCATCTCTAAATTGGCTTGGTACATAAGGACACACTGAACCATCAGTAGTTATTATCCCAGGGTGGGCTGAAAGGGTACCTAGCCCTTCCCACAGGACACTGGGTTCTGGAAACTTTGTTTTAGAACTTTCCCCAAATGTCTCATCTAGTGAAGTTGTTTGAAAGTACTAGTGGAGCACGCCTTTAATCCCAGCATTCGAGAGGCAGAGGCAGGTGGATCTCTGTGAGTTTGAGGCCAACCTGGACTACAGAGCGAGTTTCAGGACAGGCACAAAGTTACACAGAGAAACCCTGTCTCGAAAAACAAAAAACAAAAAACAAAAAAAGAAAGAAAGTACTGTGTACAATAGTTCCTTTGACTTTCCAAAACTGTCTTCATCTTCCATAACATACATCTTCTATAACTTCCTTAGGTAACTGAGGCAGCTGGAGTACAAATGTCTAATGTCAACCCCTGGCACTGTCTGAACTAATAGTGTGTACCTGAAGAGGTTGTTCACATCTCTGTGCATCTGTTGCCTCATTGTAAAGTGGGGACAATGGTGTTGCCTCATAGGATACTGGAAGATCTGTTGAGTTAATATATCCAAGAGTATAAAACAGCTCCCAGCACATGGTAAGCCCGCAATAAATGCCAGCTACTAGACCTCCTTATTTTAAGGAAGTTTATACTTTGAGGAGATTTCATAACTGCTAAGAAGAATTCAAATTGTTAAGACAATTGTCTTTATAGCTAGCTATTTCTTAAGTAGTATTTGGGGTTAGTTGCTTTTCTTGTGGTGACAAACACCTAACAAAAGCCACTTGAGGCAGGGAGGAAGGAAGGGAGGGAGGGAGGGAGGAAGAGAGGGAAGATGAGAGGGAGGGAGGAAAGGAGGAAGGAAGGGAGGAAGGAAGAGAGGGAGGGAGGGAGGGATGGAGGCAGGCAGGCAGGCAGGGTCTGTTTGGCTCACCATGTCAGAGCATGTGGTCCAACATGGTGAGCAAGGCATGACAGGGGGAGGAGGAGGCAGCTGTCTACACTGCATCTGCCGCCGGGAAACAGGGAGACGAGGCTGCTGCTCAGCGTGCTTTCTCCCCTTTACCTGTCGTTGAGTCCAGGACCCCATGTCTAGCAGGCAGAGGGCTTGTCCTACCTCAGTCAAGCCTTTCTGGAAACACCCTTTCAGAAATGGTTGGGTCTCCCAGGTGATTCCGAATCTAGTCAAGTGGACAATGAAGGTTATTAACTATCACACATACAAACCAATTCTCTGTGGGAAATCCAAACATTTTAGAATTGTAATAGTTGATGAGTTTTGGCTGATATCAAGTATAGAAAATTATAATAGTTAAATTTTGAATAATTAAATGTTAAATAATAATAACTGGAAAGCAGTCTGAAAATTACAGTAAAGGGCTGGAGAGATGGCTTAGTAGTTAAGAGCACTGGTTACTCTTTAAAACACCCAGGTTTGATTCTCAGAATTTATATTAATGCTCATAACCATCTATCTGTAACTACAGTTCTGGGGCATCTGATGCCCTCTTCTGGCCTCTGCGGGCACTTGCACACATGTAGTACACAGACATATATACAGGCACACTCCCACATGCACACATACACATGCACAAATACATACATGCACACACATGCACATACACAAACATACAAAGACATACACACATGCAGACATATATACACACATGCATACACATATGTACATATGCACACATACATACATACACATGCACACACATATTCACACATGCACACACATGAACTCACACATACATGCACATATACACTCACGAATACACACACATATACATACATACATGCACACACAGACACAGACATGTACACACACACACACACACACACACACACACACATACACAAACAGGAAGCCCTGCTCCTTACAGCTATCTGGTTCTAAGCTTGTTGTTTTCTGGTTGAAAGCCTTCATGCCTTCAATAAAAGTTGTTTCTTTCTTCAAATCAGTGGCATCTGAGGCTCTCCCCTAAACTCTTTCAACATCTCATTTTAATGTTACTTTTAAAATCATTAATATTTTAAGTTTGAAGGTGATGGAAAATTTCAACATAATTTGGTTGTACTGTCCTACAAAAGGGTCATAGAGGTCATCAAAGACTTCTACTTTAAAGCAAAACTGAACAGCCTAAAACACAAGTGTTTTCCCTGGTTAGCCTTCTCCTCTGTGCATCTCCTTAGTCCACACAGTCCTAATCAGCCCAGAACTAAGTCCATTAAATTTGCAGTTAAGTTTGGTGTAGGTACTTGGACTCTACAGCCTGAGTTTACAATGATGTCATAGCTAACAGTGATAAGCATGATGGGATGTATCCCTTATAAACCAGTTCGTAGGCCCATGAGCAGTACAAAAGAATGTGTATTCCCTCCCTCCTCACAACAGTCATTAATATGGTTTGGCACCTTAATAAGCTTAAATGTACATTTTTGCACAGCATTAAATGTTTTAAATCAAGTCTTTGGCCATGTAGTTTTCCTACCATCCATAGGATTTATAGTTTCATAGTCTTTGATCATTTTAACTTTTCATCTTTTCTTATTGATTTATAAAGCTCTTTACATATTAAAGAATTAATAATTCTCAAACATATTGGAAATATTATTCCTAGTTTTTTAATCTTTAAATTTTTTTATTTCTATTACTGTTTCTATGTATATGACTGTGTATGTGTATGCCATGTGAGTGCAGGAACCCTCAGAAGCCAGAAGAGAGAATCAGATCCCTGGAACTGGAGTTACAAGTGATCATGAGCTATCTGAGATAGGAGCTAGGAATCCTCTGTTAGAACAGCGAGCACTCTTAGCTGCTAAACCATCTCTCCAGTCCCTTTATCTTTCAAAATATTCCTTATATATTAAATATCTTCTGATGTATTAGGTTTAGTTTTGGAAATCTAAAACTTTAGAATTTTTTTAGCTAACATTTTTCTTTATGGCTTTTCCTTTTATCATAAGCTTAATAATCTTAATTTTTCACAAATATCATTTTAAATTTATACTTTGCTTTTTTCGAGCAATTGAACATTTATCTTGGAGCCTTGTACAAATCATCCCAAGAAGAGTTCCCAGCACACAGCAGAAATTTTAAAATAGTGAATAAACACACACTTCATCTGATTTTCTTGTGTGGGAATTATTTTGAGTTGAATTATCGTTTCCGTATATTTAGGGAGTGAAGGATATATACTGAAATATTCGTGTATAATGCAGAAGACACAAACTTTGGCGAAACTGGCCTATCCAAAGAAGATGCTGTAAGTGAGTCCCTGGATATCAGAGACCTCTTTCTTCATGTGACCAGTTACCTCTGCATCATCACCTCTAACACAAGTTTTTACAGGGATGGCAGAGTCTGTGACCTTCCTACTCTATGTCTACGCCTAAGTTTTTTCTTAGTGACAGGGACTCTGCTTCTACTTAGATGTCCATCAGCAACATGCTCAGGGAGGTGGTCCAGGACAACAGGACATGTACTTCATTTAGCTATACCACTACATAACGCTAAACATCATGTCCTGCCCCCGCCCCTTCACAGTTAGTTTATAAATGGGCATGTGATCAATTATGACCAATGGGAAGAGGCTAGCTACTGAAAGCATCTCTCTTCTTTCCCTCACATTCAAACTTTTTCCTTCCTATGGGGTGCATCATATGAGGAAGGGAAAGTCTGGGCTGTGAGGAGCCACCCTCCCAACATGAAGGAGGGCTCTATGTCTTAACAATGCTGACTTCTTAAAATGATCCATATTCTATACGTTTTATTTGAAATGATTAACCTTTATTTTAAAAAGCCATTTTTTTTTTAGTGACTTTCAATTTTGCTTTTTTTTTTTTAAAGTTATGCATCTAGCACTGTTCTTCTGGGTGAGTCCCAGAGCCTTGTACATCTTAGGTGTCTATGAAACAGTGAACTAGATGGTGTCATGCATGGCGCGCCATCCAGTTTGAAACAATAACTTCAATTAATGTCCACTTACCTTTTGGGAGGCTTTTTTTTTTTTTTGGCTTCATTGTGAGAAAAGAAAATCTTAAAAATCCTGAAATTCAGAATGTTCACATCTATAGTACAGATCACATCTATTATCTTGTAATTTTTTAACAACTCTGAGAAGAAGGTGTACCCATCTTCCAGATAAGGAAGTTGAGGCTCAGAGGGGCTGGTGACATATCTCAGTCTTTTGGGTAAGTTGGCTGAGCTAACAGTTTGACTCTACTTGTCCAGCTGTAACTCCATTCCTACCTCCCCCTGTGTGTTCCTGCCACCGGCCCCATTATCTGCGGTTAGTTTATAGCAGCAGACAGGCCCCCAGTGTGGCTAACTTCCCCCCCCCCCCCCCCCCCCCCGCTGTCTAAATGACCACTGATCACTCCAAGAACAACTCCAGGAACAGCCAGAATCCAAAAGGAATTTACCACCCACCACTGGATTATTTTTTTTAATGAACTTACGGGGTCAGGCTCTGATGTTTATACGGAAAGAGACAAAGAGCACCTGTTCTTCTGGGTATATACTTTAAGGGAAGGGGAATATATGACTTATTTTGGATAAGATATTTATAACCTACTAATCTATAAACTAAATGATGAATTACTTGAAGCCGGAGGTCTGTAGGTCCTAGACTGTGCAGCCCCGGTACTGAGTGGATGAGGAGAGCGATGCTTGTGGTGAGGCCCGGCTCTGAGTTCATCAGGACCCGCTGCTGACAAGTAACTGCTGCAGAGGCTTGAAGACGTCATTTATCTGCTGTCCTTCATCCTATGAGGAAGGTTGGCGCTATCTAGGCCTCCAGTTCACATTCCTGGCAACGGACTTACTTACCTTCATGGTTCTCTCCTGAGCATCTTCCACAGAATCCGCCCTGTAACCTGCATTCACTAAGCAGCATCAGCACTCTGCTGCTGACTAATGGAGTCAACACTGAAGAGGTAAAGGGACTTACTTGTTCAAAGTCGAATAACCAGAAATGACAGAGCCCAGACTTCAGCTCTCATCAATCTCCTCTAGCATTTCTAACGCTGGTAGAACTGGAAGCATGGACTTTGTTGGGAGGCCACAGATGTCATCACACACAGGAAAATCACTTTAAATTCCACCTCAACATGCACAGGCTCCAACATAAATACAAGATTCATGTATGAAGAGGTTAAATGTGTCTTCCTGGATGAGTAGGTCTAGAGTAATTGGAGTAGCTCTGAGAGGGTTCCGTTTTTAAAATGTGCCTGTCCCTAGCACCTTTTAGAGTGTCCATGCCAGTCTCTGAGCAGACTGTGGCAGCCTTTCTGAATAACTGGTATGGCCTTGGCCAGTTAGAAAGATGCCCTCAGAACATGAGTGTAACTTCCTTACCAGCATTTTGATATGCACACATGTGTTGATGGATTAACTGTGATCTGATAAACCAACCTTAGGAGGAGCAAAGATGTTTTCTGGGAACACATATTCTCAAGAACTGGGTGGAATGGTGAAGTTGAGTTCGGCCACTTCAGTAATGAAAGGAGACGTAGGAAAGAAAAGGGGCTATTGGCTCCTTCTGAGCAGAGACTGAATAATGTCTTCCGTGATGTAGCAGGCAAATTACCATTACACATTACAGTCTTAGGTGAGTATTCCTATATGAATTTGCATGTGTGTGCACATTGTCCATCCACAGAGCAAATGTCACCTCCTGTACACTGAGTATGTGAGTCACTCTGTTCTACACAGTAAATCAGGATCTTCCAAACATGAAGCCTCACCTGTTTGGTTCCATTGGGTCTGCTCAGCAGAAGGAGGGTGGCATATGCACATGTAATAATAATTTTTTTTGAGGAACAGATTATGAGGATAGTTCCTATTTCTTCTGTGAACTCCACTCAGGAGAGATTCTGCCTATCTGGTGGAAAGAGCCATTTCCATGCCAAGAGCCATGGGCCACCATCTGAGTTGTGTGTAACTCAGTGTAACGAATGGTGTGTACTGGAGCTCTGCACTGTGGTGGACTTGCTGGGGAGGATGAGCATAGAGTTACTGGCAGCTGTCATATGGCCACCAGGGACATCGGCCTTCGGCTTCAACCCAGCATGTGACAACAGAGGAGGACAGGCTGAAACCGTACCTTCAGTGACACTGTTGGGCCCGAGGAACCAATGTTGCTGGAGGTTTCTCATGCATTGCCAGACGGCACAGCATTTCCTCCATTGTCCAAATCTGTTGGAAGCAAGTTTTTCTATTACTCGTAACCAAAAAGTTCTGAGTGGGTACACGCAGCACAGCGGATGTCTTAGATCAACTCCGTTAGTCTCTTCAGTGTAGACTCCCAGGTCAGACCACTTGGATCTCAAAGAGTCTGTTTGGTCCCAAGTGTCCAATTTCACACCCTATTTATAGTTCCCAGATAATTATCCCGAGTCTGTTTCAGCCTGGAATAGACATGAGGGCATCTACACATGTTCCACAATTCTCTTCAATAAACTGACAAAACTCCATTTTGGGCATTTTGTTAATGGATCAGGGTCATAAAATATAAACACTATAAAAAGGCTCAATTTTGAAAACATGAGCAAGAGTCTACCCTTTACAAACACAGAGCTACTCGAAGAATCCGGGTCTATAAGGGGAGGTAGAACAAAGGAGGCCAGCAATGCTTCCTGGGATATAAGGTCCAGTTGTCCAATGTTGAAAGTCAAGGCCAAATAGCTCCCATGGGAAGGAAGAGTAGTTCCAAGTTGGGACATCCGTAAAAGGGTTAGTAAATTTGCCTTTGAGCTGACCTGAAAGGATTCACAGAATTCCCGTAGCCAGCAATAGGGATAAGAGAAGTCTAGACAACATAGAGTGAGCAAAGGCCAGGAGACAGGAAGCTCCAGATGCGCAATCCAGAGAGGTCAAAGGTTAGCTGAGGTGCTTGGCCTGGAGGACCCTTTGGAAGGAGCTGGACTTTTTTAATTATAGAAAGATGTCAACATAAATTATACATATATATGTATATATATATATATATATATGTATATACATATGTATGTATATCTTTCTTATTTTGTGCCTGGAACTGCTCTAAGAAGTTCTTACATGTTAACTAGCTCATCTTTGCACCACATGATAAAGTAAGTACCATAATTGTTCCCGTTTGCAGATGAGGAAATCAAAGCATAAGAAGGTGACGCAACTAGAAAGTGGGGGAGGGGGGAGTCGAAGCCAGGTTGGTTGGTAACCTGGTCTGTGTACACAAAAGTGTCAGCATAGCTGTGATGTGGCCGGTGATGGTTCGGCACAACTGTAAGGAGCAAATGGTGGACAGCCACGCCACAGGTCAGGGGAGAAACAACAGAGGTGTGAAGCCAGCAGCGGCAGAGAGAACAAAGGAGAGAGAGGATGGGGGTGAGTCAGACACGAAGGTAGACATCACATACCGGGACGAACAAGAGCCTGGGGTGGTGCCGTTTGCCCTGCGCTATTTGAAAGTCTCAACTTTAGAAAAGATTTTACTACATTTATTTATCTTATTTATTAGTATTTATTGTGTGCATCCAGGTGTGTGCATGTGGGTGAGCACTGAAACCACGGCACATGTATATCGGTCAGATGACAACTTGCAGGAGAGGCTCCATCCTTCTGCCGTGTGGGGGCTGAGGACCAAACTCAGATCAACCAACTTGGCAGCATGGGCCTCTACCCACTGGTCCATCTCACTGACCCCCATTCTGAATGCGCTGATTCTCCAAGGTCAAACCCAGAAACCTCTGCATTCCCCTTGCAAGCCTGACTTGTGACAGCTTGCAAATTTATCACCCCCGATCTAAAGGCTTAGATATCAGGGATAACTAGAATGAGTTATCACTATCAATGTCCAGCTGGGAGTTTGCATGGACATTGACTGTTGATAGGCAGCAAAGCATAGGGAAGACCAAGAATAGAAAGGCAGGTTGATTTGGAGATGGCCTTCAGAAATACAACATGGAGCTTGGCGTAAACTCGCCAGAAATTATAATTAAGGGGCAGAGTCACGCAAGATCTGGGCACCCATGCCTGAAATGGCTGAGCCTCTGCCACAAATGGTAATTCATTTTTCATTAGTTTACACATTTTGTCAAAGCCCACCACAGGCCACAGGCTTCCATCATATAGATTCAATCCCTGGAAACCCTAGACTAGTGGTTGGGACCTGGTCTGTACATTAAAATCACCCAGGGATCTTAAAACATGCCCAACCTAGGTTTCCCCCTCCCTGCCCTGGAATTAAATTAGACTCACCTGGGCTTGGCTGTCATTTTAAAGTTCCCAGGAGTCTAACTAGACTCTGACAGGTAAGGCACACTTGCAAAGCCTATCAGTGGCTCATAAGCTTGTCATGGGTAGGGAGAGTGGAAAGGAAAGAGGAGGCAAGCCAAGCTGCCTCTTGGGGAAGGTGTGGTACCTTGGTTCCCGCCATTGAGAGTTAAGAGGTTTGATAAAGCAGAACAAGCACGTTCCTAGGGCTTCATGATGGTGATGCTTGAGATGATGAGAGACCGCAGATTATCGCTCAGACCCTAAACTGAATGGAACAGAGTTCAGTCCTTTGCTCCGAAGCCAGGACTTGGTCCCAGTCCGAAAGCAGGACTGAGCTTGTGGGTTGCAGACTAAGGCCCTTGTGAGAGGAGCTGGATGAGGATGTCAGAAATCTGCTGGAACTTTCGCATTTTTAATTGAACATTCGTCAATTTCCCTCATCTTTTTTTTTTTTTTTTTTTTTTTTTTTTTTTTTTTTTTGGTTTTTCGAGACAGGGTTTCTCTGTGTAGCTTTGCGCCTTTTCCTGGAACTCACTTGGTAGCCCAGGCTGGCCTCGAACTCACAGAGATCCGCCTGGCTCTGCCTCCCGAGTGCTGGGATTAAAGGCGTGCGCCACCACCGCCCGGCAATTTCCCTCATCTTTTACTGAAGGAAAGTCAAACCAGCATCAAAAGCGAGCCAATCAGTGCACAGACAAACAGATCTAAGTATTCCAGAGGACCGGAATGAGAAACTGAAAAGGGACTGGCATGTACATGGGTTGGTAGAGTGCTTTCCCTCATGTACAAAGCTCTGGGTTTGATTCCCAGCACCAGGATGGCATAAACTGGGTGTTATGGTACGTACCTGGAATCCCAGCACCTGAAAGGCAGAACCAGAAAGATCAGAAACGTGAGGTCATTCTTGGCTACATAGTTGAGTGTGAGGCCAGCTAGGCACATGAGACCCCCATCTCAAAACAAAACAACTGAAAAGGAATAGAAAGAAAACAAAAATGACTCCAAACCTCACCCTATAGACAGTGGTTTTGTTGTTGTGGTTTTGTTGTTGTGTGTGTGTTTTTTTAACTATTGTCTTATTCCCTCTGTCTTAAAGTTCTCACCAGGTATAAAATGTAGTTGAGAACATGACATGCTTATATAATTTTATATGCTTTTTTCCCATTCGACATTTCCTATCATAAGTCATCTTTTGTGTCACTAAAACTGTGTTTGAAACCTTAACTTTAAAAGGCTTCCCAATTTTTATTTGTGTGGGTGAAACATGATTTACTTAACCATTTCCCAACCTTTCAGCACTTAAACTTTTTTTTTTCTATTATAAAGGATGTGGTACTTTTTGTGACCAAATTTTAGACTAATTCCTAACACTGAATTCTTAAGGTGGAAATATCAGGTCAAAGAATATGAACATTTTAAAGGTATTTCACAACTCAGGCTAGGTATGTCAAATGGGGCTTATTGGAAGGAGCTGGGAACACCCACTCTATGGGGGAATACTCTGTGAGGGGCACTCTACAGGGAGCACTCTATAAGTAGAGCATAAGGGACACATGCATGACTCAGGCTCAGTTTTACCTCCCTGTCTTCCACAGCGAAGTCAGTATGCTTGGCTCAAGTCAGATCTTGGGTCACTCAACTATGTTTCACTTACATTGCCTTTGGGGGAGTTATCCTGAGCAAGGACTCCACCCCAGTGTGATGAGTTCTACAAATGGAATTCTCTGGTCACCATGTTAGTTAGGGCTCTCTAGAGGAACAGAGTCAACAAAATGAAAATATGTTAAGAAGGGGTTTATTAGATTGGCTTGTAGGACAGGGTCCCGGGTGGTCAAGCAATGTCTGTCTTCACACTGGAGGGAAAGGAATTTGGTGGCTGTGCAGTCCATAAATGGATGTCCCAGCCTGGTGCTGAATGCCAGCAACTGGTCTTCAATCCACTTTGGAAGGTTGGGTTCTGATGTCAGCAAAGAAATGTAGTAGCAATGGCATGTCAGTGGTGGTGGCAGCAACCCGTGGAAGAACTCACCAGTGAGATGCAAAGGAAAGGAAGGAGTCATGAAACAAAGCTTTCCTGCAGACAACTTCGTTTGCCACTGGGCCTTTCATCCACATATAGGATGGGTCTTCCACTTCAAATAACCAGATCCAGCTCAGCGGCTTATCTCTTGGTTGATTCTAGAGCCAGTCAAGATGATAAATATCACTGACAAGGAAGTATGGCTTTTTTTAAAAACAGTTCTTAATAGAAATGATCAAATTACTTGATAGGATATCTTAATTTAGATTCCCATAGGTCTGTTTGTCTGACGTTGGTTATTTTATATTTTTATATGACATACGAAATTCCAGGTGCGGATCTATAAAATTCATATATATACACATATTAAAATACATATTTTTAACATATACATAATTAAATATGTATTTCATTTTCTCCAAACTTGATAGATAAAAAAAACTATATCTCGTGTTGTCATTTTTATTTTCTTTTAAAAGAAAAAAATCACTTAAGGGTGTACAAATATAATATGATGAGACACTTGGCTTTGCCCTCTAGGAACTGAGTCTTTGATTCTATCTCATTGAAGTGAAAGGATCATGGCACCTGAACCCTTAAATGCACCCTTTCTTCTCTGGCACACACTAACCCCACAGTAGGGTATGAACAGTCACCCGCTGTGGAAGCATTTACTTCCTGAGATAACAAGAGGAATAGCTTCTGTCTCTGCTCCATGCACCTCAGTCCCGTTCATGCGCCAAGGATTTCAATCTTATTCCATAAGAATGCCTAGGAAAAAAACAACCCTCAGAGCTCTATGGACATACCCTAACTCTTCCCATTATCAAACATAATTTAAAAGACTGTGATTTGTGAAATATTAAAAAGTCTCTTTGGCTTGTATGGGAGTTGAGACACCATCTTTTACTAGCTGCTGGTTGTTTAATATTTGGGAAAGAAAAACATTTCCCTCCTCTAGGCAAAGAAATAAACCTATCACAGAGAGACTCCCTATCAGAATGCAGGACCAAGGAGGATATCAACTTTATGGGGGTTTTTAATTGTGATTAAGTAACTCTTGATGTGCCAAGTCAGGAGGTCTCCAATTTATGTTTCTGGGGGTGGGGGAACAAAACTAATTTGAGGCAAAGCAGTTTTTAGATCCTTAAAATTTGAGATGATGACTTTAATTGGGGGAAGATATACAGAGATACAGACCAAGCCATTAATAAGCATTTCTTTATGGTGGCAAAGTAAAAGAAGGGCATTAAGAACCAAATGAAAACAGGACCAGGATACCCCCGTTCCACTCTCGTCACCATGCTTAGTGTTTTCTGTTTTCATGACCAGATTCTCCTAATTCCTGGCGCTTATCACAAATGTCTGTCCAGAAACAGGTTTGATAAATTCAAAAAAGGACTCCAGTTTGTTGAGTCTGAGGTCTCGAAACCCTGCCAGAGCTGTAACGTGTTCTTAGAACCATGAGGAGCGGAGAAAACGGCTGACCTCAGGGGAGCGTCATGGAGATCGGCTCTGAAGTCACGTGTGTGTGTCTGGTCTCACACAGTTGGAGCCTCCAGCTTCCCAGGGAGGAGGAGGAAGAGAGGTGGGAGAGACACCCTGGACCCGACTTTCCTTCGATGCCAGACCTGCCTAGGCTGCTCCAGAAGATCTGGCGGGTCCAGGGCGAGGGCAGCAATATGGATATTTACAATTAATTTAAATACAAATATATTACAAATATTTTTTGTCACATCACAGAAAGATGAACTAGAAAGCAAAAATAAAAACAAACAAATGAACGAATAAACAAAAAATCAAATCCAGGCAAGTTTGAGGACTCCGACAAGGGAGGGGCTGGACTGCCTTCTGCTGGGGACAAAAGTTGCATAACAACTTGTCCAAAGTCCCTGAAACTCTCCTGTACAGCACTGTAGTCAGAGCTGTGAAGCAGAGCCCACCCTCCTTGGAGAAAGACCGGTTATTAGAAATTGTCCTCAGTGTCCTGCCCATCTCTCTCCCTTAATCTCACCAGCAGTTTTGGAACGGAATGCATGCCACTCAACACTGTATTGTAAGAACTGTTTTGATTTTTTCTCTTGAAGCTAAATATTACTTAATGGCATCTTACTTTTTGCTTTCCAGACAGAGAGAACTTGTTTGTTTTCTGAAAACCTGTCTTTTTTTTTTTTAAACAGATTTCTAACTTTATTGTGCTATGGTCGGAGAACTTAGTCTAAACAATGTTGATGTCTTGATGTTTTTTCCTTTAGCAGTCAAGAACGTGTCCAGTTTTTTTTTTCCTTAGAGATCTATTTATTTTACTTTATATGTATGAGTGTTTTGTCTGAATGTGTGTATGTGCTCCATATGCATGACTGATGCATTTGGAGGCCAGAAGAAGATGTCAGATCTGCTGGAACTGGAGTTACAGGTGACTGTAAGCATCCAGATAGGTGCTGGGAACTGAACCCTGGATCCTTGCAACCCTGGTCCTCTGCAACAACAGCAAATGCTTTTAATTATTGAGCCCTCCAGCCTCCAGAGTGATACCTAAGATTTTGGTGGTTTAAAGTTAGGATGTTTTTAAAAATGAGTGTGCGCATGTGAATCTATAACCAGAAGAGAGCATTGAATCACCTGGAGCTAAAGTTACAGGTGGTTGTGAGTCATCCACTGGGGGAGGGGGAGCTGCGATGATTAAACCTCATTATCAAGTTATCAGGATTGAGAACCAGCTAAGAGACACCCTCTAGGTATATCTTTGAAGGCATTTCCCGAGAGGCGAGACTCAAGAGGGGAGAGTGGCACTGAAGTGGGTGGCACTCCTCCTGGGTTAGGATGCACAAGAGTGGGGAAGAGCAAAAGCCAGCTCAGGGCTTTCCTTCTGGCTCATCACCGGGTTAAGCTGCCCTACAGCCGTCCCTTCCACGCTGCGATGGACTGTGTGCCGTCTGAACTGTGAGCCAGAATGGACCCTTCTTCCCACAGGTTGCTGCCTGCCAGTAGTTTGTCACAGTGACAAGGACATTAATGTAAAACGATAGCACTTCTCATGTTAATACATATTAGCACTCATCTATCATGTCATTCAACTCTTCTGCGTGTGCGGACCTTTGTTGTCGAAGAGAGCTACTATATTCGTCCCTCTATTTCCTCATTTTCTCTCTGGGATCTTATTAGAAAGATGCTGACATTCCTCTTTCTTTCTTTCGTATTCCCTGATTTTTCTACTTCCCCCCCTTCCTCCACTTCTCTGCTTACCTCCTCCTTCCCCTCCCCCTTTCTCTCCCTGTCTCTCTCTCTCTCAGCTCTCCTCACTACATATCCCAGGCTAGTCTTGAACACTACTGCAACCCACACCAGCCTTGAACCTAAGGTTCTCCCACCTCAGCCTTCTAAATGCTGGGATTACAGGTGTGCACTACCATGGTGATGTGTTGCCTCATTTTTTGATGCCTAGTAGGATGATTTTTTTAACCCAAACATGCAGTTTGAAAATCAAACTTGCGTCCTTTCAGCCCATTTTCATACACAGATACTTTGTTGTTTCTTGGTCCACTGTAAAGATGGGGTAGGAATCAGGCTAAGAGATTGAGCAGGAGAAAATGACAAAAAAAAAAGTATCCGCTCTTCTCTGGAGGCTGGCTCTGGCTTCAGCTGCACCCTAGGCTCTTTATCATTGAACTCCCCTTCCTCCCCTCCCCTCCAGCCAACAGGGTCCCAATCCAGACATCCCTGAAGGTTTCTCACGATGTTTGTGTTACTTGGCGGAACACACCCAATGCATTAACCTCACCGTCTTTCCTATAGCATCTACAGCTTGGACTCCATGTGGGAACCAGCAATCTATGAACAGTCATTTCACGTCCCTTCTGGCTTATCTGTGGGTTCCAGTTCTCTGTTTTTATAGCCACTGCTTGTCTTAATTTTATTCTTTTCAAAACAACGCAAGAAAGAAAACACGAAGGAGTTTTATTAGCAACAAATGTGTGTCAATATTAATTTGCCCCATATGTGATCTATAAGCGAGACAAACGCCAAACTATTAAATCCAACTCAAATGGCAGGAACAGCAGAGAATGAACTAAAATTCTTGGCTAGTAGAGTAGCTGCATTTCCCCAACAGATTTGACCTGCTCGAGTTCAGAGGTCTGGACTGAAAAAAACTTAACAGAGATTGAGACAAGGATGGAATTTGAGAGGAAGAGTTTCTCAGGGTAAGTCCTCCAGGGGTTTAGCAGAGTGGTTTCTCCACAGGGTTTGTCAAATCTAGGAAATAAAACTGCGGGACACCTACTTAAATTTGGAAAAAAAAAACTAGTTTCAACTGCCATACCTTTGTAACTTATTTTAAAATATTAAATAGTATTAGTAGTAAATATTAAAAATACACAAATATGGTGCTGGGAGTATAGCTCACTTGATGGAGGGCTTGCACCAAGCCCTGGGTTCAAGTCCTTTTACCATATAAACTGTGGATGGTGTGTTATACTAATAATCCCAGAAACGCAGAGGTGGAGACAGGAGGATCAGAAGTTGAAGGTTATTTTTAGCTACATAGAAAATTTAAACCCAGCCTGGGCTACATCATGAGACCCTCTTTGTAAAGAATGTAACAAAATACACTTGGGGAGGCCTGGAAAAATGCCTTCATGACACAGGACAAAAATCATTAAACCTAGGGTGGGTATTGTCTGCACAGACTACCTGGCAGATGTCTGTTTCTGTTGCCTGGCACTGCTAGACTTTGTAGAGGCCAAAGGGCTGCTTAAGACCGTGAGGAGACGTGTGAATCATGCTCAGGTCCAAATTATCATGTAAGTTCCAAATAGTCTCTTCTCCGAGGGAAAGATGTGATAGGGCAGAGAGAAAACCTAGTATGTGTGTTGATTGGTCTGTGTGTGTGCGTGTGTGGGTGGTTGCACACAGGTGTGTATTGGGGGTGGGGGCAGTTGATATAGTCCTGTCCATGAGCTACACCTTTCCTATCCTTGATCTTTAGAAGACCACCCAAGAGCTACTCGCAGGCCAACCCTGTTAAATGTGAATACTTTGAAATACCATCCTGATCGCTGGCAGATTCCACCAGGCACCAGAGCTGTCCTCAGAACACTGCAGAGAAAAGTCCCTATTCCTGTCCCCGCACCCAAGATGTGGGCAGTTTAGTTAGAAGAGCCTGTTGCTTGAAGAATGAGGATCTGCTTCATGATTCTGTTTTGATACCTAATGGCCTAAACATGGTGCTGTGATGTTGAGCAAGATGCTTGAATGGTCCCTCTGTGCTCTGTTCTTGAGCTATAAGTATTGGGCTAGTAATACTCAAAAAGTGTTGTTGGGAGAGGGTTAATGAAAGAAGATGCGTGGCCACACTGGTAGTGCCCACATGGGCAGCGGCCTGCCTCCTGGGAGAGATGCTGTTTCCCTCACAGCTCAGTGACCTTCTCTACAGTATTTATTCCAGACACACTTGCTCTGTGACAAAGGAGGCCGCAGAAAGAGACAAAACTACAGTTCAAAGTGATCTGCAAAGCCGTGTATCAGCTGCCCAGCTCATGTTTATAAAGAATGGCATTTACAGCTGAGCACTTTCCAGGGTAGCATATTTCAATAACACAAAACAAATCATACCCAAATACCAGCACACACACACACACACACACACACACACACACACACACACGCCCCTTAAAGAAAGTATTTACTATTAGTTTTATGAGAAGTTGACTGAACTGTTGAAAGAATGTTGAAGTGAAAAGCCACTTCTGAAATACTCCCTCACGCTTTGGAACATTTTGGCGTGTTACTGGAGTATTACTCTTTCCAATCAGGAGGCTCTTGGCCACCCCCACCAGCATGACTGAATGAGGAAATGTGTTTTGATGAGTAGGAATATCGCTGGTTATGTCCTCTGGGAGCCTCTGAGGAATCAGTACGTGTGAACATCAAGGGATGCCATTTACCTCTTAGGCCTTCAGACCTGCGTTGGATTACTACCAAGACTTCAGAAATGAAGCATCAATTATTTACAAGTCAAATTGTTTCAGAGGCTGGGTTTTAAATCATAATTGAAAAAAAAATCAGTTCAACTTTGGGTTTCCTTTTTTGTTTGTTTTTTAAGACACTGTCTCACTGTGTAGTTGAGGCTGGGCTAGAACTGAGAACTTTCTTATCTCAGCCTCCTAAGGGCTGGGATTCAACTCCGTTTTTACAAGTGTTCCAAAGGGAACTGAGGGTGTAGCCTGGTTAGTAAAGTGCTTGCCTATCACACAATGGGACCCTGGGCTGCATCACTAGCGCTGCAAGGTGCTACAGGCCTCTAATCCTAGCACTCGGAGGTAGACGCAAGACAGAAATTCGTGGTCATCCTTGGCTACATATCAGTTTGAGGCCAGCTTGGGCTACGTTAGATCCTGTCTTCCCATTCTCTCCTCAAAGTAACAAACAGAGAAGAGAATTAATTTTATTTTCAGTTTGGTCACTGTGGTCAGTCCTAGAGTGAATAACGATAAAATATATATATGTTTGAGCATGTGTGTGTGTGTGTGCATGTGTGTCTGTGTGTGTGTGTGCGTGTGTTGTAATATGACCCCCAAAGCGGAGGCAATTAAAGAATTGTTGATGACAAAGGAAAATATTAAAATGTTATGTTGAAAAGGTATAAAGCAATAATATAGGATGATTCTATTTTGGGAAATTTATATGTATATACACACATGTAAAACACATGCAGAAAGAAGAATATGTAACAATATGTAACCAGTGGCTACATCGGAGTGGTTGGCTTACTAGTCATTTGAGTTTTTTTATGCTTTTCTGTAGTTTTTGTATTTTTCAATAAACATGTATTATTTCCATAATCTGAAAGGATCCCATAATAAATGTTATTTTTAAGAGGTGAAATCTAAGCATCCTGATGCTGAGTTGGAAATAATAGCTTACCGACAAAGACCGTGCCTAGCACATGAGGGGCTCTGGGTTTGATTTTCAGCTCTACAAAGTAAATAAGTGGATACAAACAAAAGCCCTGAAGCACAAAGGTCTGATTTCCATGCTCAGGAAAAAAGTAAAAATATGGGTACTTGTAATCCCAGGGCTGGGGATGTAGAGCTGTGCAGATCCCTGAGTTCACTGACTAGCCAGCCTGGCCTACTTGTTGGGTACTCAGTCACTGAGAGGGGGACAGAGCCTGAAGAGCGACATTCAACGTTGTCCTCTGGCCTCCAACACAGACAGCGATTGCTTACCATCGAGATGTGAGTGCCACTCTTGTACCCTTATGATGATCATGCCGCGCTGGCCGTTGTGGCCGTTCACAGGCCTAGGGCTGGATAGGATCATTGCATATTCCCCTCCCTTGGAAGTTTGCACCTTCTGGTGTTATGAAGGCTGGTGCTCAGTGAGGGGACTTTCAGGTCAGGTCCAGCTCAGATCCTCCAAGTCCTGTGTTTGAAGTACGTGATGTCTTCAGCGACAGGGACTTAACTTCAGTCTCCGGGAGGCAGCCAAGGGCAACAGCAATAGTCTATAT